>NW_006434441.1:14968-72455 GCF_000325575.1 Pteropus alecto
AATTCATATTGGAAACCACACACCAAAGATTCAGAACTGAAATATATAACATAAAACAAGAAGAACCAGAGGCAAAACCCACAAAAGCCAACCAAAATAAAGAAAACAGAAACACAAGGACAAGGAAGCAATGGAAACACCGAGCTGCCAAAAAACAAAAGATAAAATGGCTATAAAAAACCTCATATTCTAATAATCACCTTAAATGTAAAGGGACTGAATTCACCAATAAGAAGGCACAGAGTTGCAGAATGAATCAGAGAATAAAATCTAATCATATGCTGCCTCCAAGAGACACATCTCAGCTCCAAGACAAATAGACACTCAAAGTGAAAGGGTGGGAAATGATATTTCAAGCAAATGACATCCAGAGAAAAGTGGGAGTAAAGAAAGATACTGAGGGACACTTCATAATGATAAAGAGAATTATGTACCAAGAAGACATAACACATTAATATCTATGCTTCCAACTAGGGAGCCTGAAAATATGTAAAGCAATTACTAACAGAACTAAAAGGAGAAACAGACCAAATCACTGTCATAGTAAGGGACTTGAATACCTCACTGTCGGATATGGACAGATCATCAAAACAGAAAATCAATAAGGAAATAAAATCCTTAAATGACACATTACACCAACTGGACATAATTGACATTTACAGAGCCTTCCACCCCTAAACAACTGCTTACACATTCTTCTCTAGTGCACATGGATCTACGACCACATCCTGGGACACAGAGAGAGCCTCAACAAATATAAGAGGGTTGAAATCATACCAACCATATTCTCTGACCATAATGCTTTAAAACTAGAGATCAATTGCAAAAAGAAATCAGGAAGAACCATAAATACATGGAGATTAAACAATATGCTCCTGAATAATAACTGGTTCAGGGAAGAAATGAAAATAGAGATCAACAAATACATAGAAACAAAAGATAATGATGGTACAACATATCGAAACTTTTTGGAGACAGCAAAAGTGGTCATAAGAGGAAAGTTCATATCATTACAGACCTATCTCCAAAAATAAGAATGAGCCCAAATAAACAACCTCATGCTTCATCTTAAAACAATAACAACAAAAAGAACAAATGGGGCCTAAAATCAGCAGAAGGAAAGAAATCATCAAAATTAGAGGAGAAATAAATGAAATTGAAAACAACAACAAAAAAAAATAGAAAAAAATGCAACAAGGAGCTGGTTCTTTGAGAAGGTTAATAAATTTGACAAACCCCTGGCTAGACTCACTAAAGAAAACAGAGAAAGGACACTATTAAACAAAATCAGGGATGAAAGAGGAGAAATTATGACTGACATCGCAGAAATACAAAGGATCATGCAAGAATACTATGAAAAAGTATATAACATCAAATTTAATAACCTAGAAAAAATGAACCAATGCTTAGAAAAATACAATCTTCCTAGACTGAATCAAGAAGATCTGGAAAATATAAATAGGCTAATCAGCAGTATGGAAATTGGGACAATCATCAAAACCCTACCAAAAAGTAAAAGACCAGGATCAGATGGCTTCAGCAGTGAATTCTACCAAACATTCAAAGAATATTTAATACCTATTCTCCTCAAACTCTTCCAAAAAATCAAAGAGGATGCAACACTTCCCAACTCATTTTATGAGTACAATATTACTCTGATACCAACGCCTGGTAAAGATAACACAAAAAAAGAAAACTACAGACCAATATCTTTCATGAACACGGATGAAAAATCCTAAATAAGATACTAGAATACCAAATACAGCAACATATTAAAGATTATACACCATGATCAAGTGAGTTTCATCCCAGGGGCACAAGAATGGTTCAACATACACAAATCGATTAACGTGATACACCACATAAAACAAATTAAAAAATAAGAATCATTTGATTACATCAATAGGTGTAGAAAAAGCATTTGACAAGATACAGCATCCATTTATGAGCAAAGTGCTTAACAAAATTGCTATAGAAGGATAGTACCTTAATATAATAAAGGCCATATATGACAAACCCTCACCAACATTATACTTAATGGTGAAAAACTAAAAACCTTACCTCTAAGATCAGGAACAAGGCGAGGCTGTCCACTATCACCACTGCAATTCGATATTACATCGGAGGTCCTAGAAAGTGCAATCAGGCAAAGAGAAAGATATAAAAGGCATCCACATAGGAAACAAAGAAGTCAAACTGTCACTATTTGCAGATGACATGATTCTCTATATAGAAAACCCTAAAGACTCCACAAGAACTCTAATAGAAACAATAAGCAAATAAAGTCAAGTCTCTGGATACGAAATCAATGTTCAATATTTTATAGCATTCCTATACTCTAAAAATGAAGCGTCAGAAAAAGTGGAAAAAATAACTCCTTTTGCAATTGCAATGAAAAGAACAAAATACTTAGTAACAAATTTAAAGAAACACGTGAAGGGCCTATATAATGAAAACTATAAGACTCTATTAAAAGAAATCAAAGAAGATACAAAAAAAAAGGAAAGATATTTCATGTTCTTGGATTGAAAGAGTCAACACAGTTAAATTGACCATATTACCTAAAGCATTCTACAGTGTTAATGCAATCCCTATCGAAATCTCATCGGCATTTTTTAAAGAAATAGAACAAAAAATCATCAAATTTGTATGGAAGCACTAAAGACCCTGAATTGCCAAAGCCATCTGAGAAAAAAGTATGAGGCTGGAGGTATCAATCTGCCTGACTTCAAATTATATTATAAAGAGACAGTAATCAAAATGGCATGGTATCAGCAGCAAAACAGATGCATGGACCAGTGGAACAGAATCGAGAGTCCAGAAGTAAACCTATATTTATATGGGCAAATAATTTTTGACAAAAAAGCCAAAAACATACAGTGAAGAAAGGAAAGCCTCTTCAATAAATGGTGTTGGAAAAATTAGAAGGCCACCTTCAACAGAATGAAACTAGACTGTTGTTTATCACCACACAGCAAAAATAACTCAAAATAGATTAAGGACCTGCATATAAGACCGGAATCAATAAAATGCATAGAAGAAAACATAGAAACTAAACTCAAAGACCTTGGACTTAAAGAGGATTTTATGAATTCGACCTCAAAAGCAAGGGAAGTAAAGGCTAACAAAAATGACTAGGGCTACAACTAACTAAAAATCTTATGCTCAGCAAAATAAATCATTCAACAAGGTAAAAAGACAACCATCCGAATGGGAAAATATATTTGCAAGCAATGCCTCCAATAATGGCCTAATATCCAAAATATACAAAGAACTCATATGACTCCATAATACCAAAAAACAAAAACGAAAACAAATAATCCAATCAAAAATGGGCAGAGGACCTGAGCAGACACTTCTCCCTAGAGGACATACAAATGACCAACAAATATATGAAAAGATGCTCAACATCACCTGCTATTAGGGAAATGCAAATCAAAACCACAATGAGATACCATCTCACACCTTTTAGAATAGCTATACTCAATAGAACATGTAATAACAAATGTTGGAGAGGATGTAGAGAAAAAGGAACCCTCATACACTACTGGTGGGACATGAAAATTGGTACAGCCACTATGGAAAACAGAACGGAGGATCCTCAAATAACTAAGAATTAATCTACCATATGATCCAGCAATCCCACTACTGGGTATTTACCCCAAAGACTTAAAAACCCATATCCAAAATATATTTGCATTATTCATAGTGGCCAGGACACGGAAGCAACTGAAGTGTCCTACAATAAAGGATTGGCTAAAGAAGCTGTGGTACATATATACAATGGAATATTTCTCAGCCATAGGAAGAGATGAAATACTGCCATACCTTGAGATAATCATGCTAAGTGAAACAACCCGGACAGAAAAAGTTGAAAATCACATGATATCACTTATATGTAGAATATAAACCTAAAAGCAACAAATGAACAGGACAAACAGAGACTCATGGACATGAACTATAGACTAGTGATTACCAGAGGGTAGGGAGTGGTGGGAAGGAGGAGGTAGATGAGGTAAAGAGAGTCAAATATGTGGTGACAGAAAGAAATCTAACTATGAGACGTGAACACACAGTGTAAATATATATGTTCCTTACTGTTCAAGTGTACAGATGAAACTTATTGGATTTCGTTAACCAATGTCACCATAAAAAAATAAACATTTGTTAGAATGTTATGTTCCTATGGGTGATTGTCTATGTTCCCATGGGCAACAGCCAGTATTCCCATGGGCGATGGCCAAATAGTAATTTTCAGCTTATGTACAATTGATTATTTTTCATGCCATGCAAGCAAGCAGGGTTACACAGGCTAAAATTGGCAGTTAGCGTATGAGCTCATTGTTACAAGTTTCATGATTAACAGAATGTGGTTAGGGGTTCCAGAAACTAGGCCTAAGTTATAGACTTCCTTTGTCCAGTTTCAGGTTTTAATTATTCTTTAACCCTTTCACATTTCAGCGGGCTATTACAGATACCAGAGGGTAGGGTATGTGGGAAGAAGGAAGAGGTAGACAGAGTAAAGAGGGTCAAATATAGGGGGGCTGAGGGAGGGTGCATTGGGGAAGAAGATAAAATATAATGTAGCTGAAGGAAACTGGACTCTGGATGGTAATTCCACTATAGAATATATAGATGTAAAATTACAAAGTACAGCCTAAAATTATATAATTGTTTTAACCAATGTTTCCCCAATAAACTTAAAAAAAATCTACAAAAAGATATCAGACATGTGCCTGTTATGCTTACTGCACTAGCAAGTGCACTTTTAATTCTATCAAAAGCAACCCAAGATTGACCTCCTTATTCCAATATTTAAGATGAGAAAGTGTGGTTTTAAGCATTATCTTGTTCAGAGATCACACAGCGATAATAGGATTCAAATTTGTCTGTCTGAATCCATAATCTGAGCTTCATTTCTAAACTATGCTCTTTGGGTAGAAAGTATAAAACTCTGGCCTCTTTATGATTGGCCCTACTAACTTTGGGCCACTAACTTCGCTTATGTAGAATATTTATTATTCATTTAATATTCATAATTTTCACTCTCTGAGATGGCTTATATCATTTAGTTCTCACCACAATCCTAGAACATAATTTTTATTAGCTCTACACATTAAATGTGGAAACTGAGACTGGGAAAGATTAAAATATTTGTCCAAGCTGGTGTTTCAAAACCACTGTTACATGAAGTTAAAGCTCCTGTCAAAGTGACATATTTTTTGCAAGACTCAAAAGTTGCCTAAGTTTTCTCATTTATAGTTCATGTGCACTTAAGAGGTATAAATCATATAAATTGATGTGAAGTTATACTTTTAAGTAGCCTTTTTTTAGTTATTATTAATTTCACCTCATCCTAAAGAAAGGGACGTCATGATTTTGCTTGTATAAAGTTTTCATTAAGTAAAATTGTTGAGTGCCTTCTATCCAACTGGAATTATGTCAGTGAAAAATAGATTTCCTAGCCTCATGGAAAATTGACATATAATAAAAATATGGGCTAATGCTTTGGAAAAAATAGAAAAAGAATAAATATTAGAGATTGAAGAGAGTGTCATCTCTTTTGGATAGTGTGATGAAAGAAAGCCTATCCCAACAGATGACATTAAAGCAGCTAAGAGAAAGGCATAATTCTAAAATTTTCAGGTGTAATCAGCTATTATTTTGATATGAGTTAAGCATATATAAAACATTTTTGAACATGTGAACAAGACACTGCATGACTGACGTTCCATGCACAAATATTGATAATCACCTCATTAGTAGGACAGTTTATGTGACGGCCAAAAGGTCAATTTCATAAAATGCCCATAAATCATTGTTATAAAACACGCATGCCTTTATTACAAGAGAATCATTCCTGCCTTAATCAGTGTCTGTTATATTTTATTTGATGCATAATTACTAAAAGTTTAGTTATCTATCTGAAGCTTCTCCCCACAACTCAGAGGTGAGAGATATTTTGCTAGAGAGAGGCAGATAAATGGTGCCATTGACATCTGTCAACATGAACTCAATAGAAGACCGAATAATAAATAAATATTAATTTAGAAATTGTGAAATGCTGACAGACTAGGTTAGAGTAGTTAAGAGTGAAATAGTAAAGATATTTTAATAATCATTAATAGTATTCAGAATATTTGAGAACATGTAGCTTAATAAATAATCACAACTTTGAGTCGACAATATGTTCAATCATGTTCATTGTAAACAATTCGAAGGCAGAGAGGCATGACATATATTTCAGAATAATTAAAAACATATTGTTTAAAATTTATCATTTTTTGAAAGAATAAGCTTTAGGCATCTAGATACACTACTTTGAGAAATAGCATTCTCTAGGCTACCTGAGTTGCTTAGATAATGAGCTATCTGAATAATATGGAGCCCTGGGAATCATGATTTACATTAAAATAATTAATGTATGATTTATTTCTTACATGCTGCATTTGAGGTTATATTGACATATCAGTTAAAGCATTCTGAAGAACATCTTCTCATATCTAATTTTCATTCTTATTTGAAAGTACTCTCAGAATCTTCACATATTTCAAATAAAGCTACGTATTTCAGGAAAAGCTCAAGCTAGCTAAATTATCATTAAGACCGTGTTTTAAAATGCATATTTAATCGAAATAGTATACTGATTTAAGTGATCTAATCCAATGAAAATTATATCCATATGAAAATAAATCTATAAGTCAACAAAAATCCATTTTTTTAGTAAGATCTTCTATCTCTTGTTCCACTAGTGTTGGGGGTACATTAGAAACAATGACTTGCATATCTACCTGATTGACCACAGAGACCTGAAAACAGAAAAAAAAACCAGCATTTTAATTCTATAATTAAAAATAACATTTACTTCTTCCCTAGTATGCATTGACATTTTTAAATTAGGAGTAAATTTTATTATTGGTTAGGCAGTCTCCACTAGATATGGAGACATGTTGAGAACGATAGGTTGTTGTTTACTTAGAAGTTACAGAACCCTACATGACTTTGACTATCGTAGATTTTGTTAATTTTTTTAACGATCATTTACTAGGACATGAGAGAAGGTATTTTTGTTTGTTTTTTTTAAGGACACAGAAGAATGAAAAACAGCCTTTAGATTTTATAAATATCATGAGGTCATGTATTCATTGTGACTATGAATCTGAGTTATGACTACTTAGAATAATTCTATCCATCTAATCATCATAGATAGTCTTTACGTCTGCTTTATCCAAATTTATGTTTGTGTAGATCAAGAGATACAGGCATACAAATTTACATATAGGTAAAATAAATTTTATCAGCTGTTTATGAATCAGTCCTATTGATTTAACAATTACAGAATACTTTCTATTCTTTAGAAAAATAAAGAAAACTAAGAGCATTTATTCCCCACTTACAGCATACACCTTCCTTTTTTCTCAGTATTCTATAGGCTTTAACTCATTTATTTAATAACTACCATATCGGGTAGTTATAACTATTATTCCAGTTTTAAATAAGAAAACTGATAAAGCAAAGAGACATTTAATAACTTGGACCTGGTTAGCACAGGCTATCTGACTCCTGAACATGTGCTCTTTACTATTGCCTGATATGGATATAGAAAAATGGAAATTCAAATCATATATTGTCCTGCATGTACATTACACACTATTAAAATTGTATAAATACATATGCATCAGGACCATAAACTGAATATTCTAGATTCAGTATATTTATCACCATATAGCTAAACATAATTTATCCTAGGGGACAATTTTTGTTCATAAGTATTTTTAATATAGCTGCTCACAGATTCTCTATCAGGAGTCCCAAATTCAATGTCTTCAGGGACCAAAAGGTAACTTAAATAAGTGAAGTAGACAAAAGAATGAAATGGTAGGGATAAATAAAAGTGAGCCTACGACTTGTCTGAAGAGGTCAACTACTAACTCATCTCTAGTAAATGTTACCATGTGATAAAACAGGTCCAGATATGAAATATTTACAACTAATTAGAAATTTTTCAGACCATGGTTTGAGCTCAAGAGTCATGTTTTGCAGTATCTGTTCTACTTCCACCTATGAGCAAAGTATCTGTTCTATTTCCACCTATGAGCAAGGAGTTAACAATGCCTATTATAACCCTACATCCCTAACTCATTATAGGTTTCTAGAGCTAAAGGTTTAAACGTTTTTAAACACGATGATGAATCTTGATTGTGCCTTCACAAAAAAAGTATATAACTTCATTAGAGATGGGATTATCACAATTTTTGTGTAACTTTTTTTCTTATCCGTCCTGAGTAAAAAAAAGAGACAGAAGTTATATAGAAGTATTTTTGTTTTGTGTCAGTTTGTTTATTTTTGTTTTTAGTAGGATAAACACATGGCCAAAATCTCTAGAAATATGTATATGATAATTACGAAACTGTTTTCTCCCTCCGTCCTCCTTTGCTTCCTTTTTTTCCTCCTACTATCCCTCTCTTAAACTTCTTTTCTTATATTTTTCCCTTTCTTTCAACATTGAATCAAAGAATGTAATAAAATGAAATGAAATGAAATGGTATAAAATGAAATAAAATAAAATAAAACTAAAGTAAGTTAAATTAAGTTAAATCAGATTAGATTAAATTAAATTAAATTAAATTAAATTAAATTAAATTAAATTAAATTAAATTAAATTAGATTAGATTAGATTTCTGGTCAAAAGAAAATGGCCTGAAACAAATTTTAACCATCAGATGTTATCTCAACAAGAATAGATTCCTCAGTCTCCTCTACAGTTTGGTGGAACCATGTGATGGAGTACACTGATCAATGTAAAGTAAATGCAATCGAAGAAATTCGTATTCTTAAATCTCTGTGAACCTATTTTTTCTCTCCCAAACTCTATCTGAATAAAGAAGTCAAAGAAAAGGGCAAAAGCACAAGTTAAAGAAATTGAGTCCCTGAATCTCTACATGTAGAAAAGTTGTCAAGAACATCACTCAACCATATGCATGCTCATTGTTATTTCATGTGAGAGAAACATCAAATGTGTTTGTTTAAACCACTGAAATTTTGGAGTTTTTTGTTATATCATCAATCTACGATGATGAACACTCATTTGTCATGCTGTTTGCCATGGATTCATTACACATAGGCTCTATTACACATAGCTAGTAGATTCTTACTAATTGTAGAACATTGAAAAGCTAGAATGTTAATTACACATGGGTTCAGGGATTTAACAGAATTTCTCCTTGTATAAAAATAAGTTCTGAATTTTGGAAGTTCATACTCAAGTAAACTTTTGGAATGCAGTCAGTTCATGTGCTAAGGCCTCTATTTGGAAGCAAATATGGCCTAGCAGATATAAGTAATCCTATTGTTGGCCTTTGAAGGATCATCAGTAATTTCCCAGAAAGATAAATTACTTATCCAAAGGGAATTTTCAATTTGTTAATGAGCTTAGGAACTAAATTCTGACTGAATTAACAAACACACACATATATATATTAGGCTTACAATTTATCAAAAAGATCTCCTAATTTTCATAACCTTTGAAAGCATGCTTTTGTATTTTTAAGATATCAAAATCATGTAGTTCTAATTTTGATAAAAATCAGAAGTCATACTGTACTTAACCCCCAAAATAGTCTCATACTTACCTATTAATTGTTGTCTTTAAAATTTTAAATCTTTTAAATGTGTTAATATATGATTTATGTACAACCTACATATTTTTCACTATGCAAATGGAGAATAAGATTTTACAGTTTAAATTTTGATTTTTAAAAGAAATCTAACATCTCTGAATCTCTAGTTTCTTCTATTATCTATAGCTAAGATATTTAAAGCTTGAATAACTAGATATCATTTATGTTACTTTTGTAGTATAGCTTTTCTACAAAATGTTCCAGAAATATGCACGACAGCATATTATACCAAATGTTAATAAAATTGTGCTTATATAGCAGAATTTTTTAATGTATGGTGTAATAAACATTCGCTTGTATTTTCGGAACTATTTGCAAATGTCTAATCAATGTGCTGGGTAATCAAAACTGATATAAAATAATATTTATGTCAATGTAATTAAAAAATAAAATAAACTATTAAAACATTCTTATAAAATTGCTTAATTTTATTATTTATGTGTTGATTACTAATAAAAATGTTTTAAAAAATACTCCTATCTTTGGAATCCATCCTTTGTTGCTAGGTATAGCCACAAAAATAGAAAAAGAAGGAACATTTGTGAAGCACAAAATTCTAAAAACAGAGATTGCCAATTTACATGTTTATTTCTAAGTCCTTTATATTCTTGATAAGAAAGTGCTTTTTTTGTTTCCTTTTTTCCCCATTCGTTCCCATATAGTTTGGACATTGCCTTCCAATAGAAATATAATCTGTGTCACAAATACATACAAGATATATAATTTAAAATTTTCTGGTACCCAAAATAAAAAGATAAAAAAATAGTGAAATTAATTCAACAATACATTTAACTCGATACATTCGATATATTATCATTCCATTGTGTATTCAATATTAAACAACTTATTAAGAAAAAATGTACATTTTTCATGCTAAATCTTCAAAATTCATTGTGAATTTTATGCTTCTAGTACTTCACAATACAATTTAGCCATATTTCAAGTGCTCGTTGGCAAATATCTAATATATTAGGTTCTCTGGACATCCTCTGTAGCTCTAGAGACCATCATCATCTTCTGCTTGGACAGATCACTGTCTCTTTTAAGTGGTTTCTGGTACAACCCCACTTTCCTTAAAAAAGAAGAGATATTTTAACAGTCTTTTGAGACAAATGTGTATTTTTTTTAAGTAATATACTATGATACTACATTTGGAGAAGGAGCATTCTAGGTAGAGCCACTTCAAAATCTCTAAAATGAGAGCATATCTGGCTGTTAGAAAAACAATTTGATCAACATTATCTAGTTTGAATGACTTAGAAGAAAAGTAGAAAATGAGGCCGTTGGAGGACATATTATGAAGAGCTTCATGGTCTTCTGTAATGACTTGAAAACTTTTTCTGAAATCATGAAGGTGACATTAGAAAGTTTACATCTAAGAAATAAGAGGGCCTGAGTTAAATATGAATGACTTTGGCTGTTATATTAAAACCAGACTTGAGCGGAACAAAAATGGAAACATTAGGGCAACTTAATGAGTTTGTACAATGATATAAGTGAGTAACAATGGTAATTTCAACCAAGTTGTAATAGTACAAGTGTTAAAAAATGTTCAGATAACATGTAGCTCTATATCTATATTTTATCTATGTCTGTAACTATAACTATATAACAACAGTATTTGCTAAGGGATTGAATGTGTGGTTTGAGAGAAGAAGAAAACATAAATTTTTGTCCTAAGGAACTCAAAGATGAGAGTACTGAGAAGAAGCAAACAGTGAGGTAAGAAGTAAATGAGAAAGAATGGTGGCCTGAAAGCCTGGTAAAGATAACAATCAGTCAAGTGCTGCCGATGATTCAAATAAGATGAAGGCTGAAATTACTAGTGCATTTAGTACCAAGAAACAATTGATGATGTTGACGTAAGCTGTTTTAGATGAGTGTTGAGAGTGAAATTATAATTAAAGAGGTTATAATAGTGACTAGATGCTGAAAAATGAGAGTCAAATCTAACAATGATATTCTCTGGAAAGAAGAACTGAAATGGCATGGTAGTTGTATGTCAAGAGGGTTTTTAAATTAATTTTTGAAGATAGAAAAAAAGGATGGTTATGGGAATAACCAAATAAAGGAAGGAGACTGATATTGATAATGTATATAAGAAATGGGAGAGCTACTCAAACAATATCTTAGAGCTGGTGAGCAGAGGACTGAATCTGTTGCATAGGTGGAGGTAATGGCTCTAGAACAACACATAGAGTATCCATCTAAAAGAACAGAAAATAAGGCAAAGAATGTTGGTGTACATTCTGGTAGGTAGACGTATTTAGTAATGGGAGTGATGAGATCACAGCAATAGTGTGAGGCAGCGAGTGAGTGACAGTCAGATGGTGAGAATAAAGTCTGGTTTCACAAGAAAGAGGAAGGGTATAGAAATAGCAACATGGTGCACCGAGAATCCTCCTTTGCCAGTAGGTAGTTTAAAGACTGTGGCAAACAAATATAGAAAAGAACACAAAAGCCATTCCTTGACAAGGAAGCAGAAGTAGTAACCTCAGGGAAAGTCCAGATTTGCATCATGCAAGGTTTTATCCTAATTAAAAATCTTGTCTGAAAACACTCTAAGTAAAATTTTTCAATAGTTTTCTTTTGCTTTTCGGAAAAAGTTTCAATACTTTTAATATGACCTAAAGCTTTTATATGAACCAGCTATTTCCATCTTCAGAGCTTTCTCTTATTTACGTTCTCTCTCTCACTGAGTAATTATCTATTAGTTATTTAGATTTGCCATCATTTCTCTTCCTTCTCATTTTTGGCATATTTTGTTTCCTCTACATAAAAGTCTTATTTCTCTCCATATCTCCCTTCTTGATTTAAAAAATTTCAGATCTTATGAAGAGCTTTTAGCTGAGATAGCTTCTTTGTACATATATATCATAATTTATAAATGAATATCATTATGATTTCTTTGAATTAATTTTTCTACATGTATTTTGGATCATTTTAAAATTATATTTTATAATTTACACACAATAGTTTATAGAGTTCAAATAAAAATCCCATAAAATTCACATTGCTTATGTACATATTATATACAAATATATGTATATTTCATTTGTTTTTTATAATGTATTTAGTATACTTAGTGAGCTTATTAGTCTTAAAGCCTCACAATGTGCCTATCTTAAATAACAGGAAGAGAAATAACGTTATTTCACATAATGTTTACAGATATAGATTTGATTGAAAATCTCTGTCAACCATAATATAGCCTATGCCAAAAGCTTATTGGCTTGGACTGGTCTTTGTTTATTCTATGCAGCTTTACTGTTGTTATGTGTGAGAAAGTTCTGGCCTTCAATCACAATCATGGTGATTGGTTTTTCCTATTATCTAAAAAGAATAATATTTGGTCACTGATGTCTGCATATATACAAAGGTTAAACTTGTCCAGAGAACTAAATAAGGAAACTGTGAAAGATCAAGATTTAATAAGATGTAAAGAGCAAAAATAAAATTACACTTGATTCTGTATGCAAGTGGCAGACAGTTCCAATAATAAATATATTTTCTGATGAATCTAATCAGAGAAAAGTCCATATAATGATAGATATTCCATAGAATAAATGCACTGGTATTGAATATTTTGAAGAAGTGTTAATATCAAACTACTCTTGGGAATAATCTACCACTGAGCTTCTGTAGAATGAGAAAAAGCTGACGAGAAAGGTGATGTTACAGACTTAAGCAAAATATAACAGTCATGGGTCAATAAAATCATCAATGGAGAAACAAGAAAAATCATCCATTGGGACATAAACTTGCTTCAGAATATTTTCTTTGTTTTCTTGATTACAAAAGGCCTAAAAGTATTTTAAACAGTAATAAAAATCTTTTAAATTCTACAGCACAACTCTGTAAAGCATTTTATAATTTTAAGTAGCTTCAGCCAACTCTCTATTCAAAATGAGATCCAATGACCAAATAGAAATCTAAAGCTTATGACACTGCTGTCATAATCATATATAAAAATATATGTTGTATTTCCCAAATGACAAAAAAACCTATATATTTTATATGCTAAACTATAGCTATCAGCAACCTGATTTCAATTTAATCACATGTTATAGAAAACGGATATCGAAAGAATTTAAGTATTCTAAGTTAAAAACACCTGAGTAGTATTTTACAAATCCTCATTTTCCCTTTTTAATCAGAGGTATCATGAGTCTGTATGCCATGGCACTATAATTGCCAGTATCTTTATCAGTAGCCTAGGAGGGGGAAAAGCACAGGTTATAAATAATCAAGAAAAAATAACTTTTAGCACAGGACTTATCTGTTTGTAAGTGTGATGTTCCCTGTGTAGTAATAATACAAAAACAGACTATTTTTTCTGGACATTATATAGATTTATAGACTTTATGTCCACTTCATGTCGAATAGTTGTCATTAGAATGACACTGAACTCTGAATTAAAGGGCATGGACACTAACAAGAGTCCAGTCCATGAATCAAATGTTTTGACTGGTTTGTCAAATGGGTTCTTCTCTGGGCTGTGGTCCATATTGGTTTGAGCATGGGACTGATTGTTTACCTAACCATTGCTTTGTGTATAAGCATATTATGCTATTGTGTGTGTGTTTTAGCAAACCAAGTTCTTAAAGGGAAAAACAATGAAATAAACACATTTATACCTCAAACGACCATAAGACAAATCAAAATTCGGAGATTTTAACCAGTAATCCCAGAGATGCATGAAGATATTCTAATTAGTTAATGCCATATCATAATCTGAGAGGATTAGAATACTAATACATCTTCTTTTTTCAGTATCTTGTATTCTGATTAACCATATTTAATCCTGGTGGCACGTGCTTACAACCTACATGTTAAGGTTTCTTCATATTTAGAATTTTTAAAAAGTAAATAGTTGCTTACTATATATTGTGTGTGAGTGTGTGTGTGTGTGTGTGTGTGTGTGTGTGTTTAATAAAGCTATGAGCATAATATATTAGGCTGTCTTTATGGCTTCTACTTCAGAAAAATTTTTCAGAATGCCAATATAAGAATTATTTCATAGTGAAATATCTAGAAGCAGAATTAATCTTAGTGTATTAATACAGAGCTATATACACCCTATTCATGAAACTAGCTGTGTAAATTTTATATTTTCATTACTGTTTTCTTTATCTGATTGTTCTTACTTTGACCAGTGACATTATTGCTAAATATCATGTATCAAGCATTTATGTTTTGCCAATACAATACTAAAAGTTCTACAAAATAAACATTTTTAATACAACACAAACTCTCAGAGGAATGTATTATTCTAATTATATATATATATATATATTAGTGCTGTCTCTTAGCTCTTTCTGCAATGACGGAAAAGCTCTAAGTCGTTCTGTGCAATACAGTACCCACTAGACACATATGACTATGAACACTTGAAATGAGGCTAATGTGAGTAGGGAACTGAAATTAAAGTTTAGTTTAATTTTAATTAAATTTAAATAGCCAAAGCCTACATAGTAAGCAGTAAAGTCATGATATACTAATGGCAATAATAGTAAATAATATAAATGTATATTAATATGCAGCATGAGCCTGACTCTCTAGCTTCAAATTTGATATATGTGCTTAACCTGTTAGACAAGATCGCTTAAAACAAAGAAACAAACAGATATTCTACTTCAGGATAAATATTTCCTCAGTTTTCTAAGAAGTTAAAAATCTCAGCTTTAGAAAAGAACAAACTCTGATGACCACCAGCTCATCTCTTTAGATGATCTGGATGGTTTACATAACAACAGAATTTAGTTTTGGCATTAGAGGAATGGTAATTAGATTTCAACATTAGGTCACATTATTACTTCAAGAGAAAAATAAGAACAAAGAAAAAATAGTTACCAAATATTTTCTTTTTAAGTTTTGAACGTCAGAGCTTTTATTCACTTAACAAAGCACAGCATAAGAAATAAAAAAGTACTTTTCCAACTAAAGTTAAAATCAGAGTTTGAATAAAGTCATCAAAGACATTTCTTTATATACTATGAGCAAATATAGGACTAATGCCAACTCACTCTAAAATTTGGTTCAATATTTTCCTTTAACTTATGATTAACAGTGGCGTTTCCCCTAATATAAACTTTTTATTGTTAATGAAAAATGTACCGAGGTACAACAAACACACACACACACAAAAATGGAAATTTCTTAAGTGTACAGCTCAATAAAATTTTGCAAAATATACACATCCATGAACCAGCATCTACAACAAGAAATACATTACTAACAGCCCAGAGTGTCTATTATTCCCTTGCAGTCATAATTAGCTCCCCGAGGAAACCACTATCCTAATTTCTAATGCTATAGACTAGTTATGCATACTTTTTAACTTTATGTTGAACTTTATATTTTTAAAAATGGTTTACAAATATCTGTTCTAACTTCTTTTACTCAATTTTGTGTTGTGCAATTCTAAACTTTTATATTTTAAAATAGACCTGGGAACATAACACAATCACATTTAGAAAAGAAAAGGTGGGTACAGTGGAATTTTTATGATTGCTTGGTATATTAAGCTTCTTTGCACAGTTTTTAGTTATTAGCTTACAATTTCAATAAAGGAGTAATTTTATTTTATAGTATTGCTAATGTATTAAATTATGATAAGCACAATATAGCCATATGTTTTTTGAACAGATTAAGGTGCTCTTTTAAACATACTTTTCATGAAACAGAAATCATTTAATGCAAAAGTTTGGGTATGGAATGAATAATTATAACTCAGGGATATCTATTTTCTTTTATAATTTTGCACAGCATATTTGGAGTAAATTGTCAAAAACGAGATAAACAATTTTTTAAAAAATCATGTTTACTGTACTTTTTTTTTCAAAAATACAAAACTCTACCTGTTGTTAGTAATAACTCCAATTTAAAATTCTATTTCTTTGAAGGGATTTGATCCTCTCTGAAATCTCAAAGTTCTCATTTCAGAAAACTCTTATTGAGGATGCTTGACAGAATCATTAGTATTCTTTCAAATCTCTCTGCTCTCTCCCAAATATATGTAGTGGAATACCAGTAATTTAAACAGTCAATGAAAAAAAATTCAATACTTTACTTTTAGGATTTACTTTCCAGTACTTATATTTTTAGGATTTTCAAGTTTAACGTTGAGTCTATTCAAATTTAAATGAACAATGGACATAAGAATGAAACCTTTATATAAGATGTGACTTAAAAATGTTGGGTGTATAGTACAAATATGCATAGTTAACACTGTTCTTTTTATAACTCAGTTACAAAATATGATTCATTTAAATACATACTAAGTCACAAAAAATATTGACAAGAAAATCAAGAACTTAATTTTAAACCTGGTTTAAGATCTGAGAATATTGATCAACAAATATTACTTTAAGATATTAATAGCCAAGTACAGTATAATGTCATAATTATCTTAATTTTGATAACATTAAAAAATGATATTTTTCCACCTAGACATTTACCAATGAATATGCAAATTCAACCACTAAACCAAAAAAACTCTTATTACTTCAGATATATTATCATAAAATTGTAACTCTCTTAATATAATGCATCATTTTTTTTCTTATTAAGATCAAGATGTATGTACTTTGCTCTCCTAATATATGTATGTGTGTGTATATATATATTTCTTTTCTCTTCCTTTCTTTTCTTTTCCTGTTCTTCTTATAGCTTCCTGGTCACTGTTGAAACAACCATGCACAAGTGCTCTCTCAATCTAAATCTATGCATTTATATGTAGTATACATTTTACCCTTGCTTGTTGCAGAATATAATGAAGTTGTAGGTATCTACCTCTTTAACTTCACCTTTATTTTGTATGAATTTCAGTGTTTATGTAAATGACACACCCAATAACCCATTTCAAAATCCTAGGCATGAAAAACCTTCAATCTTTGAACAGACTGACTGTATCAATTCAATTCTATAACTACACTCCAGTCTTTGGTTTTTTGGAGATATTGTTTCTAATAGTTTGCACCAACTCTGGAAACATAAACTTTAATGTATAAATTTCTGACCACAACCTCCCTTCACTTTCTGATTCAGTTAAGACCACTTCTAAAATAACAGAATTTTTAGTTCCAAAATATCTTCTCTGCTCTCACTATCTCAGGGTTTATGTCCCTTCCCTCTCCATCATAGATATGGCAGTCACCTGGTTCTAATTTGTTTTTCCTTTCTACACCTGGAACTTCCTCCTCTTGAATTAATTTAATTACCAACCTTGTCTTGGGTGATGGGAGAGTAAAGAAAGGAATTAAATAACCAGGCAGATTAATGCTACTATAAGTCCATGATTTCCGACTGCAACTGTGCTTTTATGTATTTGAAAAAATCATGTTCTATGTTCTTTATCTTGCTCCAAAAGTTCATCCTTTTTTTCAAATCACATATATTTTCAGTCTCCTCCAGTGAAGTTGTAATTCACATAAAATCAAGGATATCCAGGTGAGATAGCACAACTTCTCAGCATATAACTAGAAAAGTACCTATATCTATACTTATTTTCTTTCTTCAAATCTCAGAGGAACAAACTGACTCTTCTGTTCTAAAGATCGTATGCCTTCATCTGAATCTCTCCCATATATTTGATGTTTTATGCTTCATTGACTCTGTCTCTGTACTTCCAACCTTTTCCTCTACAGACTATAAGACATCTACCTTTTTCTTATTAAAACAACTTTTCTTGTACTCTGTACCAACTTCTGACACTATCACCACAATTTTCATATCTATTTTGCACAGTTATGTTTCTCAGAAAATATTCCTACAACCATTGCCTCCAGTTTTTCACTTCACAACTATCCCTTAACTACAGTTGGAATTCTGCCGCTATCTTGTCACTGAATCTGTTAAAGTCAATGACTGAGGCTGGCTCAGTCTCAGATCAATGATCAGTCCAGTGTTCTTTAAACCAAAAAGTCCATTTGCATTATTTGCATGATGTTATTGCTGATGCTGCAAGCTAACCTATATCTAACACTTACAGTTGTCTAGGTGATACATAAATACATACATTATTGTACAACAAATTTTCATCGAGTAAATTTTATTATCATTTTATAGCCAAAGAAGTGGAGGAAGAGAGTGATTAGTAATTTGCTCATGATCACACAAATAGTTGATAGCACAGCTGGCTAGGTCTCACTTTAATACTGCTACGTAGAATATGTCAGATTAGGTACCAGGACTAATTCTCAATGTAAACTACATTAAATACTAAATGAAATGTCTTTTAAAAACTCAGGTTAGTTTAGGATTAGAGTTTGGGTGCCAGTTAGGGTTAAGTTTATGTTAGGATTAGAGTTTAGGTTTAGAGTTAGGGTTAGGGTTAGGGTTAGGGTTTGCGTAGGGTTAGGGTTAGAGTTTAGGGTTAAGGTTTAGAATTAGGGTTAAGTTTAGGGTTAAATTAGGTTTTAGGTTTAGGTTTAGGGTTAGAGTTTGGGTTTGGGTAGGGTTAGGGTTAGTGAGAGCTTTAAGGATTTGTTTAGGGTTAGGTTTAGTATTGAAGTTCGGGTTAGTGTTGTTGGGTTTAGGATTTTAGGGTCAGGGTTGGGGTTATGGTTAGAGTTAGGTTTTGTTTTAGGTTTAGTTTAGGGTTAAAACTAGTGTTGGTTTCGGTTTAAGGTTAGGGTTAGGGTTAGGATTGGGTTAGGGTTAGAGTTAGGGTTAGGGTTAGGGTTAGGGTTAGGAATAGAGTTTGTTTTTTGTTAAGGTGAGGTTTAGAGCTCGGTTAGGGTTAGGATTGTTGGGTTAGGGGTTAGGATATATTAAGGGTTAGGTTTTATTTTATGTTTAGTTAGGATTAGTGTTGGGTTAGGTTTAGGGTTAGGGTTAGGGTTAAGGTTAAGGGATAAGGTTAAGGTTAGGGTTAGGAGTGAATAAGGGTAAGGGTTAATGGTAGGGTTAGTGTTAAGGTAGGGTTAGGGTTAGGGTAGGGTTAGCTTAGGGTTTATATTTGCCAAATTTTCATATTGTTCTTCATTTACGATGTGATTTTGTATTTGTTCTTTTTAAAATTAAAATTTTTATGACCTATCTAAACATTGTTGGATAAAAAATATAGGCTCAGTCTGTCGGTTTGATGAAATTCTAGTTCATAAGGCAGTCTTCAAAAATTTGTTTTATATTCAGTATCTAATTTATCTATACTTAAATATGAATATTTAATTACAGCATAATTCATAGCCATAATTTTCATTCTAGTAATCTTAGACTATAAAATAATTCTTCTAAAGCCTCATCCTTATGCATTATCTTTTTCTGTTTATTCTATGTCAACTGCCTAGATCAAGAAACATGAATTTGTACACATTAAAAATATACAGCTTGATATGCATGTTATCTAGTTAAACGCAAAAGAAATATCAATATATAATGTGATCTACACATAAAAAAGAATATGTGAGAAGATGTATTAATAACAAGAAAATTCTCTAAATTACTTCAAAAGCTGTCCATAAAGAAAAGCTCCGGGCTCAATGGCTCATCTGGTAAATTCTACCTAACATATATGGTGAATAATTAACACAGAATTATCCCAAAATCTTTCAAAAATAGAATTTGGAATTCCTCCAGTTATTTGATGAGGCCTATATTGCCCTGCTATGAATAACAGAAACATTATGAGAAAATAAATCATCAGATCATAATCTCTCCTGAATATGGACACAGAAATTTTCACAAAATACTAGCAAAATGAAATTCGAGAAAAATGCTGAAAGTTATTATGCACCATGGTGATTTGATTTTATTTCACAACTGCAACGTTTGTGTATGTTAAAAAAAATCAATCAGCTACCCGACGAAAAATAAAAACGACTCTTCTTTTTCCAATATGACATAACCCTGTATAAAATGTTTTGAGATTAATTCAGTAAAAATCCACTAAAATTAATGAATAAATTAAAAAGTTTACAGGATACAAAATCAAAATTCAAGATTGAATTATACTATTGCATAGTAATAGTAAATGATGTGAAAATACCATCAAATTAAGAAACATTTATAAATTTAAGTTGTTCTGATCTTCTACACTGACAGTTTTTTTTTTTGAAATCATAAATTAAGTAAATGTAAAACATTTGAATTAACATAAGTCATCAAGGTTCAATATTAATTTCAATAATGGTAAGATCAAAATAAATTACAAATTGACCTACAAATTTAATGCAGTTTTTTAAATTACCAAAAGATTTTTTAGAAAAACTGACAAGCTTTTCATAAATTGGATACACAAATTTAAATTAAACTGCACATCCAATGTAATCTTTAAAAAGAAAAACAATATGGAATGACTCACATTTGCATATATCAAATCATACTTCAATCATCTTATAGTTAAGACTCTGTAGTACTAGCATAAGTATCGATCTATGTAGACCAATCAGGTAATTTTAAGGCTAGTAATAAACTCTATTAAAATTGATTTCAACAAAAGTTCAACTTAAAAAGAACTATCCTTTCAATAAATAGTGATGTAAATATTGAATATTTATATGGACAATGATGAAGTTGGTCCCCTAACTTAAATAATACAAAAAAAATACCCTCAAAATATATGACACATAAATTTAAAGGTTAAAATTATAAATTTATAGGAGAAAAAGACATTGCGTAGATGATAGAGGCTCTGGCCATCCCTCTGGTGACCAAATCAAAGTTGTGACTGAAACAAGGAGCAGCAGCAAGAAAAAATCGCCTTGGATGAACAAGTCATAGAACTAAGTAAAAATCCTAGAGGTCACCTTGCAACGGTAGAATTTAGGACGGGGCAAGGACGTGGGGCTACCCGATCTTAAGCCGCTGAGTGAAACGGAGGCAGCGGCATTGGCAGAAGCCTCTTAAAGGGGCCACATCCGTGAGCTGATTTTTGTGGTGAGTGACCTGCTCGCTCTGAGAACCAGTGCCAATTAGATGCTCACAGGGGCCAGCAGGTACTTACAGGGAGACACTGTCAAAGTGAAGGCTGAGGCATGACTCGCTTGGTCCCTGTCTAGTCCTGTCCCCTCTTAGTGTGTAGGCACAGCAAGGCCATAGCTGTGACTTACATCATCAAACTGGATAACAGAGGTCGCTCTACTTAGAGGATTCCCTGAAACCCCAACTTCCAAACCTTGTGGCCTCACCTAAGCCACATCCAGGTGTATCTTCAGTGAGTCAGGTGCTCCTTGCTGAGCAGTGCCTAGACCCACACGGGAGGCAGCTGCCTTGGTTTCTGGTGTGGCCTTTTGAGGCAACTATAAGCACATCATCTGAGGATGGCTTGCTGAATCTTAACAGGTGGCCCCAGAGTGGCACAGGATTGGGCTAAATTTGGACTGTCGCTGAACTCCTCTCAGGACTGTGCCAGTGGACACTTACTTCACAAATCCACAGTAATAAGACTGGGAGACTTAGGAGCTTTGCTTAGTACATAGAAAGAGACACAGAAAAACAGCCCAAATGGGAAGACAAAGAAGCAGAAACCATATGAGAAAACAGAACAGAGATCCAGAAACAACAAAGTCAAGCAATCTAACAGATGCAGAGTTCAAAACACTGGTTATAAAGATGCTCAGTGAACTCATGTTAAGTGTACATGAATTCAGTGAGAACTACAACAAAGAGATGAAAAACATAAATGTGGAAATTATAAAAGGGAACCAATCAGAAATGAAGAACACATTATCTGAGATGAAGAGTATATTAGATGGAAAAATAAAAAAAGAGTGGATAAAGAAGAGGATCGAACCACGGTAAAGAGGATAAGAAATCCAAGTACACTCAATCAAAATGAGATGAAATAAAAAAGCCAAGACTATAGTAATAATTAAAGAAGCCTACAGGACACTATTAAAGGTAAAAATATTCATGTTATAGGGGCACCTGAAGGAAAACAAGATGTTGAAGAGCTAGTTGAAGAAATGATGATGGAAAACTTCTTTAGCCTGGTGAAAGAAATAGACATAAAACCCCAGAGAAGCTCAGAGAGTCCCCAAAACTAGGAACCAAATGAGGCCCACACCAAGACACATCATAATTAAAATATCAAAGGCTTTCAAAGATAGAATTTTAAAAGCAGCAAGAGAAAAGCAGTTACTTACCTACAAGGGAGCACCCATAAGACTAGCAGTGGATTTCACAAAAGAAACTTTGAAGGACAGAAGGGCTTAGCACAAAATATTCAACAGGATGAAGACACAGGATCTACAACCAGGAATACTTTATTCAGCAAAGCTATCATTTCGAGTCAAGGACAGATAAAGAGCTTCCCAGACATAAATAAGCTAAAGTAATTTATCACCACCAATCTAATATTACAGGAAATGTAGGACGGACTTCTTTAAAAAGAAAAAAAAAAACATGTATCTAAACATGGGAATAAAGAACAGTAATAACTATGTTATTACCAACAACTATCTCAAATGGAAAATAATTAATAAAAAGATAGAGTGACTGAATGGATAAGAAAAGAAAAACCCTATTTATGCTGCCTACAGGAGACTCACTCCAGATTGAAAGAAACACACAGACTAAAAGGAAGGAGATGAAAAAAATTATATTGCCTTGATGGACCTAGAGGGTATTACGTTCAATGAAATGGGTCAGATTAAGAAAGACATATATCACATGATTTCACATACATGTGGAATCTAAAGAAGAAAATCAACAACAACAATGAAAGCAGAAATAAACTCATAGATACAGAGAATATTTAGATGGATACTAGATGGGAGGGTGTTGGAGGGACAGACAAAGGCAAAGACATTAAGAAGTACAGATGGATAGTTGCAGAATAGACATGGCAAATTAGAGTGTAGCATGGGGAAGATGGTTAATAATGTTGTAATAAATATCTAAGAAGGAAGAAGGGTACGAGACTTCCTGGGGTGATCACTTTGCGAGTTATGTGAATCTCTGATCACTATGCTATATAGCTGAAACTGGTATATTATTGTATGCCACTATAATTGAAAAAAACTAATTGAATTTTACAATGTAAACACAAGCTACCAATGATCTATTATATTTAATAAAAATAAAATGAGAACTGTTAAAAATTTAAATTTGTTATCTATTAAAACTGAGCAAAATACAACAAACTCCATTCACAAATCACGCACACTAGTCTCTGTTTAAGTATTAATTTACATAATTTTAAAATTTCAGTCAAAATTTGTGGGAGTTGTTTAAAACAGCCAATAAAGCCCAAAAGGTTGCTTTTGGGGAAAAAATAGGAGCTAGCGCTGCCATCAGGAATATGTCTGGAACATGGACATCAAACC
Organism: Pteropus alecto; assembly: GCF_000325575.1. Taxonomy (NCBI): domain Eukaryota; kingdom Metazoa; phylum Chordata; class Mammalia; order Chiroptera; family Pteropodidae; genus Pteropus; species Pteropus alecto. Next base: position 38,919 of record NW_006434441.1, read on the forward strand.
CAACTTAGACAAGCCTTGTGAAAGAGTTTCTGATGAAGGCCTTTTTGGAGGACATTTTTAAAATATGAAACCATCTTTCTCTCCATTGTGCTAGGTGCATATCTGATAAAGATATAACCATTTCCTCTAGCATGGTCTTAGCAGTCCTTTTCTGGACAGTGGGAATCCAGTTGAACTCTTGACTTTTAAGCTTCATCACTAAAGCTGTGTAGTTCCACTACTGAGCCCTATCTGTTTCAAGTGCCTCTTTCATTGTTAAAGTTTTTTCTCAATTATATCAGTAGTAAATTTAGCTTTAAAAGGTAGAATTCTTGCATTTCTGACACTCAACAGCTACTTGTTTTGAATCAGGTGTTAAAAAGTTAAGTGGAAGAGAGTTAGTGATGTACTATTTATTATAAAATAATGAATTACGACTATATGAATTAACAGCAAGAGAAAGGTTTTAAATTTTTTTTTGAGAAATCCTTTATTTGGTCATAATTCTTGGCTTCTGAAATTAATCAATAGATTTTGATTGTACTCAACAGAAAGAAAAGAAGAAATGGTAAATCACAATATATCAGATTCAGAATGGTAGAACTGAAAAATACATTTCAGATAGTTTAAGTCTTATAAACTGTCAGTCAACTCATAGGTCAAACCCATAGATCAAACCAAGTCAGGTGATGCTGTAATAAGAAAACTTCATTGCTTGCCAAATGTAAAGTTTATGGGATTCACATAAAATTTTGAATTTACTTTCCACTTTAAAATTCCACTGGACTTGCATTATTGCATAGTACTTACCCTCATTAAATAGAACAGGAAACATCCAGTTCTTTACATCCACCAATTTCCCTATTAAATTATGTTCAGTTCATTTTATTCAATTTTGTTATCTTTCTATCCTCTCTACCATCTGATTTTATGAATCTTGACTTCTTTTTGCTTCATTTTGTATTTAAATTATATGTGACTCCAAAGGAAAAATGTAATTTGCTGTAATCGTGTAACTGGTACTTTCCAGGGCATAAAACAAAATAAAATGTGTCCTGTCTGGTAATAAATAGAAGAGAATTAAAATTTTATAATCTAATGCTCATTTTCATAGAGGCTCATTTAATTCTAGCCTTGAGAAAATTGCATAAGGAGCAAAAGGCTCCTTATGAAGAGGTATTGACACATTGTTAGAGCCTTAATGCTGGGGTCTCAATATGTTTACTCAGGAAGTTAGGTCACTTAGGAAAAAGTGCTTGAGGCAATAACTTTGAATTGAACCCCCTCCATGCTGCAAGCTTCTGTTTCTTAGTGATGCTCCAAACGCATCCTTTACGCCAATTAAAGTAGGACTTCGTCCATGCTTCAATCAAGGATCTCCATTTCAGACAGACCAAAAATTTTATTCAGGAACTGTGCCTGAATGGACCGCTGTCCATGCCACAGCCCAGGACTATGCAGTTGGAGCTTCATGCAATGTACACTGACAACCAGTGGTGGGCGTACACCCTGCCTACGATAAGGAAAGAAAACCCCGAAGAACTAGAAACTCCTGTGGCCAACAAGCGGAGCCCCATGCAGTCTTTGGGGCACATGGGGGCCCAGTCCTCCTGAGGCCAAAGCTTGATCCATGGCACTGATGCCTGAGGAGGGTCCTGGTTGTGGCTCATCTTGGTGTGTACTGCACCAGCTGCCTGTTGGTTTACTGTCACTCTAGCGCTGACCTACTTTACTTGAGCCATTGTCTTCCCTTCACCTGAGGATCTGGTCATCCCCGGTTCATTGTCTGAGCCTAGGAATTTTCTTTTGCTTGTTCTACTTCTTAAGGTCTTCCCATCTGTCCTAGGTCCACGTGAAAGTGAAGCCAGAAAGGCCCTGATGCTTTCATCAACAACTTTTCATTCCCTTGGGGGACTGGTGGATCTGTCGAAAGAGCCAAAGTCACAGCATGTTAATGTGAAGTGTGCATCCAGTGAGTGGCAGTGGCTAGAGAACCATGAAAACACAGCTCAGAAATTTTCAGGGCTGTTCGGACACCACCTGTATTCGGACTAAGGACTGGTGGCTACACAAGCCAATGGGCCCAAGGAGTCAGCCTGTGGCATTGAGGCAGACAAAATGCATATGTAGACATGAATTGAGTGGACAAAGGGTTTGATGCTAGGCAGTTGTATCTGGCCTCCCTGTCGGCTTGTGGCTAAGGGCCTACCCTCTGGCAGGAGACAATGCAGAAATCCTGATCCTTGGATCTCATGAGATTTCCAGGAACACTGGAGCCAGTGGAGAGTGCACACCCTGTTCCTCTGGTTTGGTCTAGGCTAAATCTGGGAAAGCGGTGGTGCGATTTTGTAGTGGGGGCGGCCATAGCACAGTTTGGTATGCATGATGTCTCAGCTGTAGGCAGAATCCTGAGCACTCCTTTGAATTTCAGGACACACACATGCATCTTTGGCTTTTGAATTCAGCCCTCTGCTTAGGGTGCTGTCACAGGGATTATCACTATCCTCCCACTATCAATGCCATCAGGGATGCAGAAACTGAGTCTCGAGGAAGAACCGAGGCAACAGCTCGCCAGGTGCTCTCTTTCAACCGAGGGTCAGGCTTACAAAGGTCCTGGCACTGGAGGGTCTAGGAGTCATTGCCTGGCCCCCACCTAGGAAATCAGCACCTGGACAGGCACCAGGGTAACTGCGGGCTAGTTGTCCACTTGGGTTCCAGTTCCCTCCCTACCCTGACTGGTGCTCTGATATTCATGCTTTCACTCCAAGTCTCTGGGCTGACAAACAAGGGACAGAAGCCATCGTTTCAACTGGGCACGTTCGCTGCTGGAGGTTTTTCTTTCCCCCTTGCCCTGTATTCGCTTGGCTCTTCGGCATTCTCAAAATGGTCAGACCAACGGCAGGCGAAAGCCCAGGGTGAAGCTCTGGCCAAGCAGGGGCGATTTGACATCAATTTAGCCTCTTGGGTCCCCTGGACTGATTCAGGTGAATTGGCCAATTAATGTTCCTAGGAGAGAAGGTCAGCTCTCCTTAATCACAGCTGTTGTAGATGGCGGCTAGGCCTGAACTCTACCCTCCCCAGCCTTTTGCTGTTTAAGCATCATCCTCAAGCCCTGTCTTTCTTGCTGACTGCTTCATTCTCTTTGCCTTCTACTTTCAGCTTCCACCCTCATGCCCTGCCCATTTCAACTCATGTGTATTTTCCAGCAGGCCCTTTCGACTTTCATTCAGGTTTCTTTAACACTTGCAGGCAAAACTACATTCCTCTGCACCCTCATTTTCCCATCTTCCTCTCCCCACCTGTTTAACAACCGAAATCTGGGCAGTTTTCCCTCTCCCCGATTCATAGCACAGTCTTGCCCTTCAACAAGCACTGTGGTACACAAAGCACTCAGTTTCTGGGAGCAGGCCTGCCTTCAGGACACTTCCCAGCCAGGGTGTGGCAGTCAGGGACTGGATTCTGGGAACGTGAAGTTTGGTGATGTCTCATTCAGCCTTGCAACTGGCTCAGAAAGCAAGTCCACATGTCCATGCCCCAGCTGTGCCACCTGGCATACTCTCTTTGGTGCTTTTTCAATGCATGCAAGAGTGTTGAGGAGAATGAGGCAGGCGCGGGCCTACAGCGGCATGTGTCGTCAAGGGCTTGATTGCCATACTGGCATGACTTTGTGTGTCTTTCTGTGTCTGGGTCAAACAGGTACAGCCAACTCCTGCCTCCTCGACTCTTCCTACTATGGGAGATATGTAGCTGTATAACATCCTTAAATGTCAGGGGAATAGAGTTCAAAGAACCGCCATACTGGCTATGCTAGATATCATTCTGTATGTTTGTGTGTGTGTGTGTGTAGATGTGTGTGGATGTGTGTGGTATGTGTTTGAGAGACAGACAAACAGACAGGCAGATGGTGAGACAGGTACAGAGTGAGAGAGAGAGATGCAGGCGTGTGGCTAACCAGGCTGGCGGATTTGCCTGAATGTCTGCATCTGTTTGCTTGTGAGAAAATTATCTTGAGTGCCTAGGTATGTTTTCAGGTGTCTAATGATGCGGGCCTTTGGTGTTTTGCTAAAGTTTGAGTGCAAATCATCGTATGAACATAAAGCGGCCTTTGTGTGTATCAGTGTCCAGAAGATTGTGTGAGTGTTTCCTGTATTTTTCACCAAAGAGGCCTGTAAACATTGGGCTGGCCCTATCTGAAGGAAGCATGTCTAAAGGGCGGGGAATCATCTCAGGCCTATTGTGAGAGTTTGCTGGGTGTGAGTAGATGGCTTGACTCTTTGCAGGGGACACATGAAGAGGTGTGCAACTACCTGATTGAGACTTCGAGGACCTGAAACCAATTAAAGTAAGACTCTGTCTATGCTTCAATCAAGGATCTCTATCAAACAGACCAAGAATTTCATCCAGAAATTTTGCCCGAAAGGACTGCTGCTCACACCACATGCCGGGATCATGCAGTTGGAATTTCAAGCACTGCACACTGACAGCCACCTGTGGGCGCACAACCTGCTCCAATTTTGTGGCCTGCCCAGGATAAGGAAAAACACACAAATAGAACTAGAAACTTCTGTGGCCAACACGTGGGATCCCCACATGGCCTTTGGTGCCCATTCCTCCTGAGGACAAAGCAATGTCTGGGGCCACAATGCCTGAGGAAGGGGCCTGGTTATGGCTCTTACATGCTTTTCTACAAAGTGAGTACAGAACTTTTCCTTTGCTCTGAGGTGTCCTCGGGCATTATCACAGCATTTCCCTCATAAGGCTTTGGTGAATTTCAGATGACTATGGTAACATGGTTGTCCAAGTTGCCCTGAATTTCTAGTGGCCGGCCTTGAAATACTAGCATTCCCCGTGAGTCAGCTGTGTGCAGGAAGACAGTTGATCACCCATCATCCTACAATCCAATCCCTAGGTCCATTACTCCCTCCTGCTCCCACATTCTAATCTACTCCTTGACTAGCATTTGCCCTTAATTAAACTACTGCTAAGGGTTTGCCTCCCAGAGTCAGAGCATCCAGGAATATTCCATATTGGAATCAGGATTGCTTTAGGGAGGAATCAGAACAGAGTTGCAGAGTGGCAAAAACTTTATGGGGCAGGAATTTCCAAATGTTGGGGACTGCCTGGGTTCCAGGAGCCCTATTTTCACCCATCTCCTAGGGGACAGTTGCCTCCTCAGTAGTTATAGTCCGTGACGAGGATGTTCATTTCTCCACAACGCTCCCTTTTCTAGTCTGCTATTGAGGAAAGGAGCATCAAGTCAGCATCACAGTTTTCTTTTCAAGTCTCCATTCTGGGCTACCTGATCCAGAAAGTATTAATCTGTAACACCTCTGGCCTTTGAGAAGTCTCCTTCTCACTGAGAGACGAAGCCCTCCCTTTCAAGTTCATCTTTCGAAATCAAAGGACTCACGTGTTGCCCATGCTCATATGACAATGGTCATACACCCGATGTGCCAATCATTTTCACCTTCCTCTCACCTTGTGCCAATGGCCTTTGCTACCATCTCTGTGACTCAATGTAAAGTCATCCCCTTAAATCCACACAGTAATACAGTTTCTTCCCAGTTCTGTTGTCACCAGAAAGCCCACTCGGCGTTGGTACCCCAAACCCTGTTGCGATCTGTCATTTGTAGCAAATGAAACATAGACGAATTACATGGCTTCAGAATCTTAGGAAAATGTCAGGTGTGCTAACTCATTAGCCATCAGCCATTTATTTTGTGGCATACTCAGCACCACTTTTCTGTTGGTTGACCATTTCTCTGGCGCTGACCCTCTTTACTCGAGCTGTTGTCCTCCCTTCACCCTGAGTCTCTGGTCATCCCCAGTCCATTGTTTGCACATAGGAATTTGCTTTTGCTCGTTCTGCTTCTTAAGGTCCTGCATCTGTCCCAGGTCCACATGAAAGTGAACCCAGAAAGGCCTTGATACTTTCGGCGACAACTTTCCCTTCTCTTGGGAGTCTGGGGGATCGGTTGAAAGGGCCTAGATCACAGCATGTTAATGTGAAGTGTTCACCCATTGAGTGACAGTGGCTAGAGAATCAGAAAAATGCAGCCTTGGAATTATCAGGCTGTTAGCAAACATCCGTTTTCAGACTAAGGACTGTAGGCTGCACAAGCCACTGGGTCCAAGGAGTCAGCCTGTGGCATTGGGGCAGATAAATTGCACATGCACACACGAATTGAGTGGACAAAGAGTTCAATCCTTGGCAGGTGTGGCTGGCCTCCCAATCGGCGGCTCACGGCCTGCCCTCTGGTAGGAGACAAGGCAGAAATCCTGAAATTTGGATCTCTTTATGTCCCCAAGAACACTGGGGCCAGTGGAGAGCGCACGCGCTGTTGCTGCGGTCTGGCCTAGGCTAAGGCTGAGGAAGAGGTTGTGCCATTCTTTACTGGGGGATCCATAGCACAGTTTGGTATGTATGAAGTCTCAGCTGTAGGCAGGAATCCTGAGCACTCATTTGAATTTCAGGACACACACATGCATCTTTGGCTGTTAAATTAAGCCCTTTGCCTAGGGTTTTGTCACAGGGCTTATCACCTTCCTCCCACCATCAATCCCATCAGGGATGTAGAAAATGAGTCTCAAGGAAGGACCAGGCAAGATCTGGCCAGGTGCTCTCTTTCAACCTGGAGCCAGGCCTACAAATGTCCTGGCGTAGGAGGGTCTAGGAGTCATTGCCCTGCCCCAACCTGGGAAATCATCACCTGGCCAGGCATCTGGTTAACTGTGGGCTAATTGGCCATTTGGCTTCCAGTTCTCTCCCTGCCCTGACTCTGATTGTCTGATATTCATGCTTTCGCTCCAAGTCTCTGGGCTGACAAACAAGGGACCAGGAACCACCGTTTCATGCAGGCACCTTCCCCACTAGAGGTTTTTCTTTCTCCCTGGCCCTGTCTTTACTTGGCTCTTTTGCAATCTCGAAGGGGCCTGGCCCAAGGCAGGCAAAATCCCAGAGTGGAGCTCTGGTCGGGCAGGTGCGAGATGCCATCAAATTAGCCTCTCTGGGTCCCTGGACTGATTCAGGTGAGCTGCCCAATTAACATTCCTAGGAGAGAGGATCAGCTCTCAATAAATCACAGCTGTTGGGTATGAGATTATTGCCAGCCAGGCCGTGAACTCTCCCCTCCCCCAGCCTTTTGCTATTCTAAGCATAATCCTCAAGCCATGTTCTTTCCCCTGACTCTCTCATTCTCTTTGCCTTCTACTCTCAGCTTCCACCTTCACACCCCATCCCATTCCAACTCATGTGAATTTTCCAGCAAGCCCATTCAAGTTTCCTTCAGGTTTCTTTAACTCTTGAAGGCATTCTACATTCCTCTGCTCCCCCATTCTCCCATCTACATGCCCCCGATAACCACGTTTACGGTCCTCTGCCCAATGTTTTAATAGACAAAACCTGGAGCATTTTCCATATCCCCCATTCATACCACACACAGTCTTGCCCCCCATAAAGGGCTGTGGTACACAAAGCACTCAGTTTCTGGAAGCAGGCCTGCCTTCAGGCCCACTGCCCAGCTGTGCTGTGGCAGTCAGGGACTGGATTCTGGGGACATGGAGTTGGGTGACGACTCATTCAGCCTTACAAGTCGCTCAGGAAGTGATTTCACACGTCCTTGCTTGAGCTGTGCCACATGGCACAATCCATTTAGTCCTTTTACAAAGCATGCAAGAGTGCTGAGGAGAGTGAAGAGGGCCAAGACCTGTAGCGGTACATGTCATCAAGGGCTTGGTTGTGATCCTGGCATGACTTTGTGTGTCTTTCTGTGTTTGGGTCAAACAGGGACAGCCAAGGCCTGCCTCCTCGGCCTTTCCTGCTGTGGGAGATATGTAGCTGTACCACATCCTTAAAAACGGGAATAGCTTTCAAAGAACCGCCATGCTGGGTATGTTAGATATCACTCTGCATATTTTGTGTGTGTGTGTCTGTGTATGTCTGTGTTTTTGATAGAGAGACAGACAGTCAGACAGATACAGAGAGAGAGATGCAGGTGTGTGGCTAACCAGGCTGGCAGACTTACCTGAATGTCTACATGTGTTTGCCTGTGAGAAAATTATCTTGAGTGTCCATTTTCAGGTGTCTAATAATGTGGGCAATCGGTGTTTTGCTAAAGTATGAGTACAAATCATCATGTGAGCATAAAGTGTCCTTTGTGTGTATCAGTGTCCAGAAGATTGTGTGAGTGTTTCCTATATTTTTTGCTTTAGAGGCTTGTAAATTTTGGGCTGGGCCTCATCTGAAAGAAGGGTGTCAAAAGGTAAGGGAATCATCTCAGGCCTATTGTGAGCATTTACTAGGTGGCAGATGATGGCTTTCCTCTTTGCAGGGAACACATGAAGAGGTGTGCAACAATTCGATCATGACTTTGTGGACCTGAAACCAATTAAAATAGGACTCTGTCCATGCTTCAATCAAGGATCTTCATTTCAAACAGAGCAAGAAGTTCATCCAGGAATTCTGCCCAAAAGGACCGCTGCCCACACCACAGCCCGGGATGCAGTTAGAGCTTCACGTGCTGCACGCTGACAGTCACCGGTGGGCGCACAACCTGCTCCTGTTTTGTGGCCTGCCAAGGATAGGGAAAAATACACATATAGAACTAGAAACTTCTATGGCCAACATGTGGTATCCCCTCACAGCCTTTGGTGCCCATTCCTCCTGAGAACAAAGCAATGTCCTTGGCCACAATGCCTGAGGAAGGGGCCTGGTTGTGGCTCTTCTCACGTGTTTTTCTACATAGTGAGTACAGAACCTTTCCATTGCTCTGAGGTGTCCTCGGGCATCATCACAGCATTTCCCCATAATGCTTTGGTGAATTTCAGGTGACTGTGGGAACACAGTTGTCCGAGATGCGCTGAATTTCTAGTGGCCGTCCTTGAACTTCGAGCATACCCCATGAGTCAGCTGTGCATAGGAACACACTGGATCACCCATCATCATACAATCCATCCCCTAGGCCCATTACTCCCTCCTACTCCTGTATTCTAATCTAATCCTTGACTAGCATTTGCCCTCAAACAACCTCCAAATTTTTTGCCTCACAGAGTCAGAGTGTCCTAGAATATTTCTTATTGCATTCGGGATTGAATCTGGGAGGAATCAGAGCAGAGTTGCAGATAGAGGGAAAAACTCTGATAGGGCAAGAATATCCAAATATTTGGGACTGCCTGGATCCCAGGAGCTATATTTTCACCTGACTTCTAGGGGATAGTTGCCTTCTCAGTAGCCATTGTTGTGACAAGAATGTTCATTTCTCCACAACTCTCCCTTTTCTAGTCTACTATTGAGGAAAGGAGCATCGAGTCAGCATCACAGTTTTCTTTTCAAGTCTCCATTCCGGGCTACCCGATCCAGAACGTAGTACTCTGTAACACCTCTGGCCTTTGAGAAGCCTCCTTCTCACTGAGAGACGAAGCCTTCCCTTTCGAATTCATCTCCTTTTGAAATCAAGGGACTCACGTGTTGCCCATGCTCACATGACATGGTCATACACCCGATGCGCCAGTCATTTTCACTTTCCTTTCACCTTGCGCCAATGTCCTTTGCTACCATCTCTGTGACTCAATGTAAAGTCATCCCCTCAAATCCACACAGTGATACAGTTTTTTCCCAGTTCTGTTGTCACCAGAAAGTCCACTTGGTGTTGGTACCCCAAACCCTGTTGCAATCTGTCATTTGTAGCAAATGAAACAGATGAATTATATGGCTTCAGAACCTTAGGAAAATGTCAGGTGTGCTAACTCATTAGCCATCAGCCGTTTGTTCCGTAACATGCTCAGCATCAGCTGCCTGTCGATTGACCGTCACTCTGGCGCTGACCCTCTTGACCCGTGCTTTTGTCCTCCCTTTATCCTGAGGCTCTGGTTATCCCTGGTAAGTTGTTTGAGCCCGGGAATTCGCTTTTGTGTATTCTGCTTCTTAAGGTCTTGCCACCTGTCCCTGGGCCACATAGAAGTGAAGCCAGAAAGTCACTGATGCTTTCAGCAACAACTTTTCGTTCCCTTGGGGGTCTGGGCGATAGGGAGAAAGGGCCCGGTTCACAACATGTTAATGTGAAGTATTCATCAAGTGAGTGGCAGTGGCTAGAGAACCAAGAAAACGCAGCCCCGAAATTCCCAGGGCTGTTTGGCGACCACCAGTTTTCAGACTAAGGAATGGTGGCTGCACAAGCCACTGGGCCCAAAGAGTCAGCCTGTGGCATTGGGGAAGATAAATTGCACATGCAGACACGAATTGAGTGGACAAAGTTTACGGTGCAAGGCAGGTATAGCTGGCGTCCCAGTCGGTGGTGGCTAACAGCCTGCCCTCTGGATTTCTTATTGAATCAATGATCAGGATTTCTGATTGTCTCCTCTGGCAGGAGACAATCAGAAATCCTGATCATTGATTCAATAAGGTCTACAGGAACACTGGGACCAGTGGAGAGTGCACACCATGTTCCTCCACACTGGCCTAGGCTAAGGCTGGGGAAGAGGTGGTGCGAATATATACTTGGTTGGTTTGCATCGCACTGTTTGGTATGCATGAAGTCTCAGCTGTAGGCAGAAATCCTGACCATTCATTTGAATTTCAGGACACACACATGCATCTTTGGCTGTTGAATTCAGCCCTCTGCTCAGTGTGCCATCACAGGGCTTATCACCAATCTCCTGCCATCAAGACCATCATGGATGTAGAAACCGAGTCTCAAGGAAGTACCGGGCAAGAGCTGGCCTGGTGTCTCTTTCAACCTGTGGCCAGGACTACAAATGTCCTGGAATTGGAGGGCTTGGGAGACATTGCCTTGCCCCGACATGGGAAATCAGCACGTTGCCAGGCCATGGGGTAACTGATGGCTCCTTGGCCATTTGGTTCTAGTTCCCTCCCTGTCCTGACTCTCTGGTTCTCTGATATTCATGCTTCACTCTAAATCTCTGGGCTGACAAACAGGTGACCAGGATCCATTGTTTCATGTGGACATGTTCCCCGCTGTAGGTTTTTCTTTTTCCCTGGCCCTATCTTCGCTTGGCTCTTCTGCAATCTCGAAGTGGCCAGGCACTAGGCAGACAAAAGCCCAGAGTGGAGATCTGGCCAGGCAGGGGCAAGGTAACATCAATTTGGCCTCTCTGGGCAACTGGACTGATTCAAGTGAGTTTCCCAATTAACATTTGTAGGAGGGAGGATCAACTCTCAATAAATTGCAGCTGTTGTATATGTGAGTGATGTCTCATTCAGCTTTGCAAGTGGCTCAGAAAGCCAGACCACACATCCTTGCCCCAGCTGTGCCACCTGGCACATTCCCTTTGGTCCTTTTACATGACATGCAAGAGTGCTGTGGAGAGTGAGGAAGGTCCAGGCCTGAAATGGTCCATGTCGTCAACAGCGTGATTGGGATTTTGGTGTGACTTTTGGTGTCTTTCTGTGTCTGGGTCAAACTGGGACAGCTAAAGCCTGCCTCTTGATTCTTCCTGCTGTGAGAGATGTGTAGCAGTACCACGTCTTTATTTGCAGGGGACGAGAGTTCAAAGAACCACCATGCTGGGTATGTTAGATAGCACTCGGTATATTTGTGTGTGTGTGTGTGTGTGTGTGTGTGTGTGTGTGTGTGTGTGTTTGAGAGACAGATAGATAGGAAGTCAGACCATGGCACAGATAGAGAGAGAGAGATGTAGGCGTGTGACTATCCAGGCTGCTGGACATGCATGAATGTCTGCATGTTTTTGCCTATGTGAAATTATCTTGAGATTCCAGGTATGTTTTCAGGTGTCTAATGATGCAGGCATTTGATGTCTTTGCTAAAGTGTGAGTGCAAATCATCTTGCGAGTATAAAGTTTCCTTTGTGTGTATCGATGTCCAGAAGAGCGTGTGAGTGTTTCCTATATTTTTCCCCAGAGAGGCCTAAAAATGTTGGTCTGGGCCTGGTCTGAAGAAAGTGTAAAAAAGGGAGGGGAATAATCTCAGGCCTATCTGAGAGTTTTCTGGGTGGCAGATGTTGCCTTGACACTTTGCAGAGAACACATGAAGAGGCAGCAACTATCTGATTGTGACTTCATGGACCTGAAGGCAATTAAGGTAAAACTTTGTCCATGCTTCATTCAAGGATCTCCATTTCAAACAGACCAAGAATTTCATCCAGGAATTCTGGGGAAAGGGCTTCTGCCCACACCACATCCCGGGATCATGCAGTTGGAGCTCCATGCACTGCATGCTGACGGCCACCGGAGGGCGCACACCCTGCTCCTGATTTGTGGCCTGCCCAGGATAGGGAAAGCAACCCCAACAGAACTAGAAATTCCTGTGGCCAACAGGTGGGAGCCCCACACAGCCTTTGGGGCCCAAGGAGGCCCAGTCTTGCTGAGGACCAAGCATGGTCCAGGGCCCTGATGCCTGAGGAAGGGTCCTGTTTGTGGTTTGTTTCATGTGTTTTTCTTCATAGTGAGTACAGAACTTCTCCTTTGCTCCGAAGTGTCTTTGGTCTTTATTCCAGCCTATCCCTCATAATGTTTTGGTGAATTTCACGTGACCATGGGAACACAGTTGTCCGAGACCCACTGAATTTTTAGTGGCCGGCCTTGAACTGCAAACATTCCCCATGAGTCAGCTGTGCTCAGGAAGACACTGGATCACCAATCATAATATAATCCATACCCTAGGCCCCTTTCACCTTCCAGAGCCCACCCTAATCTAATCTTTGACTGGCATTTGCAAGTGTTTACCTCACAGAGCCAGAGCATCCTGGAATATTTCTTATTGGATTCAGGATTGCTTCTGGGAGGAAGCAGTGCAGAGTTGCAGACAGAGGCATAAACCCTAGTGGGGCAGGAATATCCAAATGTTTGGGACTGCTTGGGTCCTGGAAGCCATATTTTCGCCCGACTTCCAGGGGACAGTTGCCTCCTCAGTACCCATTGTTCACAACGAGGATGTTCATTTCCCCACAACGTACCCTTTTTTGGTCACTATTGAGGTAGGAGCACGAAGTCACCATCACTGCTTTCTTTCATGTCTCCATTGATGGCTACCTGAACCCGAAAGTATTTTCTGTAACACCTCTTGCCTTTGAGAAGCTGCCTTCTCACTGAGAGATGAAGTCCTCCCATTCCAGTTCATCTCCTTTCAAAATTAGGGGACTCATGTGTTGTCCATGTCCCATGACACAGTCATACACCAGTGTGGTAATCATTTTCAGCTTCCTCTCACATTCTACAGTATCCTTTGTTACCATATCTGTGATTCAATGGAAAGCCATCCCCTCAAATCCACAGTGCAATTCAGTTTGTTCCTGGTTTTGAATCTCCAGAGAAACCACTCGGCATTGACACCCCAAAACATGCTGCCAGCTGTCATTCATAGCAAATGAAACATAGACGAATTACATGGCTTCGGAACCATAGGAAAATGTCAGGTGTGCTAACTCATTAGCCATCAGCCGTTTGTTCCATGGCGTGCTCAGCACCAGCTGCCTGTTGATTGACTGTCACTTTGGCCCTGACCCTCTTGACCCATGCCGTTGTCTTCCCTTCACCCTGAGGCTCTGGTCATCCCTGTTCCATTGTCTGAGCCTAGGAATTCACTTTTCTTCATTCTGCTTCTTAAGGTCTTGCCATCTGTCCCAGGTCCACATGGAAGTGATGCCAGTAAGGCATTGAAGCTTTCAGCACCAACTTTTTGTTCCCTTTAGGGCCTGGGTGATCAGTAGAAAGGGCCAAGGTCACAGAATGTTAATGTGAAGTGTTCATTTAATAAGTGACAGTGGCTAGAGAACCAGGAATACAGGGCTCCCAAATTTCCAGAGCTGTTCGGCGACCACCCATTTTCAGACTAAGTAATGGCGGATGCACAAGCCACTGGGCCCAAGGAGTCAGCCGGTGGCACTGGAGAAGAAAAATCGCACAAGCAGACATGAATTGAATGGACAAAGATTTCGATGCAAGACAGGTGTTTCTGGACTCCCAGTCGGCTGGCGGCTAACGGCCTGCTCTCTGTCAGGAGACAAGGCAGAAATCCCGATTCTTGGATCAGTGTGGTATCCAGGAACACTGGGACCTGTTCTTTTGCACTGGTCTAGGCTAAGACTGGGGATGAGGTGGTGCGATTCTGTAGGTGGGGGGTGGGGCATAGCATAGTTTGGTATGCATGAAGTCTCAGGTATAGGCAGAAATCCTGAGCTCTCCTTTGAATTTCAGGACACACACATGCATTTTTGGTTCTTGAATTCAGCCCTCTATTCAGGGTGGTGTCACAGGGATTATCACTGTCCGCTTGCCATCAATGCCGACAGAGATGTAGAAGCCGAATCTTAAGAATGGGCTGGGCCAGAGCTAGCCAGGTGCCTCTTGCAGCCTGGGGCCAGGCCTACAAATGTCCTGGCATTAGATGGTCTAGGAGACATTGCCCTGCCCCCACCTGGGAAATCAGCACCTTGCCAGACACCGGGATAACTGATGGCTCGTTGGCCATTTGGGTTCCAGTTCCCTCCCTGCCCTGACTCTCTGTTTCTCTGATTGTCATGCTTTCACTCCAAGTCTCTGGGCTGACAAACAAGGGCTCAGGAGCCCCGTTTCTTATGGGCACATTCCTCGCTGGACGTTTTTCTTACGCCCTTGCCCTGTCTTCGCTCAGCAATGATAAGATATCTGAGCATTCAATAGAATAATGTATTTAATAACATATGCACTGTACATGCTGAATTAGAACATTTTTGAGACTTAGATTACTATTATCTTATAGGTAAAATAAATATTCTGATAAAATAGATAAGGGCAGTGAACATTTATTGAGAGATTTCAGGGAGCTAGGCACTTTACTCAGGACTTTATATGCACTTTTTCCACTCATATTCATAAGAAATTTGTAAGATAGTATTGTTATCAGTGGCAGACCTGATGGCTACAGAATTTAAGAAACTTGTCCAAGGTTATCCAGCCCAGTAGTGGTTAAAAGACAAAAATGTAGGTTTGTCTTCATCATTATGCTTTTGGAAAAGAGAAAGATATAGATTTAAATATTAAAACTTTGTTTTAATGGCCTTTATATTTTGTAGTCATTAACCTTATTCTCACGATCTTTGGATTTAGTATATTTATAACATTTGATTAAAGTGTAATCAATATTCTATCAAATGAAAAGTTCCCGAGGTCACTTAGTAATTGACAGAAGAAGCAGGATCTACCATTAATTTCTTGAATACAGATGTTTCTTTTATTTATTTATTCATTTATTCATGTATTTATTTAATTGATATTTATTTATTTCTGTATTTACATATTTATTTGTGCATTTGTTTGTTTGTTTGTTTCTTTATTAAACCTTTGGTTTCAACCTCATCTCAGTCTAATTTTAGCTCTAATCTAAAATAGTAAATCCACGAGGAGCCTCTCTCTCTCAAAAGTGGTTGCCTCAGTATCATCTGGCTGTGCCCTGCTCAGATGGAACTTCTCCTGCCACAAGTGTGTTCTCAGCTCACTGCCAGGTTGTTCTGTGTCTGAAGGGCACACTGTTCTTTTCCTGTGATGTCTGTTCTTTCCTGAGTGCCTAAGTCCTTCTTCTAAGACTTCAGTCATCTGTTCCTTTCACTTATCCTTTCTACCTAGCTCAGATTCCTCATGAGTGCCCTATAGTATACAACAGCAGAAAGGCCTCTGCCTGTACTCATGTGTCCTGCAAGACTCAACAATATGTTTTTGACCTGTGAACATGATCACTCAATTTTCAGGTCATAAACCCATTCTCTGGATTACTATTCTGGATTCTGAAACCTAGAACTAGATAAATCCATGTGCTTTTTCATCGTAACTTGCATTGCCACCTTCAACCCCATCTTCCAGATCTAACCTACCATGATTGATTACTGTCATCTCTCAGTCACTGCTATCAATAATATAGTACTCCATTCTCCCAAATCATGCTTCTTTTCTAGAAGTCATAACAAAACTATGTGGCATCGTTTTACCAAGCATTAAAAATAGATAACTACTTAATATTAACTAAACAAAAAACTAACAGAAAAAAATGAACCCTACATTTGTCAAAATTATTTTATTATAACTTCCATGAAAAGCTTAAAATTACCAGAAAGTTGAATAACTTTCCTTTTATATCTATAGATTTAGAGCTTTATAATCATTTTGATAATTTTATTTTTTAAATTATATCTCTAGAATTAACTAGCATCTAGAACAAAGAATAGATCATTATCAGTCTTCCACTCAAAATAACAACTATTCTGACTGGATTAGTTTCTCCTGTTTTAAAACTTGACATAAATTGACTTAGGAAATTTGGATTTGTCTTCCTGAATTCATTTGCTCACATTATATTTCTAAGAACCATCCAAATCATTGCATGTAGTCATATTCATCTCCACTACTCTAGAGAATTCCATTGCACAAATACACTATGGTTAATGTATACTATGAACTGTTGATTCATAGGAAAAATTCTGAGTAAGGGGATATGCATATGTTCACACATAACAGAAGATGTCAACTTTTTTCCAAAATGTAGTACTAATTTATATGGCATCAGCAATATCCCAGAACTCCATTTGTTTTCAATTTGGTTTTGCCTAACTTTTTTTATTTTAACCCTTCAGATGAACATGTGGTGGTTTCATGTGGTTTATTTTACAAATCTCTGAGTAGTTAATAAAGTTGAATGCTTACACACACACACACATATGTATATATGTGTGTGTATATATGTATATATGTGTACATATATGTATATATGTGTTTATATATGTATATATGTGTATATAAATATACATATATATTATTTGCCAATTTTTTATATCCTCTTTAATCTGTGCCTATTCCAATCTTATTTCTGTGGTTTGATTTTTCATCCTCGGGCCTTTTTTTTTCTTCACTCATCAGTGTGTTATAATTTTTTATATGCTCCAAAAATCTTTGATTAAGGTTGTAGCATATCTTGGGGACTACTGGCTTCATGTGGTAATAGAGTATTACTATGAACTTCATTGATTTTGTCTTTTTATGTTACTGGGATCTTAAAAAGCCATGGTCATCCAAGAAAATACATCCTGGGAACAAATAAAGTGAAACAAATACAAAAGTGCTGTAAGTTTACAAAAACTAGTGTAGTTACCAAATCAAGTTGCAAGATCTACCCAATCCATTTTTCTATTCATTAGAATGTACTTTGGTAAAGCAAGACTTCTCTTTGTCTTCTTTTGGAAAAAAAAAAAAAAAGGCAATATTTAAAGGCTCTTTGAAGTTTTCAGATATACGGTGTAACTTACGAACTAACTAATGTAAATTATATTATTGTCATATACATAATCTTGCTGCAACCTCACTCATCTTGTTGATATAAATGCATTAGAACTACTGGGAAGTCACTCATTTTTTTATGGTATATTTGGAATTTTATTTATAATATATTTTAAATAAATCTGGCACTTCATTCTTCTTATAGGCAATATAAATAGGCAGTTCAAAATAAAAATATATTTAGAGACATGTGAAAAAAATTTTAAAAGGCTCATTTTAATCATTTTTGCTTAGATTTGTGTTAAGCGTCAGGTCAGTTCAACACAAAGATAACTGGAGGATGAAGAAATCACAGGACACTTCCAGACAAAAGTATTCATTATTTGCCTGAACTATCTTTGGGATTGTGTCTTGCAATGCCGTCCTCCATTTCAAAAAATTCCGAGAGTTTTAAAATGAGTGTCAATATTCCAGACAGATCTCCACCAGATGATGCTGAATACAGTTCTTGAAATATGATATAGGAAAATTATCTCTGCTCTACAACATATAAAATCTGCTACAAAAATGCAAAATGACTTGGGTTTGTCCACTCATACAAATAACAAAACTAAAATTTGTACTTCTTCAGACCAATAAAGATAAATATACATCAGAAACTGGTGCTAATACCTCACAGCTCTCGACTGAAACAGGGGGAAAATGTAGGCTTAAAAAGCACAGACTCTTAGAAACAGAGTATTTAGTAATCATATGTTTGCATACAACCCACAGAACTGCAAAATAGATATGAACTCTTTTCTAAAAATACATAAGAATATAAAAATAGCTGAAGGGAAAGAAAGCAAAGACTACGACAGAAACCAGAGAATAAGTTATCATGATACATGTGTATTGCCTTCAGATTGTAAAATTGCATACCTGAATCAAATATTTGACTCTGAGTCTCCAGCAGATCAAAGGAAAACATTAATTATTAACTACAACATAGGCTGTGACCACATAACAAAAATATATCAGTTGTTAGGAAAAAACAATTTTCTTCACATTTGTTTTCTCCAGCGGGGTTAAATAAATGAAAAAGCCGTGATAGATGCATAACTTTCACAAAGATATTATTGAATCTAAGCTCTGAATTTTGACAAGAAGGGACATTTCTATGAAAATGATGGGTCACGTTACTCAATGTTGTGATGAGGCCCAAGAAAGTAATTGGAAGAATATTTTGTGTATCTGAAAATAAATAATTAAATCAAGTTTTACATGGAAAGTCTGGTTAAAAGGTATGTCTATATGTAAAAATAAATGAACATATAAAATTTGAAATGAATGCCAATTTGAGATGTTAAGTTTATGGGGTAATATGGCACCTGCTTAGGTGAAATTTGAATTCTAGGAGAGAAAATTGGCACCCAGATAAATGATAACAGTATAATGTGTTTAAGCACCCAATTAGAACTACACATAGTAGTTCAGTTATAGGGTCATAGCCCAGAAAGCAATAAACCCTCAGGTACCTATGCATATTCACTTTGTTCAAGGCACAAACTATATGAGGTCAGATGGCATGGCAATCATGAAGAAAACCATGGTTAGTGAGATCTCCTAAGAGATAATACTTCTCTCGAAATAATGAGAAGTGTTTGTATGGGTGTCCCATAGTTGGCAAAGGAGAATCACAATTAATATTTTATGAGACCTTAATTCAGACTGGTACTTGTTTTTATCTCCATTATATAGAGCAACTAGGAAGAAAATTGTCACAAAATATTGCACTAGCTTCAAGTGACATAGACCACAAAATCTGTGATACATAAATGGTGCTTTGAATTACAAAATTAAGTAATCCCGACTCTTTGAAGTTGAAAATATAACTCTCAAATATAGTAGTATTTTTAAGACACTTGACATTTTTCCCATGCCATTATTTTCCTAAGGTAAATAACATACAGACTACGAGAAATGGTTAAGACATTCGAAGGCTCCTAGTTCTAAATCAACATTTGCATAATAGAAGACAACAGTGGCCCAGAGTAATAAAATCCAGCATCGAATGGAGAATTAAGAGCAGATCTGGGTCTGAAAGCAAGTGATTTGATTCCCAGCCCAGCGTTCCTCCACCTGGGAGGCATAGAGCATAGTCTCCAGGCCAGAGTGCATGGCTATGAATCCTGGCCTCACCTTAGGCAGGTTACCTGTTGTTTCTCTGACTCAGTGTTCTCATCTGTGACTTGAGAATAATCATAGTAGCTACCTCATGGGAATTTTGACAATTTTTTTAAGACCGAATACTATTCTATTGTATGTATATACCACATTTTGTTCATCCATTCATCTGTTCATGGTTGTTTTCACATTGTAAGTTACTGTGAATAATAATGCCATGAGTATTGACATATAAACACTTGTTTAAGTCTCCGCTTTTAATTCTTTTGGATACATACTAAGAGATATTCTTTTAGCTGACTATTAATTCTTGTATTAAAGGCTGAAGAGAGAATTTACCACTTGATTTTCCCCCCTATTTTGCAATTAAAACGACTGAATGCTTGTGACCAATGAAAATGAATTTAGTGGATCTAGCCGTAAGTTATCAGCCTGAACTCATAGTAAATATAGTGGATATTCCCAAATTAATTCTTTTGTTCTGTGTCCTTTTGACACCGTCCCAGAATTTCTTTAATATGGCATAAACATTCACATTTTTGAGTCAGAAACTAAATCCCTACATGTCTATATAAATAAAAGCCTTTATTATTATTTATGTACTTTTTATTTTTGGCTGAGTTTACTAGAATGCCAATTCTCTAAGAGCAGGGGGACAGTCTTTTTTGTTTTCTCTGTATTTTTAGCACATACTAAGGACTCAATATATATTTTCTAAAATTAACATTTGACAGTCTCTAAGCACATCAGATGTGACATTTCAGATATATATATACATATATATATACATATATATACATGTATGCAACGCACATTGAAGTGTTTGTAAGTTATTTTATTTGAAAATATTAACTCT
Organism: Pteropus alecto; assembly: GCF_000325575.1. Taxonomy (NCBI): domain Eukaryota; kingdom Metazoa; phylum Chordata; class Mammalia; order Chiroptera; family Pteropodidae; genus Pteropus; species Pteropus alecto. Next base: position 59,138 of record NW_006434441.1, read on the forward strand.
ATATACATATATATATACAGATATACATGTTATATATATATATATATGTAACTTTCTCTATTACTTACATTGGATAGTTCATTTCAGTAATGCTTACATTGTGTTGCTTTTCTCTAACAGAATTTTAGTAATGCCCTTGATCCACTATCCATAGTTTAATCTAGTAAGTATAGATTTATTCATTGATATTTCAGTCTCATCTTTCTTGGTAAATTCTATATGTTTTCACTTCTTTTTCTTGCATATAACATCATTTTTATTTAATATTTATGAATATGCATTTCGTGATGAACTAAAAAATTAACATTCATGTATGGTAGATGAAATACTACATTAAACGAATATTATATAGCATGTGGTAGAAAAGCCTCTTTAAAAATCCTGGGCTTCTCCCTTATTTTTTAATTTATCTTTCCATCAAGCACCAGAGCTTGGTTGGCCCTGATTCAGGGTCATTTCCAATAAGAGTTTTGCTGCTCTAAGTATGAGTTAAGAATTACTTAACTCACTTTCATTCTGATTAAATTTGGAATGGCAGAAGATTCCAGGCTTCAAGGCTAAAGGAAGAACTCAAAAATGTTCACCACTGAAAGATTTATTACTCTCATCACCCACAGGATACCTGCCTTTTATCAATGTTCCACAAACACACTCTGCGCTTTGTTTCATCTGGATTTTGGTTCACTGTGTTTCCTCTGCTTAGACAATCATCCTCCTTTAAGATTCACTGAGGTTATTATGCTGAACAAAATACGTCAGACAGAGAAAGATAAATGCCATATGATTTGACTAATATACAGAATCTAAGGAACAAAAGGAACAAATTAATTGGGAACAGACTCATAAATATAGAGGACAATCTGGTGATAGCCCAAGGGAAGGGGCTTGGGGTGAAGGCTTAAAGAAGAAGGCTTAAAAAAGCGATGAAGGCTTAAAGAAGAACAAATTATTATTCAATAGATTGTCATGGCATTGGGGAGCACAGCATAGGGAATGTAGTGAGGAGTAATGTAATAGCTATGCATAGAGCCAGAGGGAGTAATTGGGGAGATCATTTCATAAAATATACAAATGTCTAACCAATGTCCTGTTTACTTGAAACTAATAATAAACTAAACTACTAAAATAAACAAGATTCACTGAGGAATTCTAACCACCCTTCAGTGTAGCACAAATGCTTCGCCCTCTAGGAGACCATTTATGTTATTTCACCAATTGAAATGTCTCCTTCTTTTGGAATCCACATGGCAATTTATGCTTTCCTAATTGAATTACTTATAGCATATACTTGCTTCAATACGGTGCTAAAATTTCTATCTCTTTATTTCTCTCTCTCTCCAACTTATGTAGAATACTACATCACATGAAAATGTTTTCCTGAAAACACCCCTTTCCCTATCCTGAATAACCAACTGATAGATTGACAGGAGGAATGTCCTGGAGAATTCTCACTAGTCCTAGAGAAACAATCAATCCCATCATGCTTATTTATCACAAGAAATCCAGGTGTTCACTCTGAGACATCTCTCATCACCCAGATACTTCTTCCCATGTAGCTCTTTAAACATCCTCATATGACTCAGTTTTCTACCTCATCTTTACGTCCAGCACAAAACTTTCTCCGACACCTTCTGGAATTTATAGTCCATCATTGGCAATATCTCCTAAATATTCAACCTTACCTATCCATATTACTTTCTGATTCTTCCCACCCTGCACCTCCCCTCAACACAAGACACTGCTATCTCAAACAATTGCTCCCATACTTTACGTAGTGCAGATCTTGGCTAAGGATGGATGGATAGCGGGTATACTTCTGTCTCTGAATTGCTTCTAGGATATTATTCCATCTCCTTTGCCACCATTCCACATTCCTCTGAAATAAACACCATCATCTGAATTTATCACCCACTAAAATCTCTTGCTATAGTCACCTACAGATCCTCTTAATGACATCTTGATTAATGAGATAATTTAGCATTTGGTTTATTGTTTTTTTTCTTATTGCAATATACTTTGATTATTATAAGTGATCATGTAAACAGCCACAGGGGCATTCTATTCACAGCAGCAGGTGACAGTTGATCATTCCCTTCCATTGTGAATCTTGTTCTTTACATGGTGCACAAATTCTACATTTTCCTCGTATTCCTGCTACCTCATGAAAGTGAATTCTCAGAATCTTTTGATGAATCCTCTTCCTAACTTCTAAGTATTGAATAACTAGTGTTACTCAACACTTAGGGTGTTGAGAGTTACTTCTAAGTGTTGAGTAATGAAATCGCCTATAAAATGGGTGCAGATAGAAAAATCCTCTGTTTCTACTTCTGTCTGATAACACTTACTCAACCCCACTTTCAATCCTAAACAAAATCTAGGCTAATCCTTTGAGATTGGATTATGTTACCCTCTGGACAAAACCATTCAACACATTTCTTTCTAAAATTTTTAGAATAAATCTCATATTGTAGTCCTGGACTACAGTTCCAATCTCATTTCCAACCAGTCTTTCCGTCACACTGATCTCCGAGCTCCCTCTAGCTTCAGGGACTTAATACTGGAATGCTCGGAATGATCCATACCTAGTAATCAAGAAGTCTTTCTCTTGAACACATAAATTTCTACTAAATAACCACTCATTTCCTTGATATATTATTTCTGTATTTCCATAGTTTGTATTAGTAGGGTGGTAATTCTTTGCTTAATTGCTATGTCCAACTTCTAAAACAGTGCACACTTTAAGTACTCAAAAAATATTTACTGATTAAATAAATGAACTGAATCCATGAATAATTATTAGGATTAAAATATAAAATAAGATAAAAATCAACTCCAAAGGAATATTACTTGTAAATTATAATGTGAAACACACATATATTCATATAATATGTGACTGATTTAAATTTGTGGACCACTTTTAGTTATAACTGGTCATTCAGATCAGATGTCAGTATTTGGCACTGTGGAAGAGCTATTTGGCACACACTCGAACAAGCTATTTTGCAAGCTTTATTTGCCTGGTTGATTTTTCTCTCTTAGGGTGTTTAAGGTGATGAAACTGAATGTAAGAAGAGCTCTGGTAATAGAGAAAGAAAGAAAAATGTTCATGTGCAAAGCTATAAGGAAACAATCGCTGATTTTGCTCAGGGAAATTTAGGTTTTATGTATGTATGCTAATAGCTATTTTATAAAAATATTGAAATACTTTTAGAAAATAACTGTAACAGAGAATCTAAAATGCTCTAATTGCTAAACTTTTACCCCAAATGCAAGTAATATTTATAAATTTATTTCTTAGTAATAAAACTATTGCAGCTTTATGTACCTTCACCCATTAAAAATTCTTAAACTTAGTTCATAATAACAAATTAGGAAATAATGGAAAATTAGCAACTTTAGTCGTGGACTGGGTTTTTTTTTACATTCTGTTGGTTAGCAGATTTTTTCTAACATATCTAAGTTTTTAAAATTTTAGTAAAGTACTAAAATCGGTAGTGTTGTTTTACATTTATTTAGCTAGCATTTTGAATTTTAATTATTATTTCATAAAAAATAATTTCAGAACTTATTACATTATTTCTTCCATTAGAAAATGGCAACTTTATATTTACCATTAGAAGCTCCATTGTGAGAGTCTTTGGAGTTACCTTGAATGAAACCTATTAGAAGCATACAAATCTATGAGGAAAACACACATTTTAAATCTCTTCTTCAGTATAACACATCAAATAATTTGTTCTTATTTTTGTAGTAAAAATAAAGCCCAGAAGTTTGCTTAGTATTCACCTCATAATTAACCTGCATTTAGTTTGGCTAAGTAAACTGACATATCTCCAAGTTTAAGATTTTGTTTAAGCAGGAATAAGTACTCAGTTAAACCGAACAAAATGGTAATATTTTATCTACAAATTTTCAGCCCTTCACTATTACTTTAGTTTAGTATCTTAATAAATTTGCTCATGCCTTAACTCAGCACAGAAGCAAACATGCTTGCATCTTCAGAAACATCTCCAATATAGAACTTTTTCTGAAACACTGAAGGATAATCATTTTCATCCTGAATCTCAATATATAATTTTGCCGTATTACCTAAAGGATAAGAAATAATATGTATTTTTATTGGTGGTTATTTATGCTAAAAAATTCAATGGAGTAAATAGCTATCATACTTTATTTTTTTCTGAATCAATAGAAATCACTTAAATAAAAAAAAATGTTATTCCTAAATGACATGTCTAATAGTATAAAATGCACAGATGACACTGATAATGAAGTTTCTGGCACACTAATATTAAGTTGTTGTTGTTTTTTTTTAATTACAATGTACTGGTAATTCATTTTACTTGATTTAATAAGCACTAAAGTATTGTGATCTAATAATTTTAATGATACAACTCAACTGTTTATGTTTACAAATACTTCACACACATTACCAAGTACACAAATTGACACAAATATATAAATACCTTACGAAGTAATGGAAACTGCCATAAACTATATATATACTTTTTTCAATTACATTTACTGGGGTGACATTGGTTAATAAGAATATATAGGTTTCAAGTGAACAGTTTGATAATACATTATCCATATATTGCATTCTGTGCTTATCAACCAAAGTCAAATCTTTCATCACCATATATTTGAGTCCCTTTACCTTTTTCTACTATACTCCTTTCATTCTAGTAACCCCTAAACTATTGTCTGTGTCTATCAGTTTTTGTTCATTTGTCTTGTTCGTTTTTTTCTTTCAGTTTTACATCCTACAAAGAATGAAATAATATGATTCTCAACTTTTTCTGTCTGGCTTATTTCGCTTAGCTTGATTATCTCAAGGTCCATTCATGCTTTCGCAAATGGCAGTATTTTGCCTTTTCTTATGGATGGGTAACATTTCATTGTATATACATACCATATCTTCTTTAGACATACATCTATCGAAGGGCATTTCAATTGTTTCCATGTCTTGGCTACCATGAATATTAAAGATATTAGGTCTATGCATTTATAAACTCCAGAGAGAGTACAGTAAAACAATCATTTAAAATATCAATTGAACAGTTATGAGAAAACTCCTAAAATTAACATCTATAGAAACATCTCAGTAAATATTTACAATATTGATTGTCGATGACTGTAAATTTTCTATAAAATAATTTACCCAACTTTAACCATTGAACTTAAATTTTTCAAGTTTTTTTATAATATGTTCATCTAACAAACAACATTATTACAATATTAGATACCATGCTTCCATATCAATTATGTTTAAGTCCATATTTACTATGAGACTAATATAGAATTTAATCAAATTTAATTTAATGCTTTAAATAAACCATAGAATTAAAATTGTGATAGTATTTCCATGTCATAAATTATGAAAGCGAGTACAATTATGGAAAGATAATTATTGTATATACTTAAATATCTATCTATATTCTTTTTAAAATTTTTATCTGCCATGTTTGGGCATCTTTAACTTTATATGCATAATAACATAGATAATAATAAATGTACATATATAACTTATGTACTTATCTCAGTTTTTAAAAATCCGTTGCTCTTCTTGTCTGTACCTTCTTTTCAATATGGATTATGCGTTAGATTTGCCTCTTGATTTAAAAAATATTTGACTAAATATTTAATTTGTATAATCAAATTTTATTAGAATTGAATTTTAATAAATTAGAATTAGAATTCAAATCTAATTCTCTATTCTCCGTTTCTTAACTGTGTGGAAAAGAATGTCCTCTTATTTGTCTTGAATTTATCTTTATCCCTTTAGAAATGTCCTCTAGTTGTCAGGTGTCAGATTTGGTCACAAAACAAAAGAATGTCTTAAAGATACAGTACCTAATCTAGAAAACAAAGTACAGGAAGGGCAACATGGATGAACCTGCAGGGCACTGTGCTAAGAGAAATAAGACAGAGAAATAAAAGTAAATACTGTATGACCTCACTTATAGGCAATAAAATAGTGTAAACAAAACTATTGAGCAGGAGCTTAGGTCAAATACCAGTAATTCTCCATGTATGCTGTGGGACCTTAAACGGGTCACTTACCCATTCTGAGCTAGCTAAAGTTTCTCATCAATAACCTATTAATCACATAGAACTAAATAGATTAAATGAGCAAATACATGGAAGGCATTAAATACATTGTAGCTTCACCATTTCAAATATGACTCAAAGCTTACTGACTCTCAAGGTGGAGAGAAAGCATTAGTAATATTATTATCATCATCATCACCATCATCATTATTATCAGAAAGAGGAAGAATATCAATGCCATGGAATTAAATAAAAGTCCCGGTACTGAGTTATAAAGAAAAATTGTTTTCATATGGGGTGTTATATAGAGAATATCAAGTAATTTAGCAGAAAATAAGTATTTTCACTATAATTAGAATAATTAAATTATTAATAAGCACTAATAGAAAACATAACAAAAGTGTCTTATTAAACATCCATACTTTTGTTTACATGGCAAGACTACAAATTTACTGAAAACTCATTTTAAAAAGTAAAACAGTCTTTGAGAAAAACAGACACACACTGTAAACTACTTGATGTAAAAATATTCCGACATTAAGAATAATTTTATCTTAAATGCAGAACCATAGCTGAGACAAATCATGTTTGAATAAACCATTAAATAAACTATATTTTTGACATATAATTAAAAACAAATTATATTTTAAGCTCAGAGCTGTTTTGTTTACATAGAAGCAATGATTGATATATTTGGTAAAATATATAAATAAACAAAAAATTTCAAACCAATAGCAACAACAAAAGATTGGATCTTGGATGTGCAATTTACCAAGCCCTTGAAAAGGTACATTGACTTTATCGACTCCTATCACATAGGCAGTCTCGAATGGTCATACATACCCTACAAACACAAATACACACACACACACACACACATACACAAGCAAAAACAGAAAGAAATATTATATCTTTCTTTCTTGAGACTATAAAGTAATTAAGGTTAAATGAGATCATAATGGAGAAGCTGTGGTCCAAAAGGATTAGTGTCCTGGTTCCTGACATAGAGTTCCTAAAACTCCTTGTAAACTGGGGTGACAGGAGAACATTTTCTTCTAACATTTAGTCTGTGACCCCAGTTCCTAATGCATAGCTCCTAAGACCGTTCTAATTTCTTGAGTGATAGGAACATCTGATACTGAGCTCCTAAATTCCAGAGAATTTCCTGTGTGATAGGAATATCTTTCATACTAATGAGGTGACCCTTGTGGAATTCAGGATGGATGCAGGTTACAGAAAGAATGAGTCATGATTTAGATTTAGTCATTTCTATACCCCGCTCTCTGGAGAGGGAAAATAGCTGAAAATGGAGTTAATAATCAATTATACCTATGTGATGAAGCCTCCATAAAAATCTCTAAAATATGAAATTTGGAGAACTTCCAGGTTGGTGAAAACATCCACCTACCAGGAGGATGGTACACCTGAACTCTATGGAAACAGAAGCTCTTGAACTGGGATGCTTCCCAGTCTTACACTATGTATCTCCTCATCTGGCCGTTCATCTGTATGCTTTATCACATCCGTTAGTGCATAATAAACTAGTAAATGCAAGTAAGTGCATCCCTGAATTCTGTGGGCTGTTCTAGAAACTGACTGAATTCAAGAAGGGGCGTTGTGGGAATTTCTGATTTATAGGCAAGTCAGACAGACAAAAGTTGTGAGTGTCCTGAGGACCTACTATTTTTGATTGGCATCTGAAATAGAAGGCAGTCTTGTGAGACTGAGCCTTAACTTGTGGGGTCTGCACTAACTTCAGTTAGTATCAGAATTAAATTGAATTGTAGGACACCCAGCTTGTGTTGCTGAGAATTGCTTGATGAGTGGCAACCCCATATATCTGATGTCAGAAGTGTTGTAAGTGTGGTAGTATTGTGAAAGTAAAGGAGAAATGCACAAGTGGAGCATGTTTTTTCCTACATAGTATATATGAGGATGCTAGCAAATTTTTTTAATCATTTTGCTAAATCCTTTGAAAAGAGTAAGAAAAGAGATTTAATCAATAGGATATGATTAGTAGCTGAATTGATGCATCCTCATTTGATATAAGTGTAAATTTGAATATTTTTATGAAAATTATGGACCATATCTCCATAGAAAAAACTAGTAGGCATATGAGTAGACTTTTCATTTTAGAGCAGTAATGGGCTCCATGGATCTTTAAAAACTGCTGCTTTCAAATGCCACTTGTGAAAAAACTAGATTTTCAAGAATATGGGAAAAGCAAATTACAATATGTCCACATGGTAGAATATTAAACATTCATTAAAATAATGTTTCTGAAGAATATCTAATGATATATTTTTGATATAATATGAACTAAAAGGAAAAGAAAAATCAAGATATTAAAATCAAATATGCATGATCAAAAATTATGTATTTGTATGTGTGTATATTGGGGTGTGTGTGTGTGTGTGTGTGTGTGTGTGTGTATCTATGTGTGTATGTTTGTGTACCCCTGGGCTTGTCTTAAATATGCAAATTTTAAAAGCTTTCAAAAGTACAGGGATTTGGTGTACCTCTTTAAAGAACTGGTGCATATAATAGTTCCTCCTTTCACTTTTCATGGTTTCAGTTATTGTCATCTGAAAATATGATATGGGAAATTTCAGGTATAAAAAATTCAATAAACAATTCATGATTTTCAAATTACGCATTGTTCTGAGTACCATAATGAAAGCTCTCCCCCGTTATCCAACCTGTGACTTGACTCAACCCTTTGTGCCGTGTCTCCACGCTGTATACACTCCCTGTCCATTAGTCACTTAGTAGTCCTGTGGGTTTTTGAATCAACTTTTCAGGTTATCATGTTGCTCGTATTCAAGTTACTCTTTTTTTTACTTAAAGATGCCCCAAAAGTACAAGAGTAGTGATGCTAGCAATTCGGATATGCCAAAGAGAAGCCATAAAGTGCTTCCTTTAAGTAATTAATGAAAACATACCCAATGTGAATATCTACTGTAAGAACAAATCTTCTATCTATGAAAGTGTGAAGAAGGTAAAAGAAATTTGTGCTAGGGTTGCTGTGTTGCACCGCAAACTGAAAGTTATGGTTACAGTGCATGACAAGTGTTTAGTTAAGATAGAAAAGACATTATATTTGTGGATAGAAGACATGAATCAAAAATGTATTCCAATTGACAGCATTGTGTTGCATCAGAAAACACTAAAACATCAGCAAGAGATGCCCTGAAATGAGTAACCACATTCATGTAACTTTTATTATATTGCTATAATTGTTCTATTTTATTATTATTACTCTCTTACTGTGATAAGTTATAAGTTAAACTTCATCATAGGTATAAATGTATAGAAAAAAAAAACATGGTACTTATATGGTTAAGTAATATCTGAGGTTTCAAGCAACTACCGAGAGTCTTGGAAAGTGTATACCCTGAGGATAAGGGAGATACTGTATCATCTATGATTTATTTCTAAAAACAACAACGAAAACCTGGATCTAATCAGGACTCTAAGATCTAACTACTGATTTATCAGAAATAGAGGAGACAGACAAAAATCTGAAATGAGCCACTGAACATATAGTCATCAATATCCAGACTTCAGGAATCTGGTTTTTGGAGCAAGGTGAATAAAAAGAAGTGACAGTGCTGAAGCCTAATGATTAAAAAGAAACTTAAAAGACCTATCAACCAATTGTGACGTATGGACTTTTTTTTGGATTCTGATGTGAATAAAATTTTAATATAAGTATTGACAGGATATTTGTTGATATTAAGCAATTTTTGTTAATTTGGGGGCAAGTAATAAATGTGTTGTGATTGTTTTATGAACCCTTTTATTTAAGAGATGCCCATTAAAATATTTACAGGTGAAATATTATGTCTCTGCTCTGCTTTTAAATAATGGAATGAAGGAGCAGTTGGAAGGTATAGATAAAAAGGATTCTCAGGACCTGATAATTTTGAAGCTGGGTTATTGATACATGAAGGTTCATTGTAGCAGTCTCTGTAATTTTTTTTTATGTTTAAGATGTTCTGTACTAAATCACTAAAATGTTTTAATTACTGCTGATGTCAAATTTTGGAAATGAGTTCTAAACATTTTCCATTTTAATTATATATTTCATTTAGATATTAAATTGAGTGCAGCATACTCATAAAACTTACTTTGCAAATGTAAAGTAAGTTAATAACTTCTTGGCACAGAAATCAGAATAAAATACCACTTTAATGAATTTGATGTATTCTTTTATTCTTTTATTATTTTTATTCATATGATATGTGGTAGAGCTCACAACCATAGGGCAGCTAATTCTGAAGAAAGGATGAACCTTTAAACAATTAATTATTTAACCTTAATTTATATAATGACCAAATTTGCATAGCTAACGAACTATGAATTGATGATAGCCCATTAATAGTCATTAACAAATAAAACTGTTAGAAATACAAGAGTTTGTATTTCACAATGAATAGACAAAAGTTAGTTATCAAGCGATAGTTATAATATTCAAGAATCAGGCATGAAACAAACTAATAGTTAGCATTTGGAGTTCACAAATTTCTGAGAGGATAATTCATAAATTCGCTATTGTGTCTTACCTTTACATAAATAATGGGACACATACGAGCATACATATGTGCATCAGGTAAATAGTTATTATCCTTAGATTTACATTCAAATTACAGTAATGAGAGCTAGTTGAATTATATTCACATATAAGCACTAAATTTATCTCTATTCCTCAAAATCAAAGCTACTTTTTAAAAAATACCAATTCCACAACTAAATATTACCAAAAGTTTCTTCTTCAATTTAACTACTCATTGGTTTCAAAGGAAGATGACAAATACAGTTTTCAATGAACTTCTACGATTATTTATTTTGCAATAAAGTAATTTGCATAATGTAAATTAGATCAACTATGACATTTTGACCATTTAGATTTTATGAAAAATATAATTGCCTGCAGTTTTAAGATTTTAAAAGCTCAAAGAACTGGTTCGCTATTTTCAAACAATTATGCAAGTGATGCTTCATTATGGAAGACAACTTAATTCCTTTATTTCCAAAGACATACTGTCTGTAATCTGATTTTTTCAAATGCTTTGATTGTACCTGTGTAGCCTTCAATGCTAGATCACTAAGTGATATTTGAAGTAAAGGAAAAGAGTGATTTATTTTTAATGATCGTCAATTGAACTCAGATGGGAAATTTCATATGGCTTCTTCTGCCCTTTACTCCCATATTACTCTCCTTTCTCTTCCATGGGAATTCATATACACTTGCTCTGACTCTCTTCTTTTTTACTCTCCCCACTTGTAAAAATGCTAATTAATGAGTGTTGAGATAGAATGGCCAGGAATGGCCCCCAGAGGAAAAAGTAAATGTCAGACCCTGATTTCTACTTTATGCTTTTTCTGAGTCTCTATTCTACTGATGATTAAATTGTGTTTGAATTTCTTGCGTTTCTTAGATTCTAAAAAAGTTGGCCTGCTTGTTAAAAGAAAAAAAAAAAGATGGATTGCTTAAGCGCAAAGGAGTATTACCTCAATGAATGGAAAAAAGATAGTGTTCATCCCATTATTGGTGATCACTTACAGAATATATGCCTGCCCACTTCACAAACAGGATTTTTACTTGCTTCTCTGTGTGGTTAAAGTCTATCAAACTGAAATGTTAAAGAAAGATGTCAGAGTTTAAAAATGTGAGACTGAATCTTCAACTTTTCATTTACTGACAAGTGTCATTTTTAGGAAATCACTTAACCTTTCTCATCATGTCTTTGTAAAGTGAAGACAATAATTTACATTTTCTAGAAATAGATGTGAATGAAATGTAATGCAACACATACGTGTTGATAAATGTTAGTCCCTAATTTTAGCATGTGCTTTCCTCTATTCTAAGAAAATATATAAGTACCAGAAACCACACAATTCAGGGACTGTCTAGCAGTCATACACTCATTAACAATATATCACATCCCAGAGGACTAACCAGTACCTCATAGCAGAATGAGAATATGGTTTATTACCTAACATACTCAAATAATGAGGGCGTTCTACAATACTATACAAAGTCTGGAAATAACTTGTTATTGTCTTGAAATTTGGGGGGTATGAAATTCTGTAAGTGTTGTCATCTATCAGAAATTAAAATAAATAAATAAATGAGAAAACATCTCTGAGTGTTCACGATCTTTCTACATTCTTCACTGAGAACTTTTAGACATATGTATTTCATTACATGATGACCAGAACACCATCAATTTATTGAAAAATCTTAAATAATATAACTTATTTTTTAAAAGAACTCAGAGATTGGTGAGGACCACTTCCAGGGAGTCAGCTTGGACACGAAGCACATAGCTTGTCCTTGTTTCATTGCCCAGAGAGGCATTTACATAGATAACATCCATTATGTTATTAATTCCAAACTTATTTAGAATTAAAATATGATTTCTTGGCCATTTTCTTTATACTATAAGGAAAAATAATTCTCTTTAAGAGGCACCGTGACAGTAAAAACACCTATTTATAATAAGAGTGAAGCATAAAAGTGATAACATACTGCCTTTTAGATACTATGTTCCAGAAATGATCAACAACAGTGTTATCCTTAGTGCATGTCTTGAAATTCTAGTTGTTTTTTTTTCTTCAGATTCTCCTGAAAATTAATGTATCTATAATCAATTACATTTGGGAACAATGCATACAATACCCCTCAGATGGCCCCCTACTGTACTAAGGCCTTCAGAAATTCTGTTTTAAAGAAACTCCTACAATTTTCTTTAACCAAGTAGTTTATAATCTTAATAGATTATTATACTTATTATGATATAATGCATCTTATTACCCTGTATATTCTGCTATGAACAATTGAGGGAAAGACAGATAATTTAATATGTTGGTTATTTAGAAAGCTTGATTTACTATTTTAAATAGCTTAAAATATTTTCCCCACTGTTCATTTTTAAAAATAAATTTGCTCATATATAATTGAGTAAAGAGCGGGGTACATTGGGATATTTTATTATAACCTACTTCTTTCACTCCTGGTATCTTGTCCTCACTTTAGTTTTCTCCATAGCATTTATTACTACCTAAATGCTATATATTTATCAGTTTAATAATTTTATTGTCTAGCTCCTCTTATTGATGGTTAAATTCTATAAGTTCAAGGATCTATTTTTTTCATTGCTCTTTCTCTCATGGCTAGGAGAATACATAGTATGTAATAGATGTTCAATAAATATTTGTTAAGTGAATTAACAAATATTTGTTGAATAATTTGATAAATAAA
>NW_006434441.1:72478-89243 GCF_000325575.1 Pteropus alecto
AAGAGGGTAATAAGTAGAGCCACTTTGCTATCTTCAAGGAAGAGAGCTGAAAGAATCACAGAGAGAAAGTATCAGAACAGCCTTTTGCCTGAACCACCATCTTCCATTATCTCCCCAAAATGACCAACACAAAGAGAAGGAGGAAAGGCAATCACTCACTGTATGTTCTCTAGGCTTTTAGAAAACATGGAGCTGTTCTCTTCACATGCATGCAAATCTACAAAAAAGGTGGTTTTATAGACCTCAAGAGAATGGGAAATGTTTGAATAGAAATACCCCACAAATGTTATTATGGCTGAACTGGAAGATATTATAATGTTACCTGGCATGCAGTTGGCATTATTGTAAACTAATTAATGGCAAGATTCCTGCCAAGAGAATGTACGTATTGAACATATGAAGAACTCTAACAGCTGAGATCCCCTTCTGAAACATGTAAAGAAAAATGATCAAAAATAAGAAGGAAACCTGAGTTCAACTGAAGCACCAGCCTGCTCCACCCAGAGAAGCGCACTTTTTGAGAATGAATGGAAAGGAGCCAGAGCTGCTGGAGCCCATTCTCTATGTATTCATGACATGATAGGTAGAAAATAAAATAAAACAAAAGACCTGTAATCAAGTAAGTGTTCCTTCTCCCAAGGAAATATTTAAAGAAAACCAACTGTCCTAATTCATTGGATGCTGTCTTTATTATTTAGGTTTAGTGATTTTCACTTGCTGAAAGATGTGAGATGGTTTACTGTGCAATAAGGCTACACGTAAACTGGTTACACGTCACCAATTTTTCTTTGATACAGTTATTTAAAGGTGACCATAACTTATAGCACCAAGCCTTTCCCCTGGTAATAGAACATAGTTTGGGCACTAAAAAGCCTGGATTAAAACTGTAACTGTTTTATAAGTTATTTGATTAAAGAGCATGTTTTCATTTCCAGAAAGCAGGTTGGAGGCATTGGCACACAGAATCTAGCCTAACTTTACTAAACAAATCTTTAGATATAGTATGTGACACAGAGACACAAGACCTTCCAGGTAGGAACAAATGTCGATGGAAGTCCATGGCCCAGGACCCAGTCCTCTGCTGGAACTAGGGTAAGTTGTGTGGACGTGTGAATACACAACACCACGCCAGTCTCATTTATAGGGTATACTCCAGTGCAAAACAATTCACAAACTGAAGCCCGATTCATTGTAAGAGGAAAGGTAAAAAGCTAAAGCCACAGCAAAAGACGAGTCACCTGGTATTACAAGATTTCTGCAAGGTTCTCCTTGATCCCCGCATAAATCCGTCCAGGTATTCACTTGATCTCTGTGTCATTCCCTAGTGATTATGACATGATTTTCAGGTGACTTCCACCGTATTCTTCTTCCCATATCCTCAAACAGGGGATTTCAAAATTCGTCTCATAAACTCTTATTTTCAATATTTCAGCTTTGAGTCATTAGCCTTTAAGCAAATTCTTCTCGACAGTAGTAGCCTAAGGTTCACTTTCAAGAATAACGTGGATATCCCACCAGAACTGTTAAGAGTTATGCTCCCAATGACTCAGTATTTCTGCTGAGTGGCACTTACAATGGCAGCACAATGGCACTTACAGCTTCCACCGCTCTAATGTAGTTTTGTCATTCAGACTCACCCTTTAAATTTCAACATGATTAATGTGTGACTGCTAATCTCATTGTATACAAGCAGGTTGTGTTACCAGAGACAAAACCTCAGGGCTGTTACCTATGCCACTGTCCTCAAGGAATTCTTCTCATGCAGACATAACCTTTCGATTCAAGAGCTATTAGTTGGCTATGTTACACAGGTAATTTTATTTTCTAAGTTCTTATGTGAATTTTAACAAGGAATGTAGAAGGTTAACATAAAAGTGAGTGCCACACCATGACCCCAATTTCACTTGATATTTGAGTGTTGCCCTCAGGCTAGTCTCTTCCTGGTCACCTGCATCCTGGGGGAAATCCTCATGAATATCAGGAGATTTCCTAATTTTTGGTAAGAGATTTTCAGGCAACTTCCACTTACTTTCTCTGCTAGGCAAAAATAAGCCTCTTCAAAAGACATTGATGGAACAGCCTCAGTGTCAATATCTCAGTTTTCTTTCCTTGGTGGTTGAGTCAGTGCCTCTCAGATTTTGTAATCTGAGATTTGACATAGAGAAATTGTGAGGCAGCCGTGCTTTCTGTCATCAACTCGTATCCTTACAATGACAGCATTTTTCCTACAATACAGGCAAATTGTGGCTATGGTTTTCACCACTACCATTCGCTGCCTTACAGCACACTCAGGTTCAATTATCAATCCCACCAATGTACGACTGTTGCCTCCACTAACAGAAGACAGATTTTGTGACAAACAGACAAAACTAGAGGTGAATTAAAGATCAATAGAGTGCCCGCATATACCGTTGACTTAAAATTAGATTTGTAATGTGGACACAACATTCGATTGGAGGACAGTTAGGAGGCTGTCTCAGCGACCTTCTGTTCCACAGAATCTAATGACTTCTCAGTGTTGATGTGAATTCACTCATTGTTATGCACTTGTCACTACAAAGAAAGCACTATATCATCCTCCATTGTACGATATGGATTGTTGACACGAGCTTAAGGCACAAGGCCTGTCTATTCCTAACAAAAGTAGAAGGGAGACTGGGACCCAAAACACTAAGCCTGTCATCTCTAAAAACTTGTAGATAGTAGAAGTTAATTCAAAGGACAAGCATATCCTCATGCATTTTGAGTCTTATCTAGGAACCCAGGACCTTGTCTCTTGCCTCTATTTCCTATTAGGAAGCATGGTGCTAAAGTTGGTTTTGCAGTTGCAATCCCTTCCCCTATTTCCAGGAAGTAGATCTGACAAATTAGCCCACAGCATTTCTTCCGACTTTCTCCGACATAGACTGAAATGGTGGCGTAAGCTCAAGTTTTAAGCCTGTTTTCTGTAAACAAATACTGCCTGGAATCTTGGCTCAAAGCAAAAGCCTTTCTTATAGAAGAAAAAATAAAAAGGGGACTGTGAAAATCTGAACCAAGCCTGGCTCATCTAATAGGAAGCAGTTAAACTCAGGGCCAAAATGTCAAAATCATCCAGTTGGTAACAATATCCAATCTGAATACATCTACTCACAAACATCCAGCCTGGCCCCTGCTACCAGAAACTATTGTGACAACTTGACCTAGAGAAACAAGCTGTCATCTTCTGGAAGAAGGAAGAAACATGACTCACTGCACGGTTCCAAGACTTGCCACTCTTTAATATATTTACGATATAAATTGGGCCAAAGACACTAACCTGTGTCGTCATAATAGTACATTCAACAAAAACTGGTTCCAGGTCACCAATTTTCCTTTTAGATAATTATTGAAAGGTGACCATACCTTACAGCACCAAGCCTTTCCCCTGGTAATAGAACAAAGTTGGGGTACAAAGAAACCTTGAGCAAAGACTGCACTCTTTTGTAAATTACTCGAGTGGAGAGCCTAGAAGCACGGCATAGCATTGCTTTAATTTCCAGGATGTAGAGTGTACACCTTGTCACAGAGAATTCAGCCTAACTTTACTTAACAGATCTTTAGATAGAGGACGTGGTGCACAGTCACAAGACCTTCTTGGTAAGAAAAAATATTGATGGAAGTCCATCTTCCAGGACTCAGTCCTCTGCCCGAAGTAGGGTAAGTTGCGTGGATGTTTGAATATATAACACAACACCAGTCTCATGTACTAAACATTTCACAAACTGAATCCTGATACATTGTAAGTGGTAAGGTAAAAAGCTAAAGCCACAGCAAAAGACGAGTCACCTGGTAGACACCAGATTCCTGCAGGTTCTTCCTTCATCCCCACATCAATCTCTCCAGGTATTCACTTGACCTCCATATAATTCCCTGGTGACTACTAGGTAATCTTCAAGCGACTTCCACCTTATTCCTCTTCTCCTATCCTCAAACAAGTGTTTTCAAAACACGTCTCATAAACTCTTATTTTCAATATTTCAGTATTGAGTCATTGTCCTTTAATCAATTTCTTCTCGACAGTAGTAATCTAAGCTTCACTTTCAAGAATAGCGTGGACTACCACTAAAACTGTAAAGGATTATGCTCACATTTCTGCTACAATACGTAATGGCGCTTAGAGTTTCCACCGCTGTCAGGTAGCTTCAGCATGGTGCCTAACCAGAGATGAAACCTCAGGGCATTACCTAATGACAAGTGTGTATTAGCCTATGTCAATGTCTTCAAGCAAGTCTTCTCATGCAGATACGACCTTTCAATTGAATGGCTGTTAGGTGACTATCTTACACAGGTAATGTTATTTTCTCAGTACTTACGTGAATTTTACCAAGGAATGTAGAAGGGTAACACAGAAGTGAGTGCCACACTATCACCCTAATTTCACATTTTTTCATGTGTTGCCCTTAGGCCAGGCTCTTCCTGGTCACATGAATCTCGTGGGAAAATCTCGTGAGTATCCTGAAATTTCCTAATTCTTGTACGAGATTTTTAGGCGATATCCACCTCATTCACTCTATTAAACTAAAACAACCTTTTTCAGAACATGTTGAGAAACTGCCTCAATGTCAGTATCTCAGCATTTTATTCCATATTGTTTAAGCCAGTTATTCTCAGATTTTTATTGTGCGGTTTGATATAAATTCTTAAGCAGCCGTTCTTTTTGCAATGAAGAGGTATCCTTACAATGACTCAGCATTTTTCCTACAATACAGCAATATGGTAACTATGGTATCAGCAGCTATCTATTCACTCCTCACAGCACACTCAGGCTCAATTATGATTGCAGGCCATGTGTGACTTCTGCCTCCACTGACATAGGCAGTTTTCCTGACAAACAACAAAAGTAGAGGTGAATTAAAGATCATTGACTGCTTGCATATACCACTGACCTCACATAAGATTTGTAAGGTGGACATGACATTTGATCTGTAATCAGAATGAAGTTGGCCTTGGCCACCTTTGATTCCATGCATACTAATGATATCTCAGTGTTGGTGTGAATTTTCTCAGTTATATGCACTTGTCCCTTCAAAGAAAGCACTATATCGTCTTCTCTTGTGATGTTGTGGATTGGTGAATGGGTCCAAGGAATAAGGCCATTTTTTCCTAACAAAAGTAGAAGGGACACTGGGAACTAAGACACTAAGCTTATCTGCTTTTAACACTAGAGCTAGGATAACTTAAACCATTGGGCAAGTCTGTCCTCCGGTAATTTGAGCTGTGTCTTGAAACCTAGTATCTTGTCTCCTACCTGCATCTCCTATTGGCATCCAGTGTGCTGTCCTTGGTTGTAGTTACTATCCCTACTTCTATTTTCAAAAAGTAGATTTCTGAAATTAGCCAAGAGCATTCTTCAAACTTTCTCTGACAGAGATTGAAAGGGTGGCATAAACCCCTAGTCCAATACTCTTCTTTGTGAACAAATGTTGCCTGAAGACCTTGTCTTAAAACAAAAGCCTTCTTTAGGGAAGAAAAAATAAATTAGAGACTGTGGAAATCTTAACCAAGCCTGGACCTCCTAAAAGGATACAGTTAAAGCCGAAGCTCACAATGTCAAGACTATCCAATTGGTAACAATGTCCAGTCTCAAGACCTAGGCCCACAAAAATCCAGCCTGGTCCTTGTTACCTGAAACTCTGGTGGACGCCTTGGCATATAGAATCAAGCTATCATCTCCTACAGAAGAAAGAATGGAGGACGGGGTGCATGCCTCCAATATGTACTCTTTTGAAGGCATTTAAGATGGAATTGGACCAATGGTACCAACCCTGTGTCATCATAACAGTACATTCAGGCCAACCTGGTCCCATTTACCAATTTTTTTTAGACATTTATTGAAAGGGACCATATCTTGCTTCACCAAGCCTTGCTTTTGGTAAGAGAAGGTAGTGTGGGTACTAAGAAACCTGGCCAAATCCTGAACTGTTCTTTAAAAAATTTGATTGCAGAGCTTGGAATCAGAACCAAGTAGTGCTCCTGATTCTAGGAAATAGAGTGTACACCTTGGCCTGCAGAATCTAGCCTAACTTTGCATAACGAATCTTTAGGTAGAGGACCTGGCAAACAGTCCCAAGACATTCCTGGTAGGAAAAGAAAAGTTGTTGGAAGTCCATGGCCTAGGCGGCAGTCCTCTGCTGGAACTGGGGCAAGTTCGGTGGACATATGAAAACAAAAAAAAAAACACCACACCAATGTCATATATAAGGTAAAGTCATTTGCAGCATAATTCATGCTATGAAGCCTGGTTCATTCTATGAAGTAAAGTGAAAACCTCCGGCCACTGCAAGAATCCTGGTCACTTGGTAAATATCCAATTAGTGTGGATAATCCTTGATCCCAATGTGAATTCCACCAGTTGTTTACTTGATCTCCACATGATTCCCTAGTGATTTCTAAGTGATTTTCAGTTGAATTCCACTTTATTCCTCTTCTTCTATTTTCAAACATTTTTTTTGAAACTCATCTCTTATTTTAAACTCTTATTTTCAATATTCTGGAATGAATCATTGGATTGTAAGCAGTTTCCTCTCGATAGTAGTAGACTAAGCTTCATCTTCAAAAATAGCGAGGATCTCTTCTCGAACTGTTAAGGGTTATGCTCACAATGACTCAGTATTTCTGCTACAACACAGCATAATTGTGTAATGGTTTCTACCGATCTAAGATAGCTTCGGCATTAAACTCAGCCTCTAAATTTAAACGCAGTCAATATGCAACCATTGCTCTCATTGTAAACAAGCAGGTTGCCTGACCAGAGTTGAAACCTCAGGACAATTACCTAATGACAAGTGTGTGTTAGCCTATGCTGCTGTCCTCAAGCAAATCTTTTCATTCAGACATGAGCTTTTGATGAAGGGCTGTTAGGTGGCTCTGTTACACAGGTAATCTGATTTCAGTGCTTATGTAAATTTTACCAAATAATATAGAAGGGTAACACAAAAATGAGCGCCACACCATCACCTAAATTTCACATGATTTTTGTGCGTTGCCCTCAGGCCAGTCTCTTTCTGATCATGAGCATTTGGTGGGAAATACTCGTGAGTATCGTGAGATTTCCTAATTCTTTGTATGCGATTTCTAGGCGACTTCCACCTCATTAGCTCTACTAGGCTAATACAAGCCTTTTCAGAACACGTTTAATAAACTGTCTTAATGTCAGTATCTCAGCTATTTTTCCATATTGGTTAAGCCAGTTTCTTGCAGATTTTTAGTCTCTGGTTTGATATAGAGAAATTCATAAGCAGCCGATCTTTTTGCAATGAAGAGGTATCTTCACAATGATTCAGCATTTTTCCTACAATAAAGCAGTATAGCAGTTATGGTTTCAACTGCTATCCATTCCCTGCCTCACAGCACAGTCAGCCTCAATTACAAACGTAGCCAATGTGCGACTTCTGCCTTCACTGACATAGGCAGTTTTCCTGACAGACAAAAGTAGATGTGAATGAAAGATCATTCACTGCCCGCATATACCGCTGACCTCACATCAGATTTGTAATGTAGACATGACATTCGATTGGAGGTCAGTACGAAGTAGTCTCAGCCACCTTGCTTTCCATGCATAGTAATGATTTTCATTGTTGATGTGAATTTTCTCAATTATATGCACTTGTCACTTCAAAAAAATCATTACATCATCTTCCCTTGTGAGGATGTAGATTTCTGACATGTGCCCAAGGCACAAGGCCTCTCTTTCCCCATAAAAGTAGAAGGAAGACTGGTAAACAAGGCACTAAGCTTATCCTCTCCGAAAACTATTAGATAGGATAACTTAACCAACAGGGCAAGTCTGTCCTCAGGTAATTTGACTCTTATTTCAATACCTAGGACCTTGTCTCCTGCCTGCATTTTTTATTGGGATCCAATGTGCTGTTTTTGATTGTAGTAATAATCCCTACACCTATTTTCAGAAAGTAGATTTGAGAAATTAGCCCAGAGTTCCAAACCTGGGCTCTGTGAACAAATGTTGCCTGAAGTCTCATCTGAAAGCAAAAGCCTTCTTTAGAAAAAATAAAATAAAATGGAGACTGTGGAAATCTTAATCTAGCCTTTCTTCTGGTAAGCGAAGGTAGTGTGGGCACTAAGAAATCTGGCCAAAGCCTGGACTGTTCTTTAAAACACTCAATTGGGGAGCTTGGAATCATAAACCAACTATTGCCCTTATTTCTAGGAAGTAGAGTAGAGACCTTGCCCCACAGAATCTAGCCTAAATTTACATAACGAATCTTTAAGTAGTGAACTTAAGAAACGGTCAGAAGATATTCTTGGTAGGGAAAAAAAGGGCAATCGAAGTCCAGGGCCTAGGAGGCAGTCCTCTACTGGAACTGGGGAAACTTGAGTGGACATTTGAAAAGACAACACCACGTCAATCTCATATATAAGGTAAACTTGCTTCAATATGATTCATGCTATGAAGCCTGGTTCGTTCTAGGAAGTAAAATGAAAACTGATGGCCACAGCAATAGACTGGTCATTTGGTAGATACCAGATTAGTGCGGGGTAGTCCTTGATCCCCTTGTGAATTAAACTAGGTGTTTACTTGATCCCCATGTGATTCCCTAGTGATTTCTAAGTGATTTTCAGGTGATTTCCATCTTATTTTTCTTCCCCTATTTTCAAGCAAGTGTTTTCAAAACTCCTCTTATAAACTCTTGTCTTCAATATTCAGCATCAAGTCATTGGCCTTAAGGAAATCTCTGTCAACAGTAATATCCAAAGTTCCATAAAAAATAATAGTGCGTAGTTTGGGAGTCCCACATGAAACCATTAAGTGTGACACTCAAAATGACTTAGCATTTTTGCTATACTACAGCAAAATGGTGCTTACAGTTTACAACGCTCAAAGGTGCTTCGTCAAGCAGACTCAGCCTACAAATATCAACGTAGTTCATGTTCGACATCAGCTTCCATGGCGTTCAAGCAGGTTGCCTGTCTACAGATGAAATCTAAAGCCATTTATTTAACGACAATGGTCTGTTAAACTATGGTGAAGTCCTCTGCGAACCTTCTCATGCAGACATGATGTTTTGATTGAAGGGCCGTTAGGTGGTTATGTTACACAGACACTATCATTTTCTCAGTGGTTATCTAAATTTTACCACGGTTTGGAGAAGGGTAACGAAATAGTGAGCACCACACAATGAACTCAATATTATGTGACACCCTGTGATATCCTCAGGCCTATGTCTTGGCACTTAGGGAATCCCACAAGGAGTCTCATATTGCCAGATTCCAAATTCTTGTTACGAGAATTACAGGTGACTTCCACCTCACTTTCCTCTGCTAGGCTAAAATAAGCATCTTCAAAACACTTTGACGGAACAGCATCAATGTCAATATCTCAGTATTTATCCTTAGTGGTTAAATCAGTCCCTCTCAGAATTTGTAGTCTTAGGATTGGTATAGAGTAATTGTGAGGCTGCCGTTAATTCTGTCATCAAGTGATATCCTCACAATGACAGCATTTTTCCTATTATACAACAAAATAGTGCTATTGTATCTACCATTATCCAGTCGCTGCCTCACAGCACATTCAGGCTCAATGATCAACACCGCCGATGTGCAACTCTTGCTTCCATGAACATAAGGACATTTTCCTGACAAACAGACAAAACTAGAGGAGAATGAAAGATCATTCTCATATTTCATTGACTTCAAATTAGATTTGTAATGTGGACACGACATTCGATTGGAAGACAGTTAGGAGGACGTCTCAGGCAACTTCTGCTCCACGTAGACTAATGATTTCTCAGTGTTGATGCAAATTTTCCCAGTGATATGCACTTTTCACTACAAGGAGAGCACTACATCATCCTCCCTTATGAGAATATGGATTGGTGACATGGGCCCAAGGCACAAGGCCTATGTTTTCCTAACAAAATGTAGAAGGGAGACTGGGACCTAAAGTTCTAAGCGTGTCCTCTCTGAAAACGAGTAGATAAAAGTACTGAATCCAAAAGGCAAGTCTGTCCTCATGTAATTTGAGTCTTATCCAGAAAACTAGGACCTTGTCTCTGGCTTCTATTTCTTATTAGGAACCAGGGTGCTGACCTTGATTTTCCAGCTTCAATCCTTACTCCTATTTCCAGGAAGTAGATCTGAGAAATTAGCCCACAGCATTTCATTTGACTTTCTCCAACATAGACTGAAATGGTGGTGTAAGCTCAAGTCCCAAGACTTTTTGCAGGGCACAAATGTTGCCTGGGCACTGGCTCAAAAGAAAAGTTTCTTTATGGAAGGAAAACCAAAAGAAGATGGTGGAAATCTGAACCAAGTCTGGACCACCTTAAAGAAAGCAGTTTAACTCAGGGCCGTGACATCAAGATCATCCAATTGATATCAATGTTCTGTCGGAAGACCTAGGCCCACAAACATCCAGGCTGGCACTGGCTACCTGAAACTTTTGAGGACACTTTGGCCTAAAGAATCAAGCAGTCATGGCATGAAAGAGGAAGAATGGAGGACTCGGTGCAGAGTACCAAGCCTATCCATCATTTAAAGTATTTACCATAGATATTGGGCTAAAGACACCAACCTGTGTCATCATAACAGTACATTCAGCAAAAACTGGTTCCACATCACCAATTTTTCCTTTTAGACAATTATGTAAAGATGGCTGTAGCTTAAAGCACCAAGCCTTTTCCCCAGTAATAGAACATAGTTTGGGCACTAAGAAACCTGGATCAAAGCCTGAACGGGTTTGGAAGTTACTCGATTCGAGACTCTGGAAGCTCAGCCAAGCATTGCTTTAATTTCCAGAAAGTAGAGTGGAGACCTTGGAACACAGAAGCTAGACTAACTTTACTTAACGGATCCTTATATAGAGGACTAAGAGCATGGTCACAAGACCTTCGCGGTAGGAAAAAATGTCCATGGAAGTCCATGGCCCAGGCCCCAGTCCTCTGTCAGAATTAGGGCAAGTTGTGTGGATGTTTAAATACACAACACCATGCCAGTCTCATTTGCAGGGTATGCTCGAGTGCCAAAGATTTCACACACTGAAGCAAGATTCATTGTAAGAGATAAGGTGAAACCCACCAGCCAAGGCAACAAGACTGGTCACTGTGTGGACACCAGAGTTCTGCAAGTTCTTCCTTGATCCCCATGTGAATCTTGCCAGGTATTCACTTGACCTCCATGTAATTCCCTGGTGATGACTACATGATATTAAGGTGACTTCCACCTTATTCCTCTTCCCATATCCTCAAACGAGTGTTTTCAAAACACGTATCATAACCTCTTATTTTAAATATTTCAGCATTGAGTCATTGGCCTTTAAGCAATTTCTTCTTGACAGTAGTAGCTAAGGTTCACCTTCAAGAATAGCATGGATTTCCCACCAAACCATGAAGGGTTCTGCTCACAATGACTCAGCATTTCTGCTAAAACCATGAAGGGTTCTGCTCACAATGACTCAGCATTTCTGCTACAATACAGAATTATGGTGCTTAGAGTTTCAACCGCTGTAAGGTAGCTTCATCATTTAGACTCAGCCTATGAAGTTCAATGTGGTTAATGTGTGACCACTGCTCCCATTGTATACAAGCAGATTGCCTGACCAGAGACAAAACCTCAGGACAGTTACCTAATGACAAGTGTGTATTAGCCTATGCCGCTGTCCTCAAGCATGTCTTCTCATTCAAACGTGACCTTTCAATTGAAAGGATGTTAGGTGGCTATGTTACACAGGTAAACTTATTTTCTCAGTGCCTTTATGAATTTTACCAAAAAATGTAGAAGTGTAACACAAAAGTGAGTTCCACACCATCACCCCAATTTCAGGTCATTTTCATGTGTTGCTTTAACGCCAGTCTCTTCTTGGTCATGTGAATTTCACGGAAAAACCTCTAGAGTATCGTGAGATTTCCTAATTCTTGGTACAGATTGCCAGGTGATTTCCACACCACTTTTCTCTGCTACGCTAAAAAAAAAAAAAAAAAAAAAAAAAAAAAAAAAACTCTAAATTTGATGGAACAGCCTCAAAGTCAATTTCTCAGATTTCTTTCTTTGGTGTTTAAGCTAGTCCCTCTACAAATATGTAGTCAGAGTTTTGGAATAGAGAAATTCTGAAGTAGCGGTCTCTCTGCGTCAAGCGGTATCCTCACAATGACTCAGCATTTTTTCTACAATATAGAACAATAGCAGCTATTGTAAGCAGTCACTGCCTCACAACACACACAGTCTCAATGATCAACTTTGCCAATGTGCTACTGTTGCCTCCACGAATATATGGTAGTTTTCCTACTAAACTGACAAAACGAGATGCGAATTAAAGATCATTGATGCCCGCATATACCATTGACTTCAAATTAGATTTGTAATATGGAAACATGACATTTGATTGGAGGAAGGTTAGGAGGCTGTCTTGGCCACATTCTGCTCTACGTAAACTAATGACTTCTCAGAGCTGATGTTAATTTTGTCAGTGATATGCACTTGTCTCTATAAAGGGAGTACTACATCATGCTCCCTTGTGAGGATATGGATTGGTGACACTGGCCCAAGACACAAAGTCTTTCTTGTACTAAGAAAAAGTAAAAGTGAACCAGGACCCAAAGCATTAAGCCTGTCCTCTCTGAAAATAGATAGAAGAACTTAATCCAAAGGGAAAGGCTATATTGATGTAATTTTTGTCTTATCTAGAATCCTAAGACTTTGCCTCCAATCTATTTGCTATTAAGAACCAGGGTGCTGAAGTTCGTTTCGCCATTCCAATCTCTGCCCCTATTTCCAGGAAGTAGATCTGAGTAATTCACATATAGCATTTCTTATGACTTTCTCCAACAGACTGAAATGGTGGCAAAAACCCAAGTTCCAAACCTCTTTTCTGTGAACAAATGTTGCCTGGAAACCTAGATCAAAGCAAAAGCTTTCTATATGGAAGAAAAGATAAAATGGAGACTGTGGAAATCTGAACCAAATCTGAACCACTAAAAAAAAGCAGTAAACTCAGGGCCACAACATCAAGATCATGCAATTGGTAACAATATCCGGTTTAAAGACAGAGGCACACAAACATTCAGCCTGCCCCTGCTATCTGAAAATACTGTGGATACCTTGGCCTAGAGAATCAAGCTGTCATCTCCTAGAATAAGGAAGAATGGAGGACTCTGTGCTCAGTTCCAAGATTGTCCTCCCTTTAAAGTATTTATGCTAGAAATTGGGCTGAACAGCAACTTTTGTCATCATAACAGTACACTCAGCACAAACTGTTTCACATCTCCAATTTTTCTTTGATACAATTATTGAAAGGTGACCATACCTAACAGCACCAAGCCATTCCCCCGTTAATAGAACATAGTTTGAGCACTAAGAAACCTGAATCAAAGCCTGAATTTTTAGTAAGTTATTTGATTGGAAACCTGGAAGCACGGCCAAGAATTGCTTTTATTTCCAGGAGGTGGAGTGTGGACCTTGGCACACAAATCTAAAGTAACGTTACTTATTGAATCCTTATATAGAAGACATTGCTCATGGTCAGAAGACCTTCTTGATAGGATAAAATTTTGATGGAAGGCCATTGCCCAGGACCCAGTCTCTCCTGGAACTATGGCAAGTTGTGTGGACGTTTGAATACAAAACACCACGCTGTTCTCATTTACAGGGTACACTTGAGTGCAAAATATTTCAAAAACTAAAACTTGATTTATTGTAAGAGGGAAGATGAAAACCTAAAGCCACAGCAACAAGACTCGTCACCTAGTAGAAACAATATTCCTGCAGAATCTCACTTGATCCCCACTTGAATTCTCCAAGTATTCACTTGATCTACAAGTAATTTCCAGGTGATTACTACGTGATTTTCAAGTAAATTCTACCTTATTGCTTTTCCCCTATAACTATCCTCCAACTGAATGTTGTGTCTCTATGGCAAATCTCATTTGAAGACAATGGTATATGAGGGCATTCAATGATCTTTTATTCACCTCTAGTTTTGTCTGTTTGTCAAGGGAACTGCCATCTATCTGTGGGGCAACAACGCACAATGCCGGCGTTGATCATTGAGCCTGAGTGTTTTGTGAGGCAGCAACTAGATAGTGGTGGAAACAATAGCCGCCATTTTTTTTGTCTTATAGTAATTGCGAGGATACCAGTTGATGGCAGAAAAAAAACAGCTGCCTCGGAATTTCTCTATACCGAACCTCAAACAACAAATTCTGTCAGAAACTGGCTTAACCACCAAGGAAAGAAATCTGAGATATTGACAAGTGTTCCATCAAGTGTTCTGAAGAGGCTTATTTTAGCCTAGCAGAGGAAAGTGAGGTGGAAATTGACTGGAAATGATGTACCAAGGTTTAAGGAATCTCACGATACTCATGAGGCTTTCCCATGGGATTTACGTGATGAGGAAGAGACTGCCTTGAGGGCAATACACGAAAATCATGTGAAATTGGGGTCATGGTGTGGTACTCACTATTGTGTTACCTTTCTACATTCCTTGGTAAAATTCACATATGCCCTGGGAAAATAACATTATCTGTGTAACATAGCCACCTCACAGCCCTTCAGTTGAAAGGTCACGTCTGAATGAGAAGACATGCTTGAGGACAGCGGCATAGGCTAATGCACACTTGTCATTAGGTAACTGTCCTGAGGTTTTGTCTCTGGTCAGGCAATCTGCTTGTATACAATGGGAGCAGCGGTCACACATTAACCACATTGAACTTCATAGGCTGAGTCTAAATGATGAAGCTACCTTACAGCAGTTGAAACTCTAATGCTGTATTATAGCAGAAATGCTGAGTCATTGTGAACATAACCCTTAATGGTCCTGGTGGGCAATCCACGCTATTCCTGAAGGTGAACCTTAGGCTAATACGTCGAGAAGAAATTGCTTAAATGTCAAAGACTCAGTGTTGAAATATTGAAAATAATTGTTTATGAGACGTGTTTTGAAACATTCGTGTGAGGATGAGGAAGAGGAATAAGGTGGTAGTCACCTAAAAATCACATAGTAATCACCAGGGAATGACATCGAATTCAAGCAAATACCTGCGAGATTCACGTGGGAATCAATAAAGACCCAGCAAAATCGGGTGTCTACCAGGTGACGAGTCTTGTTGCTGTGGCTGTAGGATTTTACCTTACCTCTTACAATGAATCAGGCTTCAGTTTGTGAAATGTTTTGCACTTGAGTGTACCCAGTAAATGAAATCGGAGTGATGTTGTGTATTCAAAGTCCACACAACTTACCGTAGTTCTGGCACAGGACTGGGTCCTGGCCATGGACTACCAGTGAAATTTTTTCTTACCAAGAAGGTCTTGTGACCATGTGCCACATCTCCTACCTAAAAATTCATTAAGTAAAGTTAGGCTAGATTCTATGTGCCAAAGTCTCCACTCTACATTTTGGAAATAAATTAATGCTTGGCTGTGTTTCCAGGCTCTCCAATCCAGTAAATTACAAAACAGTTAAGGCTTTGATTCAGGTTTCTTAGTGCCTAAATTTTGTTCTATTACCAGGGGGAAGGCTTGTTGTTATAAACTATGGTCACCTTTCAATAATTCTATAAAAAGAAAATTAGTGATGTGGAACCAGTTTTTGCTGAATGTGCTGTTATGATGACACAGGTCGCTTGCTGTCTTTGGCCCACTTTCTATTGCAAATAGTTTAATGGTAGGACAGTCTTGGAACCATGCACGGAGTACTCCATTCTTCCTCCTTCTAGGAGATGACAGCTTGATTCTCTTAGCCAAGGTGTCCACAATAGTTTCAGGTAGCAGGGACCAAGCTGGATGTTTGTGGGCCAAGGTCTTCAGACTGGTTATTGTTTCGAATTGGATGATCTTGTCGTCATGTCCCTGAGATTAATTGCTTCTTTTTAGGTGGTCCACTCTAGGTTCAGTTTTCCACAGTCTCTGTTTTATTTTTTCTTCCAGAAAGGTTTTTCTTTGAGCCAGGGCTCCAGGCACCATTCGTTCTCAGAAAAAAGGCTTGGAACTTGGGCTTATGCTACATTTTACTTTATGTCGGAGAAAGTCGGAAGAAATACTGAAGGATAACTTCTCAGATCACTTCCTGGAAATAGGGGTAGGGTTTGGAATTGCAAAACCAAGGTCAGTACTCTGGTTCCTAATAGGAAATAGAGGCTGGAGACAAGGTCCTAGGTTTCTAGATAAGACAAAAAATGCATGAAGACAGTCTTTCCCTTTGGATTAAGTTCTTCAATCTACTAGTTTTCAAAGAGGACAGGCTTAGTACTTTAGGTCCTGGTCTCACTTTTACATTTTCTTAGTAAAAGGCAGACCTTGTGCCTTGGGCCAATTTCAATCCATATCCTCACAAGGGAGCATGATGTAGTACTCCCTTAATAGTGACAAGTGCATATCACTGAGAAAATTTACATCAACACTGAGAAAATAAGTTTACCTGTGTAACTTAGCCACCTTACAATCCTTCAATCGAAAGGTTATATCTGCATGAGAAGACATGCTTGAGGACAGCGGCATAGGCTAACAGACTTGTCTTTCAGTAACTGCCCCAAGTTTCGTCTCTGGTCAAGAACCTGCTGTATACAATGTGAGCTGAATTCACACATTTACCACATTGAAATTTAGAGGCTGAGTCTGAATGACGAGGCTACCTTAGAGCATTGGAAACTCAAAGCGCCATTATGCTGTATTGTAGCAGAAATGCTGAGTCATTGTGAGCAGAACCCTTAATGGTTCTGGTGGGAGATCCACACTATTCTTGAAGGTGAACCTTGGGCTACTACTGTCGAGAAGAAATTGCTTAAAGGCCAATGAC
>NW_006434441.1:89399-93486 GCF_000325575.1 Pteropus alecto
GAATACCTGGCAAGATTCACATGGGGATCAAGGAAGAACTTGCAGAACTCTGGTGTCCACACAGTGACCAGTCTTGTTGCCTTGGCTGATGGGTTTCACCTTATCTCTTACAATGAATCTTGCTTCAGTGTGTGAAATCTTTGGCACTCGAGCATACCCTGCAAATGAGACTGGCATGGTGTTGTGTATTTAAACATCCACACAACTTATACTAATTCCATCAGAGGACTGGGGACTGGGCCATGGATTTCCATCGACATTTTTTCCTACCAAGAAGGTCTTGTGACCATGTGTCAAGTCCTCTATCTAAAGATCTGTTAAGGAACGTTGGGCTGGATTCTGTGTGCCAAGGTCTTCACTCTACTTCCTGGAAATTGAAGCAATGCTTGGCCGAGCTTCCAGGGTCTCACATCAAGTAACTTCCAAACCCATTCAGGCTTTGATGCAGATTTCTTAGTGCCCAAACTATGTTCTATTACTAGGGGAAAGGCTTGGTGCTTTAAGCTATGGTCACCTTTACATAATTTTCTAAAAGGAAAAATTGGTGACGTGGATCCACTTTGTGTTGAATGTACTTTTATGATGACACAGGTGGTGTCTTTGGTCCAATATTATGGTAAATACTTTAAATGACGGACAGTCTTGGTACGGTGCACCAAGGTCTCCATTCTTTCTCCTTCTATGCCATGACTGCTTGATTCTGTTGGCCAAGGTGTCCACAAAATTTTCAGGTAGCTGGTGCCATGTTGGATGTTTGTGGTCCTCGGTCTTCAGATTGGACATTGTTACCGATTAGATGATTTTGATGTTGTGGCCCTGAGTTAAACTGTTTCTTTAAGGTGGACCAGACTTGGTTCAGATTTCCACAGAATTCGTTTTGTTTTTTCTTCTATAAAGAAGCTTTTCTTTTGAGCCAGGGCCCAGGCCACATTTA
Source organism: Pteropus alecto (assembly GCF_000325575.1). Lineage (NCBI taxonomy): Eukaryota > Metazoa > Chordata > Mammalia > Chiroptera > Pteropodidae > Pteropus > Pteropus alecto. The sequence continues at coordinate 90,334 of NW_006434441.1, forward strand.
TTCACAGAAAAAAGGCTTGGAACTTGGGCTTACACCACCATTTCGTTCTATGTTGGAGAAAGTTGAAAGAAATTCTGTGAGCTAATTTCTCAGATCTACTTCCTGGAAATAGGAGTAAGGATTGGAACTGGAAAACCAAGGTCAGCATTTTGGTTCCTAATAGGAAATAAAGCCAGAAACAAGGTCCTATGTTTCTGGATAATACTCAAATTACATGAGGATAGTCTTACTCTTTAGATTAGGTTTTCCTATCTATTAGTTTTCAAAGTGGACAGGCTTAATGCTTTGGTTCTCAGTCTCCCTTCTACTTTCTATTAGGCATAGACAGGCCCTGTGCCCTGGGCCCGTGTCACTAATCCATATTCTCACAAGGTAGGATGTTGTAGTGCCCCCTTTGTAGTGAAAAGCGTATATTACTGAGAAAGTGCATATCACTGGGTACTGGGCCATGGATTGACTTGGGCCAAAGATATTGACTTTGAGGCTGTTCGATCAAAGTGTTTTGAAGAGGCTTACTTTCGCCCAGCAGAGGAAAGTGAGATGGAAGTTGTCTGTAAATCTCATAACAAGAATTTGGGAATCTCGCGATACTCGCGAAACTTCCCTGTGGGATTCATTTGTGTACCAAGAGACAGGGCTGAGGGCATCACAGGGTGTCAAAGGGTGATATTGGCTTCATAGTGTGGCGCTCACTTTGAATTATCCTTCTCCAAAACTTGGTAAAATTAAGATAACCACTGAGAAAATGGTATTGTCTGTGTAACATAACCACCTAATGGCCCTTCAATTGAAATGTCATGTCTGAATGAGAAGGTTCGCAGAGGACATCACCATAGGTTAACAGACAATTGTTGTTAGATAACTGGCCTTAGGTTTCTTCTGTGGTCAGGCAACCTGCTTGAATGCAATGAAAACAGCTGTCAACATGAACTGCATTGATATTTGGAGGCTGAGCCTGCTTGACAAAGCTACTTTAGAGCATTGTAAATTTTAAGTGCCATTTTTCTGTATAATAGCAAAAATTCTGAGTCATTGTGAGTATCACACTTAGTGGTTTCATGTGGGACTCCCGCACTATTATATTTTGCAGAACTTTGGCCACTGCTGTCAACAGAGATTTCCTTAAAGGCCAATGACTCGATGCTGAATATTGAAGATAAGAGTTTATAAGACGAGTATTGAAAACACTTGTTTGAGGAAGAGGCTGTCTCTGCTTTCTCGTAGGTAATGACTTCTCATTGTTGAGGTGAATTTTCTCATTGCAATGTACTTGTCACTTCAAGGTGAAAATTACTTAGAAATCACTAGAGAATCACATGGGGATCAAGTAAACACCTGGTTTAATTCACATGGGGATCAAGGAATACCCAGCACTAATCTGGTATCTACCAATTAACCAGTTTTATTGCTGTGCCCATCGGTTTTCACTTTATTTCCTGGAATGAACCATGCTTCAGAGCATGAATTGTATTGAAAATGAGTTTACCTTATATATGAGATTGGCATGGTGTTGTCTTTTTCAACGTCCACCCAAGTTACCCCAGTTCCAGCAGTGGACTGCCTCCTGGGCCATGGACTTCCAATGCCTTTTCTTTTTCTACCAAGAATGTATTTTCACTGTTTGCTAAGTCCCCTACCTAAAGATACGTTATCTAAAGTTAGGCTAGATTCTGTGCGGCAAGGTCTCCACTCTACTACGTAGAAATAGGGGCAATAGTTGGTTTATGATTCCGAGCTCCCCAATTGAGTGTTTTAAAGAATAGTCTAGTCTTTGGCCAAGTTTCTTAGTGCCCACACAATGTTTTGCTTACCAGAATAAAGGCTTTGTCCTGCAAGAAATGATCACCTTTCAATAATTGTCTAAACAGAAAATTAGTGATGTTGTACCAGGATTTTGGAATGTACTGTTTAGATGACACAGGGTTGGTATCATTGGCCCAATTTCTATCATAAATTCTCTTAAGGGAGTATATACTTGCAGGTGTGCACAGAGACATCCATTCTTCTTCTTCCTAGGAAATGACAGCTTATTTCTATCGGACAAGGTGTCCACAAGATTTTCAGGAAACAAGGGACAGGTTGGATGTTTGTCGGCTGAGTTCTTGAGACAGGGCATTGTTCCCAATTGGATGATCTTGACGTTGTTGGCCTGGGCTTCAACTACGTCTAGGCTCAGTTAAGATTTCCACAGTCTCCATTTTATTTTATTTTTCTAAAGAAGGCTTTCGCTTTGAGATAAGACTTGAGGCAACATTTGTTCACAGAGTACAGGTTTGGATCTCTGGGCTAATTTCTCAAATCTACTTTCTGAAAATAGAGGTAGAGATTGTTACTGAAACCAAAAATAGGACACTGGATCCCAGTAGGAAATGCAGGTGGGAGGCAATGTCCTAGGTGTTGAGATAAGACTCAAATTACATGAGGACAGACTTGCCCTGTGGGTTCAGTTATCCTATCTACTAGTTTTCAGAGAGGATAAGCTTAGTACCTTGTTTCCCTCTCTCTTTTCTACTTTTGTGAGGAAAGAGAGGTCTTGTGCCTTGGGCCTATGTCAAAAATCCACATCCTCACGAGGGAAGACGATGTAGTGATTTTTTTGAAGTGACAAGTGCATATAACTGAGAAAATTCACATCAACAATGAGAAATCATTAGTACACAAGATGGCCGAGACAACTTCATACTGACCTCCAATCGAATGTCATGTCTACATCAGTGAGGTCAGCGGTATATGCAGGCAGTCAATGATCTTTCATTCGCATCTACTTTGCTCATTTGTCAGGAAAACTGCCTATGTCAGTAGAGGCAAAAGTTGCACATTGGCTACGTTCATAATTGTGGCTGAGTGTGCTGTGAGGCAGCAAATGGATAAAAGTTGATACCACAGCTGCTATATTGCTTTATTGTAGGAAAAATGCTGAATCATTGTGAAGATACCTCTTCATTGCAAAAAGAACAGCTGCTTATGAATTTCTCTATATGAAAACACAGTAAAAATTTGCAAGAGACTGGCGTAACCAATATGGAAAAATGCTGAGATACAAATATTGAGGCAGTTTCTTTAACATGTTCTTAAAAGTCTTGTGTTAGCCTAGCAGAGGTAATGAGGTGGAATTTGACTGGAAATCTCACACCAAGAATTAGGAAATGCTCC
>NW_006434441.1:93522-250544 GCF_000325575.1 Pteropus alecto
GAAGAGACAGGCCTGAGGACAACTCTCGAAAACCCTTTTGTGTTACCCTCCTACATTCCTTGGTAAAATTTACAAAAGCAATGCGAAAATAAGATTACTCGTGTAACATAGCCACCTCACAGATCTTCAGTAAAAGGTCATGTTGGGATGAGAAGACTTGATTGAGGACAGCGACACAGGCGAACACACTCTTGTCATTAGGCAAGTATCTGGAAGTTTCATCTTTGGTCAGGCAACCTGCTTATACACAATGAGAGCAGTGGTCACACGTTAACCGTGTTGAAATTTAGGGGTTGAGTCTTAGGATGAAGCTACCTTAGAGCAGTGGAAACTCTAAGCACCATTATGCAGTATTGTAGCAGAAATCTGAGTCATTGTGAGCATAACCCTTAACGGTTCTGGTGGGAGATCCACGCTATTCTTGAAGGTGAACCTTAGGCTACTACTGTCTAGAAGAAATTGCTTAAATGTCAAAGCCTCAATGCTGAAATATTGAAAATACTTGTTTATTAGACATGTTTTGAAAACACTTGTTTGAAGATAAGGGAAGAGGTATAAGGTGGAAGTCACCTGAAAATCACATAATATCACCAGGGAATCACATGGAGGTCAGTGAATACCTGGAGGGATTCATGTGGCAATCAAAGAAGACCCTGCAGGAATCTGGTGTGTACCTCATGACAAGTCTTATTGCTGTGGTTGTAAGTTTTTACCTTACCTCTTACAATGAATCAGGCTTCAGTTTGTGAAATGTTTTGCACTCGAGTGTACCCTGTAAATGTGACCAGTGTGGTATTGTGTATTCAAAAATCCACACAACTTACACTGGTTCCGGCAGAGGACTAGGTCCTGGGTCATGGACTTCCGTTGATAGTTTTTCTACCAAGAATGTCTTGTGACCTGGTGCCACGTTCTCTATCTAAAAAACATTAAGTAAAATTAAGCTAGTTTCTTTGTGCTAAGGTCTCTTTTTCTGGAAATAAATGTAATACTTGGCCGTGCTTCTAGGCTCTCCAATCAGTAACTTACAAAACAGTTCAGGCTTTGATCCAGGTTTCTTAGTTCCCAAACTATGTTCTATTATCAGGGGAAAGGCTTAGTGCTATAACTTATGGTCACCTTTCAATAATTCTATAAAAAATAAATTTATGATGTGGAACTAGTTTGTGTTGAATGTGCTGTTATGATGACACAGGTTGGTGTCTTCGGCCCAATTTCTATCCTAGATACTTTAAAGATAAGACAGTCTTGGAACTGTGTACGGAGTCCTCCTTTCTTCCTCCTTCTAGGAGATAGCTTGATTCTGTTGGCCAAGGTGTCTACAATAGTTTCACTTAGTAGGGTCCAGGTTGGATGTTTTGGGGCCTACATTTCAGAATGGATATGTTAACAATTGAATGATCTTGACATTATGGTCCTGAGTTGAACTGCTTCTTTTTAGGTGGACCAAACTTTTAGTGGACCAATCTTGGTTGAGATTTCCACAGTCTCTGTTTTTCTGTTTGTTTTTTTGTTTGTTTGTTTATTTGTTTGTTTGTTTTTCTTCCAACTAGAAGGCATTTGTTTTGAGGTAGGCCTCAAGGCAAAATTTGTTCAGTGAAAAAAGGCTTGGAACTTGGTTATGGCACCATTTCAGTCTATTTTGGAGAAAATGGAAAAAATACTGTGGGCTAATTTCTCAGATATACTCCTGGAAATAGGGGTATGGATTGGAACTGCAAAACCCAGGTCAGTACCCGGGTTCCTAATTGAAAATATGGGGGACCGGAGACAATTTCCTAGGTTTCTAGATAAGATTAAAATTACATGAGGACAGCCTTGCCCTTTAAATTAAGTTCTCCTATCTACTAGTTTTCAGAGAGGACAGGCTTAGTGCTTTGGGTCCCAGTTTCCCTTCTACTTTTTGTTAGGAAAGATAGGCCTTGTGCCTGGGCCCATTCACCAATCCACATCCTCACAGGGGAAGACAATGTGGTGCCTTAGACCTGTGTCACTGATCCCTATCCTCAGTAAGAATGATGATGTAGAACTCCCTTTGTAGTGACAAGTGCATATCACTGAGAAAATTCACATCGACACTGAGAAGTCATTAGTCTACGTGGATCAGAATGTGGCTGAGACAGCCTCCTGACTGTCCTCCAATCAAATGTCATGTCCACATTACAAATCTAATTTGAAGTCAACGTTATATGCGGACAGTCAGTGATCTTTAATTCACCTTTAGTTTTGTCTGTTTGTCAGGAAAACAGACTTCTGCTTGTGGAAGCAACAGTCTCACATTGGCGTCATTGTTTATTGTGCTTGACTATGCTGTGAGGTAGCAACTGGAGAGTTGTGGAAACAATAGGCACCAATTTTCTGTATTGTAGGAAAAATGCTGAGTCAGTTTGAGGGTAACCCTTGATGGCAGAAAGAACGGCTGCCTCAGAATTTCTCTATACCAAACCTCAGACTACGAATTCTGAGAGGGATCGCTTAACCACTAAGGAAAGAAAACTGAGACAATGCCATTTAGTCTGTTCAATCAACGTGCTCTGAAGTGGCTCATTTTAGCCTAGCGGAGGAAAGTGAGGTGGAAGTTGCCTGGAAATCTCGCAATACTCAGGAGACTTTCCTGCCAGATTTACATGACCAGGAAGAGACTGGCCTGAGGGCCACACACAAAAATCACGTGAAATTCAGGTGATGGTGTTGCGCTCACTTTTGTGTTACCCTTTACTTTCCTTGATCAAATTCACATAAGCACTGAGAAAACAAGTTTACCAGTGTAACATAGCCACCCTACAATCCTTCAATTGAAAGATCATGTCTGCATGAGAAGATGTGCTTGAGGACAGCGGCATAGGCTAACACACACTCGTCTCGTCGTTAGGTAACTGCCTTGAAATTTCATCTCTGGTCAGGTATCCTGCTTGTATATAATGGGAACAACCGTCACACATGAACCATTTTGAAATTTAGAGGCTGAGTCTGAATGACGAAGCTACCTTTGAGCGGTAGAAACTCTAAGCGGCATTATGCTGTATTGTAGCAGAAATGCTGAGTCATTGTGAGAATAACCCTTAACATTTCTGGTGAGAGATTTACGCTATTCTTGAAGGTGAACCTTGGGCTACTACTGTCAAGAAGAATTTGCTTAAAGGCTGAAGACTCAATGCTGAAATATTGAAAATAATTGTTTATGAGACGTGTTTTAAAAATACTTGTGTGAGTGTAGGGGATGAGGAATAATGTGATAGTCACTTTAAAATCACATAGTAATCACCAGGGAATGACAGAGAGGTCAAGTGAATACCTGGAAGGATTCACGTAGGGATCAAGAAAGACTCTGCAGGCATTGGGTGTCTACCGGATATGATTCTTGTTTCTGTGTTTGTAGATTTTCACCTTACCTCTTACAATGAATCAGGCTTCAGTTTCTGAAATGTTTTGTACTGGAGTGTACCCTGTAAATGAAACTGGAGTAGTGGTGTGTATTAAAATTATGCACAACTTACCATAGTTCCAGCAGAGGAATGGGTGCTAGGCCATAAACTACCAGTGACATTTTACTAACGAGAAGGTCTTGTGGCCATGTGCCATGTCCCCTATTTAAAAATTTGTTAAGTAAAGTTAAGCTATATTCTGTGTGTCAAGGTCTCCACTCTACTTCCTGGAAATAAAAGCAATGCTTCGCTATGCTTCCAGGCTCCCCAATCAAGTAAGTTACAAAACAGTTCAGGATTTGATTTAGGTTTCTTAGTGCTCAAACTATGTTCTATTACTAGCGGAAAGGCTTAGTGTTATAAGCTATGGTCACCTTTCAATAACTGTTTAAAAAGAAAATTGATGACATGGAACCAGTTTGGCCTGAATGTACTGTTGTGATGACACAGGTTACTGTCTTCGGCCCAATTTCTATTGTAAATACTTTAATGGTAGGACATTCTTGGATCCGTGCACAGAGTACTCCATTCTTACTCCTTCTAGGAGATGACAACTTGATTCTCTTAGCTAAGGTGTCCACAATAGTTTCAGGTGCAGGGGCCAGGCTAGATGTTTGTGGACCTTGGTTCAATCTGGATATTATTCCTAATTAGTTGATCTTGTCATCGTGTCCCTGAGATTAACTGCTTCTTTTTAGGTGGTCCACTCTAGGTTCAGTTTTTCACAGTCTCCGTTTTATTTTTTCTTCCATAAAGAAGCCATTTGCTTTGAGCCAGGTCTCCAGGCACAATTCATTCACAGAAAAAAAGACTTGCAACTTGGACTTACACCACTATTTCTGTCTAGTTCAGAGAAAGTAGGAAGAAATACTGTGGGCTAATTCCTCAGATCTACTTCATGGAAATATGGGTAGAAATTGGAACTGTAAAACCAAGACCAGCACCCTGGTTCCTAATAGGAAATAGAGGCTGAAGACAAGATCCTAGATTTCTAGATAAGATGAAAATAACATGAGGATAGGATTGCCCTTTATTATAAGTTCTCTTATCTACTAGTTTTCAGAGAGCATAGGCTTAATGTCTTGGTTCCCAATCTCCCTTCTACTTTTAGTTAGGAAAAGGCAAGCCTTGAGCCTTCGGCCCATGTCACCAATACCTATCCCCACAAGGGAGGATGATACAGTGATCTTTTTGTAGTAACAAGTGCATATCACTGAGGAATTTCACATTAGCTCTGAGAAGTCATTAGTCTACGTGGAGCAGAATTGGCTGAGACAGCCTCCTAACTCTCTTCCAATCCAAGTTTGTGTCCCCATTACAAATCTAATTTGAAGTCATCGGTATATGAGGGTAGTCTTTAATTCGCCTTCAGTGTTTTCTGTTTGTCAGGAAAACTGCCTTATATTCATGGAGGCAAAAGTGGTACATTGGTGTTGTTAATAATTGAGCCTGAGTGTGCTGTGAGGGAGTGACTGGGAAGTGGTAGAAATAATAGCTGTCATTTTTCTGTATTGAAGGAAAAATCCTGAGTCATTATAAGGATGCTACTTGATGGAGGAAGGAACGCTGCCTCAGAATTTCTCTAAACCAAACCTCAGACTACAAATTCTGAGAAGGACTGGCTTAACCACCAAAGATAGAATCTGAGATTTTGACATTGAGGCTTTTCCAACAACATGTTCCGAAGAGGCTTATTTTAGCCTAGCAGAGGAAATTAAGGTGGAAGTTGCCTGGAAATCTTGTAGCAAGTATTATGGAATCTCATGATACTCAATGCTGAATATTAAAAACACTCATTTGAATATAGTGGAAGAGCAATAAGGTGGAAATCACCTGAAAATTACTTAGAAATCACTAAGGAATCACATGGAGATCAAGTAAACATCTGGTGTAATTCACATCTGTGTCAATTAATACCCCACATTAATCTTTTATCTACTAAGTGACAAGTCTTGTTGCTGTGTACGTAAGTTTTCACTTTACTTTGTAGAATGAACCAGGCATTAGATCATGAGTCATACTGCAATCGAGTTTTCTTTATATATCAGATTGGTGTGGTGTTGTGTTTGTAAATGTCCACCTAACTTATACTCAGTACCATCAGAGTACTGCCTCCTAGGCCATAAACTTCCAATGACTTTTCTTTACATGCCAAGAATGTCTTGTGACCATTTGCCAAGTCCTCTACCTAAAGACTGGTTACATAAAGGTAGGCTAGTTCCTGTGGTCCACGGTCTCCACTCTACTTCTTAGAAATAGGAGTAATACTTGGTAGTAATTCCAAGCTCCCCAGTTGAGTTTTTTAAAGAATGGTACAGGCTTTGGCCAGATTTCTTAGTGCCCACACTACCTTCTCCTACTAGAAGAAAGGCTTCGTGCTGCAAGGTATGGTCACCTTTCAATAATTATCTAAAAGAATAATTGTTAATGTGGGTCCAGATTGTGTTGAATGTGCTGTTATGATGACACAGGATTGGTGCCATCACCCAATTTCTATTGTAAATGTTTTCAAGGGAGTACAGTCTTGGAGGCATGCACCAAGTCTTCCATTCTTCTTCCTCCTAAAAAGATGAAAGCTTTGTTCTATAGGCCAAGGTGTCCAAAAGAGTTTCAGGGAACAAGGGCTAGGCTGGATGTTTGCAGGTCTCAGTCTTGAGACTGGATATTGTTACCAGTTGGATGGTCTTGAAGTTATGGGCCTGGGCTTTAACTATGTCCTTTTAGGAGATCCAGGTTCAGATTTCCACAGTCTCTGTTTTATTTTTTCTTCCCTAAAGAAGGCTTTTGCTTTGAGACAAGGACTTCAGGCAACATTTGTTTACAGAGAACAGGATTGGAAATGTGGGCTCATGCAACCCTTTAGTCCTAGTCTGATAAAGTAGTAAACAATCCTCTAGGCTAATTTCTCAAATCTACATTTTGGAAATAGAGTTAGGGATAGTAACTGCAACCAAGAAGAGCACACTGGATCTCAATAAAAAATGCAGACAGAAGACTAGGTCCTACATTTCAAGGTAATTCAAATTACATGAGGACAGACATGCCCTGCAGTTTAAATTATCCTATCTGCTAGTTTTCAGAGAGCATAGGCTTAGTATCTTATTTCCCTGTCTACCTTCTAATTTTTGTTAGGAAAAGACAGGACTTGTGCCTTTTGGGCCCATGTCACCAATCCACATCCTCACAAGGGAAGATGATGTAGTGCTATCTCTGAAGTGACGAGTGCATATCACATCAACACTAAGAAATCATGAGTATGCGTGGAACTGAAGGTGTCCAAGACAGACTTCGTACTGACCTCCAATGGAATGTCATGTCCACATTCCAAGTTTTATGTGAGGTCAATGGTGTATGCGGGCAGTCAATGATCTTTAATTTGCCTCTCCTTTTGTCTGTTTATCAGCAATACTGCCTATGTCAGTAGAGGTGGAAGTCGCACATTAGCTGCATTCATAATTGAGCCTGAGTGTGCTGTGAGACAGTGAATGGATAGCAGTTGAAACCATAGCTGCCATATTGCTTTAGTGTAGGAAAAAAGTGGAGTCATTGTGAGGATATTTCTTCATGGAATACAGAATGGGTGTTCAAATTTCTCTATATCAAACCACAGACTAAAAGTCTGTGAGAGACTGAATTATCCAATATGAAATAAAACGCTGAAATACTGACATTGAGGCAGTTTCTTCAACATGTTCTTAAAAGGCTTGTATTATCCTCGCAGAGGTAATGAGGTTGAAGTCAAATGGAAATCTCGTACCAAGAATTAGGAAATCTTGTGATACTCACGAGGCATTCCCGCAGGATTCTGTGACCAGGAAGAGACTGGCCTGAGGGACACATATGATAATCACCTGAAATTGGGGTGACGGTGTGGCGCTCACTTTGGTGTTACCCTTTTACATTCCTTGGTAAAATTCACATAAGCACTGAGAAAATAACATTATCTATGTAACATAGCGAACTAATAGACCTTGAATCGAAAGGTCAAGTCTGCTAACACAAATTTGTCTTAGGTAACTGCCTTGAGATTTCTTATATATTTCTATATATAAGCAGGTGTCACGCAACCAGCTTATATATAATAAACGCAGCAGTCACACATTAATCACGTTGAAATTTAGAGCCTGAGTCTGAATGACTGTCTCAGAGCGGTGGATACTCTAAGTGCTATTATGCTGTATTGTAGCCAAAATGCTGAGTCATTGTGAGCATAACTCTTAAAGGTTCTGGTGGAAGATCCACGCTATTCTTGAAGGTGAATCTTATGCTACTACTGTCGAGAAGAAATTGCTTAAAGGCCAAGGACTCAATGCTGAATATTGAAAATTGAGTTTACAAGACGTATTTTGAAAATACTTGTATGAGGTTTGGGGAAGAGGACTAAGATGGAAGTCAACTGAAAATCACGTAGTAATCACCAGGGAATAACACAGAGATCAAGTGACTAGCTGGAGGGATTAACCTGGGGATAAAAGAAGACCCTGCAGGAATTTGGTGATTAGTCTTTCTGCTGTGGCTTTAGGTTTTCACCTTACCCCTTACAATGATTCAGGCTTCAGTTTGTGAAATGTTTCGCACTGTAGTGTACCCTGTATATGAGACCGGCGTGGTGTTGTGTATTCATATGTCCACAAAACTTACTCTAGTTCCGGCAGAGTACTGCCTCCTAGGCCACAAACTTCCATCAACATTTTTTTCCTAAGAAGAATGTCTTGTGATGGTGTGCAACATCCTCTATCTAAAGAACCATTAAATAAATTTAGGCTAGATTCTGTGTGCAAAATTATACACTCTACTTCCTGGAAATGATAGCAGTGCTTGGCCATGCTTCCAGGCACTACAATTGAGTAACTTACAAAAGAATTCAGGCTTTGATCCAGGTTTTTAGTGCCCTAACTATGTGATATTACCAGGAGAAAGGCTTGGTGCTGTAAGATATGGTCACCTTTACATAATCAAAAAAAATTGGTGATGTGGAACCAATATATGCGGTATATACTGTTATGATGACACAGGTTGGTGTCTTCTGCTCAATTTCTATTGTAAATACTTTCAAGAGAGGACAATCTTGGAACCATGCATGGAGTCCTCCATTCTTCCTCATTCAAAAAGATGACAGCTTGATTCTGTAGGCCAAGGTGTCCACAATAGTTTCAGGTAGCAGAGGGCAGGCTTGATGTTTGTGGGCCTAGGACTTTAGAATGGATATTGTTACCAATCTGATGATCTTGACATAGTGTCCCTGTGTTTAACTGCTTCCTTTTCGGTGGTCCAGACTTGGTTCATATTTCCGCAGTCTCTGTTTTACTTTTTCTTTTATAAAGAAGGCTTTTGCTTTGAGCCAGGATTCCAAGCAACATTTGTTCATGGAAAACAAGCTTGGAACTTAGGCTTATGCCACCATTTCAGTCTATGTTGGAGAAAGTCGGAAGAAATGCTGTGGGATAATTTCTAAGAAATTCCTCCTGGAAATTAAGGTAGGGATTGAAACTGTAAAATCAAGGTCAGGACCCGGGTTTCTAATAGGAAATAGCAACCAGAGACAAGGTCCTACGTTTCTAAATAAGACTCAAATTATATGAGAACAGGCTTGCCCTTGGGATTAAGTTCTTTTATCTATGAGTTTTCAGAGCAAACAGCCTTTGTGCTTTGTGTCCCAGTCTCCCTACTACTTTTTGTTAGGAAAAGACAGGCCTTGTGCCTTCAGCTTTTCTCACCAATCTGTATCCTCACAAGTAAGGATGATGTAGTACTCCCATTGCCATGAGAAATGCATATCACTGAGCACATTTACATTAACACTGAGAAGCTATTAGTCTACATGGAGCATAAGGTGGCCAAGACAGCCTCCTAACTCTCCTCAGTTGAATGGCATTTCCTCATTATATATAATTTGAAGTCAACGGTATGTGGACAATCAATGATGTTTAATTAGCCTCTAGTTTTGTCTTTTTGTCAGGAAAACAGACTTCTGTTGGTGGAAGCAACAGTAGCACTTTGGCGGCATTGATAATTGAGCTTGGGTGTGCTGTGAGACAGCGACTGGATACTGGTGGAAAATATAGCCGCCAATTTTCTATATTTGGGAGAAAATGCTGAGTCATTGGGAGGATACCACTGGATGGCAAAAAAAACAGCTGCCTCAGAATTTCTCTATAACAAATCTCAGACTACACATTCTGAGAGGAACTAGATTAACCACCAAGGAAAGAAAACTGAGATATTGACATTGAGTGTGTTCCTTCAAAGTGTTCTGAAGTAGCTTATTTTAGCCTAGCAGAGGAAAGTGAGGTGGAAGTCCTCTGGAAATATCGTACTAGGAATTTAGGGGTACTCACGACGCTTTCCTGTGAGATTCACATGACCAGGAGAGACTGGCCTGAGGGCAACAGAAGAAAATCTCCAAAAATTGGGGTGATCTGTGGCACTCACTTTTGTGTTACCCTTCCACATTCCTTGGTAAAATTCAGATAAGCACTGAGAAAATAAGATTTCCTTTGTAACATCCACCTAATAGCCCTTCAATTGAAAGGTCATGTCTGAATGAGAAGACTTGCTTGAGGACAGAGGCATAGGTTAAAACACACTTGTCATAAGGTAACTGCCCTGAGTTTTCATCTCTGGTCATCCAACCTGCCTGTATACAGTGAAAACAGCAGTCATACATTAACTGTGTTGAAATTTAGAGGCTGAGTCTGAATGATGAAGCTACTTTAGAACAGTGGAATCTCTAATCGTCATTACGCTGTATTGTAGCAGAAATGCTGAGTCATTGTAAGCAGAATCCTTAACAATTCTGGAGGGAGCTCCTCGCTATTCCTGAAGGTGAAGCTTAGGCTATTACCGTCCAGAGGAAATTGCTTAAAGGCCAATGATTCAATGCAGAATATTGAAAATAAATGTTTATGAGATGAGTTTTAAAAAATTGTTTGAAAATGGAAGAAGAGGAATAAGGTGGAATTCAACTGAAAATCACTTATAAATCACTAGTGAATCAAACAGAGATCAAGTAAACTACCGGTGGAATTCACTTTGGGATCAAGGATTACCCCGCACCAATCGGATATCTACCAAGTGACCAGTCTTGTTGCTGTGGCCGTCCGTTTTCACTTTATTTCCTAGAATGAACCAGGCTTCATAGCATGAATCGTACTGCAAATGACTTTACCTTATATATGACATTTGCGTGGTGCTGTGTTTTCAAAAGTCCATGCAACTTACCCCAGTTTCATCAGAGGACTGCCTCCTAGGCCACGGACTTCCAACGACATTTCTTTTCCTACCAAGAATGTTTTTGACCATTTGCAAGGTCTTCTATGTAAAGATACATTATGTAAAGTTAGGCTATATTGTGCAGGCTAAGGTGTACACTCTACTTCCTAGAATTAGGAGTAATATTTGGTTGAGATTCCAAGCTCCCTAATCGAGTTTTTTAAAGAACAGTTCAAGCTTTAGCCAGTTTTCTTAGTACACACACTACCTTCTCTTACCAGAAGAAAGGCTTGGTGATGCAAGGTATAGTCACCTTGCAGTAAATGTCTAAAAGAAAAAATTGGTGAAATGGGACCAGGTTGTGCTGAATGTACTGTTATGATGATACAGGTTGTTGCCATTGTCCCAATTTCTATCGTATATACTTTCAAAAGAGTACAGTCTTGGAGGTATGCACCGAGTTCTCCATTCTTTCTCCTCTTAGGATGACTGCTTGATTCTGTTGTCCAAGGTGTTCACAAAAGTTTCAGGTAACAAGGGCCAGGCTGGATGTTTGGGGGCCTAAGTCTTGAGACTGGACATTGTTACCAATTGGATAGTCTCAATGTTGTGGACCTGGGCTTTAACTATGTCCTTTTAGGAAGTCCAGGCTTAGTTCAGATTTCCACAGATTTCGCTTTATTTTTTCTTCCCAAAGAATGCTTTTGCTTTGAGACAAGGACTTCAGTTAACATTTGTTCACAGAGAATAGGCTTTGAACTGTGGGCTTATGGCACCCTTTCAGTCTATGTTGGAGAATGTCAGTCGTAAGAAATGCTCTGGTGTAATTTCTCAAATCTACTTTCTAGAAATAGAGGTAGGGATTGTAACTGCAACCTAGGACATCACACTTGATCCCAATAGGAAAAGTATGCAGGAGACAGGTCCTAGGTTTTGAGTTCAGACTCAAATTACGTAAGGACAGACTTGCCCTGCGGTTTAAGTTACCCTATCTACTAGTGTTCAGAGAGGATAAACTTAGGGCCATAGTTCCCAGTCTCTCTTCTAATTTTTGTTAGGAAAAGACAGGACTTGTGCCTTGAGCCCATGTCACCAATCCACATCCTCACAAGGGAAGATGATGTAGTGCTTTTTTTGAAGTGATGAGTGCATATCACTGAGAAAATTCACAACACTGAAAAAAAAAAAACATTAGTATGCATGGAACAAAAGGTGGCCTAGACAGAATCCGTACTGACTTCTAATTGAATGTCATGTCCACATTCCAAATCTTATGTGAGATGAATGGTATATGCGGGTTTTTGATGATCTTTTATTCGCTCTCTTTTTGTTTGTTTGTCAGGAAAACTGCCTATGTCAGTGGAGGCAAAAGTTGCCCACTGGTGGCGTTCACAATTGAGCCTGAGTGTGCTGTTAGGAAGCGAATGGATAGTGGTTGTAACCATAGCCGCCATAGTGCATTATTGTAGGAAAAATGCTAACTTACTGTGAGGATACTTCTTCATTGCAAAAAGAACGCTGCTTAAGAATTTCTCTATATCAAACAATAGACTAAAATGAGACTGGATTAATCTATATGGGAAAAAAAGCTGAGATACTGAAATTGAAGCTGTTTCTTCAACCTGTTTTGAAAAGTCTTGTATTAGCCTATCAGAAGTAATGAGATGGAAGTTGTCTGGAAATCTCATATGAAGAATTAGGAAATCTCACGAAACTCATGAGGCTTTGCCACGTGATTCATGTAACCCGAAAGATACTGGTCTGAGGGTAACACACAAAAATCATGGGAAATTGCAGTGACGGTCTGGTGCTCACTTTTGTGTTAACCTTCTACATTCCTTCGTAAAATTCACATAAGCACTAAGAAAATAAGATTACCTGTGTAACATAACCACCTAACAGCCCTTCAATAGAAGCTCATGTCTCCATGTAAAAACAGTCTTCGGTTGGCGGCAAGGGCTAACACACACTTGTCATTAGGTAAGTGCCCTGAGGTTTCATCTCTGGTCAGGCAATCTGCTTGTATACAATAGGAGCAGCGGTCACACATTAACCACATTGAAAGTTAGGGGCTGAGTCTGAATGATGAGGCTACCTTAGAGCAGTGGAAACTCTATGTGCTATAATGCTGTATTATAGCAATGATGCTGAGTCATTGTAAGCAAAACCCTTAATGGTTCTGGTGAGAGATCCATGCTATTCTTGAAGGTGAACCTTAGGCTACTACTGTCAAGAAGAAATTGCTTAAAGGCCAATGACTTAATGCTTAAGTATTGAAAATAAGGGATTACGAGATGTGTTTTGCTCAGGTTTCTGAGGATAAGAGAAGAAAAATAAGGTGGAAGTCACCTAAAAATCACATAGTAATAACCATGGCATTACATGGAGGCGAAATGAATACCTGGAGGGATTCCCATGGAGATAAAGGAAGACCCTACAGGAATCTGGTGTCTACCAGGTGAATAGTTTTGTTGCTGTGACTGTAGAATTTCACCTTACCTATTACAAAGAATCAGGCTTCATTGTGAAATGTTTTGCACTCGAGTATACCCTGTAAATGAGACTGGCATGGCGTTGTGCATTTAAATGTCCATACAACCTACCCTAGTTCCGGCAGAGGACTCTGTCCTGGACCATGGACTTCCATGGACTTTTTTTTCCTACAAAGAAAGTCTTGTGACTCTGTGCCACATCCTCTATCTAAAAATCTGTAAAGTAAAGTTAGGCTAGATGTTATGTGCTAAGGTCTCCACTCTACTTCCTGGAAATAAAAGCAATAATTGGCTATGATTCCAGGCTCTCCAATCGAGTAACTTACAAAACAGTTCAGGCTTTAATCCAGGTTTCTTGGTGCCCAAACTATGTTCTATTACCAGGGGAAAGGCTTGGTGCTGTAAGGTATGGTCACCTTTCAATAATTGTCTAAAAGGAAAGTTTGTGACATGGAACCAGTTTGTGCTGAATGTACTGTTATGTTGGCACAGGTCGGTGTCTTTGGCCTAATTTCTATCGTAAATACTTTCAAGGGAGGACAAAATTGGAACCGCACACTGAGTCCTCTAATTTTCCTCCTTCTAGGAGATGACTGCTTGATTCTGTAGGCCAAGGAGTCCACAATATTTTCAGGTATCAGCAGCCAGCCTGGATGTTTGTGGGCCTCTGTCTTCAGACTGGATATTGTTACCAATTGGATGATCTTGACATTGTGGCCCTGAGTTTAACTGCTTCCTTTTATGTGGTCAAGTTTTGGTTCAGATTTCCACAGTTTCTGTTTTATTATTTGTTCCATAAAGAAAGCTTTTGCTTTAAGCCAGACCTCCAGGCAAAGTTTCTTCAAAGAAAAAAGGCTTAGAACTTGGATTTATGTCACCATTTCAGTCTATGTTAGAGAAAGTCGGAATAAATGCTGCGGGCTAATTTCTCAGATGGTCTTCCTGGGAATAGGTGTAGGGATTGAAACTGCAAAACCAACGTCAGCACCCTGGTTCCTAATAAGAAATAGAGACAGGAGACAAGGTCCTAGTTTTCTAGATAAGACTCGAATTACATGAGGATAGTCTTGTCCATTGTAGTAAGTTCTCCTATCTCCTAGTTTTGAGAGAGTACAAGCTTAGTGCTTTGGGGCCCAGCCTCCCATCTTCTTTTTGTTAGATAAAGGCAGGCCTTGTGCCTTGGTGTCATATCACCAATCCATACCCTCAAAAGGTAGGATGATGTCGTGCTCCCTTTGTAGTGAAAAGTGCATATCACTAAGAAACTTAACATCAACACTGAGAAGTCATTAGTCTACATGGAGCAGAAGGTGCCCGAGACCTCCTCCTAACTGTTCTCCAATCAAATTTTGTGTCCACATTACAAATCTAATTTGAAGTTAACGGTATATGTGAGCAGTAAATAATCTTTAATTCATCTCTAGATTTCTCTGCTTGTCAGGAAAACTGCCTACTCTTCGTGGAGGCACAGTCGCACTTTGGCGGTATTGATCATTGAGCCTGAGTGTTCTATGAGGCAGCGACTGGATAGTGGTAGAAACAATAGCCTCCAATTTTATGTATTGTAGGAAAAATGCTGAGTCATTGTGAGGATACCACTTAATGGTGGAAAGAAAGGCTGCCTCAAAATTTCTCTATACCAACCTCAGACTACAAATTCTGAGAGGGACTGGCTTAACCACCAAGGAAAGAAATCTGAGATATTTACAATGAGGTTGTTCTATCAATGTGTTCTGAAGAGATTTATTTTAGCCTAGCCAAAGAAAGTGTGGTTGAAGCCACCTGGAAATCTTATACTATGAATTAGGGATTTTCGCATTTCTCACAAGGTTTCCATGCGAGATTCACGTGACCGTCAAGAGACAGGCCTGAGGGCATCACAGGGAATCATGTGATATTGGGTTGATGGTTTGGTGCACACTTATGAGTTACGCTTCTCCATTTCTTGGTAAAATTTAGTTAACCACTGAGGAAATGATAGTATCTGTGGAACATAGGCACATAACAACCCACAATCGAAAGGTCATATCAGCAGGAGAAGTTTCGCTTAAGGTCGGTGGCCTAGGTTAACAGACAATTCTTATAGGATAACTGGAATTAGGTTTCATCTGTGGTTAGACAACTTCTTGAAAGGCAGTGGAAGCTGCTGTCGAACATTAACTGCATTGATATTAGAGGAGGAGTCTGCTTGACGAAGCTACTTTAGAGTAGTGTATCTGTAAGTGCCATTTTGTGGTGTTATAGCAAAAACACTGCATAATTTGAGTATAACTCTGAATGGCTTCATGTGTACCTCCTGCACTATTATTTTATGCAAACCTTTGGACAGGGAACTGCTGAAAGCCAATAAATCAATGCTGAATATTGAGAATAAGAGGTTTTGAAATGAGTTTTGAAAACAATTGTTTGAAAATAGGGGAAGAGGAATAAGGTGCAAATTACCTGAAAATCATATGAAGTCATTAGGGAAATACACGGAGATCAAGTAAACACCTGGTGGAATTCGCATGCGGATCAAGGAGTACCCTGTCCTTATCTTGTATCTACCAAGTGACCAGTCTTGTTGCTGTGGCCATAGGTTTTCATTTTACTTCATAGAATGAACCAGGCTTCAGAGCATGAATCGTACTAGAAACGAGTTTACCTTATATATGAGATTGCTTTCAAACGTCCATGCAACTTATTCCAGTTCTAGCAGAGGACTGCCTCCTAGGCTATGGACTTCTAACAACTTTTCTTTTTCTACCAAGAATGTCTTCTTACTGTTTGCCAAGTCCTCTACCAAAATATTCGTTATATAAAGTTAGGCTAGATTTTGTGGGCGAAGGTCTCCACTCTACCTCATAGAAATTGGAGCAATACTTGCTTGTGATTCCAAGCTCCCCCATCGCATTTTTAAAGAAGAGCCCAGGCTTTGGTCAAGTTTCTCAGTGCCCACTCTATCTTCTCTTACCAGAAGAAAGACTTCGTTCTGCAAGCTATGGTCACCTTTTAATAATTGTCTAAAAGAAAAATTGTTGACGTGGGACCAGGTTCTGCTGAATGTACAGTTATGATGACACAGGTTTGGTGCCATAGTCCCAATTTCTATTGTAAATGTTTTCAAGGGAGTACAGTCTTGGAGGCGTGCACTGAGTTCTCCATTCTTCCTACTCTAGGAGATGACAGCTTGGTTCTATAGGCAAAGGTGTTCACAAGAGTTTCAGATAACAACGCCATGCTAGATGTAGTTGGACATTGTTTCCAATTGAATGTTCTTGACCTTGTGGATTTTGGCTTTAACTATGTCCTCTTAGGACATTCAAGCTTGGTTCAGATTTCCACAGTTTTCTTCTTATTTTTTCTTCCCTAAGAAAGGTTTTTGCTTTGAGACAAGGACTTCTGGCAAAATTTATTCACAGAGAACAGGCCCTGGGCTAATTTCTCAAATCTACTTTCTGGAAAAAGAGGTAGGGATTATAACTGCAACCAAGGACAACACTGGATCCCAATACGAAATGCAGGCAAGAGACAATGTTCTAGGTTTCGATATAAGACTCAAATTACAAAAGGACAGACTTACCCTGTGGTTTAAGTTATCCCATCTACTACTTTTCAGAAGATAAGCTAGTGCCTTGGTTCTCAGTCTCCCTTCTACTTTTTGTTTGGAAAAGACAGGCTTTGTGCCCTGGTCCAATGGAACCAATCCACATCTTCACAAGGAAAGATGTTGTAGCACTTTTGTTGAAGTGATGCATGCATATCACTGAGAAATTTCACTAGTATACATAGAACAGAAAGTGGGCGAGACAGACTTTGTACTGACCTCCAATCAAATGTCATGTCTACATTCCAAATCTTTTGTGATGTCAACAGTATATGCGGGCAGTCGATGATCTTTAATTTGCCTCTATTTTTTCTGTTAGTCAGGAAACATTCCTATGTCAGTGGAGGCAGAAGTCCCACATTGGCTGAGTTCATAATTGAGCCTGAGTGTGCTGTGAGGAAGTAAATGGGTAGCGATTGAAACCAAAACTGCAATATTGTTTTAGTGTAGGCAATGTGCTGAATCATGAGGAAACCTCTTCATTGCAAAAAGAATGGCTGCTTAAGAATTTCTCTATATCAAACCACAGACTAAAAATCTATGAAATACTGGCTTAACCAATATGGAAACAAAGTTGAGATACTAACAATGAATCAGTTTCTTTAACGTGTTCTGAAAGGGCTTATATTAGCCTAGCAGAGGTAATGAGTTGTAAGTCTCCTGGAAATCTTGTACGAAGAATTAGGAAATCTTGGAATACTCACGAGGATTTCCCATGGGATTCATGTGACCAGGAAGAGACTGGCCTGAAGGCAATAAATGAAAATCACATTAGACTGAGGTGATGGTGTGGCACTCACTTTTTTGTTAACCTTATACATTCCTTGGTAAAATTTGCATGAGCACTGAGAAAATAAAATTATCTGTGTAACATAGCCACCTAACAGCCCTTCAATCAAAAGGTCATGTCTGCATGAGAAGACTTCCTTGAAGACAGTTGCGTAGGCTAACACACACTTGTCATGAAGTAACTGCCCTGAGGTTGCATCTCTGTTCAGGCAACCTGCTTGTATACAATGGGAGCAGCGGTCACGCATTAATAGGGTTGTAATTTAGAGGCTGAGTCTAAATGATGAAGCTAGCTTAGAGTGGTGAAAACTCCAAGTGCCATTATGCGGTATTGTAACAGAAATGCTGAGTCATTGTGAGCATAACCCTTAATGGTTCTGGTGGGAGACTCAATGCTGAAATATTGAAATAAGACTTTATGAGATGTGTTTTGAAAACACTTGTTTGAGAACAGGAGAAGAAGAATAAGGTGGAAGTCACATGAAAATCATGTAGTAATCATCAGATGATTATATGGAGGTCAAGTTAATACCAGGAGGGATTCATGTGGGGATCGGGGAAGACCCTGCAGGAATCTCGGGTCCACTAGGTAACTAGTCTTGTTGCTGTGGATGTAGGTTTCACCTTACTTCTTACAATGAATCAGGCTATAGTTTGTGGAATGTTTTGCTCTCAAGTGTACCCTGTAAATGAGAACAGCATGGTGTCGTGTATTCAAAGGTCTGTACAACTTACCCTAGTTCTGGCTAGGATTTGGTCCTGGACTTCCATCAACATTTTTTCCTACCACATAGGTCTTAGGATCGTGTGCCACATCCTCTGTTTAAAGATTCATTAAGTAAAGTTAGCCCATTTCTGTGTGCCAAGGCCTCCACTCTATTTTTGGAAATAAAAGGAATTCTTGGCTGTGCTACCAGGCTCTCCAATTGAGTAACTTACAAAACAGTTCAGGCTTTGATCCAGGTTTTCTAGTGCCGAAACTGTGATCTATTACCAGGGGAAATTCTTGGTGCTGTAAGGTATGGTCACCTTTCAATAATTGTATCAAAAAAAATTTTTTGATGTGGTTCAAGTTTGTGTTGAATGAACTGTTATGAACACAGGTTGGTGTTTTCAGCCCAATATTTATGGTAAATACCTGCAAGGCAAGAGAGTCTTGGAATTGTGCACTGAGTCCTCCATGCTTCCTTCTTCTAGGAGATGACAGCTTGCTTCTGTAGGTCAAGGTGTCCACAATTATATCAAGTAGCAGTGTCAGGCTGGATGTTTGTAGACCTAGGTCTTCAGACTGGATGTTGTTACTGATTGGATGATCTTGACATTGTGGCTTTGAGTTTAACTGCTTTCTTTTAGGTTTTTAAGGCTTGGTTCAGATTTCCACAGTCTCCATTTTATATTTACTTCCATAAAGAAGTCTTTTGCTTTGAGCCAGGGCTCCAGGCAACATTCATTCACAATAACAGGCTTGGAACTGTGGGCATATGCCAATCTTTCAGTCTATGTGGGAGAAAGTTAGGAAAAATGCTGTGGGCTAATTTCTCATCTACATTCAGGAAATTGGAGTAGCGACTGGAACTGCAAAACCAAGGTCAGCACCCTGGTTCCTAATAAAAATAGGGGTTGGAGACAAGGTACTAGGTTTATAGATAATACTCAAATTACATGAAAAGAGGCTTCCCTTTGGATTATGTTCTCCTTTCTACTCATTTTCAGAGAGGACAGAATTAGAGCTTTGGGTCCCAGTCTCCTTTCTACTTTTTGTTAGGAAAAGACAGGCCTTATGCCTTTGGCCTTTGTCACCAACCCATATAGTCATAGGGGAGGAGGATGAAGTCCTCCTCTGTAGTGACAAGTGCATAGCACCAAGAATTTTCACAGCAACACTGAGAAGTTATTAGTCTACATAGAGCAGATTGTGACCAAGAGTCCCCTAACTGTCCTCCAATCAAATTCCGTGTCCACATTACAAATCTAATTGGAAGTCAAACATATATGCGGGCATTCAATGATCTCTAATTTGCCTCTACTTTTGACTGTTTGTCAGGAAAACTGCCTTCTGTTCTTGGAGGCAACAGTCGCACACTGGCGGCTTTGATAATTGTACCCGAGTGTGCTATGAGGCTGCGACTAGATAGCGGTGGAAACAATAGCTGTCATTTTTCTTTATTGTAGTAAAAATGCTGAGTCATTGTGAGGATAACTCTTGATGGAGGAAAGAATGGCTGCCTCAGAATTTCTCTATACCTACCTCTGACTACAAAATTTGCGAGGGACTGGCTTAACCATCAAGGAAAGAAAACTGTGATATTGACATTGAGTCTGTTCCATCAACATGTTCTCCAGAGGCTTATTTTAGCCTAGCAGAAGAAGGTGAGGTAGAAGTAACTTGGAAATCTTATAACAAGAATTAGGGAATTTCGTGATAATCAAGAGGTTTTCCCGTGGGATTCACTCAATCAGAAAGAGACTGGCTTGAGGGGAACATACGTGAAATTGTGGTGATGCTGTGATGCAACTTTTGTGTTATCCTTCTTTATTCCTTGGTAAATTTCACATAAGCCCTGAGAAAATAAGAGTACCTTTGTAACATAGCCACCTAAAAGCCCTTCAATCAAAAGGTGCAGTCTCCATGAGAAGACTTGCTGAGGACAGTGGCATAGGCTAACAACACTTCTCATTAGGTAACTGCCCTGAGATTTTGTCTCTGGTCAGGCAACCTGCTTGTACACAATGAAAGCATCGGTCACACATTAACCGTGTTGAATTTAGAAGCTGTGTCTATAAAGAAGAAGCTAGTTTACAGCGATGGAAACTCTAAGCGCCATTATGCTGTATTGTAGCAGAAATCTGAGTCATTGTGAGCATAATCATTAATGGTTCTGCTGGGAGATCCACGCTATTTTTGAAGGTAAACCTTAGCTACTACTGTCAAGAAGAAATTGTTTAAAGGCCAAGGACTCATACTGAAATATTGAAAATAGGGTTTATGTGACATGTTTTAAAAACACTTGTTTGAGGAGGAGGCTGTCTCTGCTACCTATATGCTCCATGTAGATAATGACTTCTCAGTATTGATGTGAATTATCTCAGTGCAATGCCCTTGTCATTACAAATGGAGTACAGCTTTATCCTCTCTTGTGAGGATATGGATTGGTGACATGGGCCGAAGGCACTGTTGTTTCCTAACAAAAACTAAAAGACAGACTAAGACCCAAAGCACTAAGCATGTCCTCTCTGAAAACTAGTTGATAGGAGAACTTAGTGCAAAGGGCAAGCCAATCTCATGTAATTTGAGTCTTATCTAGAAAACTAGGACCTCCTCTCCTGCTTCTATTTCCTATTAAGAACCAAAGTGCTGACCTGGTTTTTCTCGACAGTAGTGGTCTAAAGTCCACCTTCAAGAATAGAGTGGATCTCCCACCAGAAGCGTTAAGTGTTATGCTCACAATGACTCAGCATTTCGGCTACAATACAGCCTAATAGCACTTAGAGTTACCACACCTCTTAGGTAGCTTTGTCATTCAGACTCAGCCTCTGAATTTCAACTCGGTTAATGTGTGACCGGGGCTTTCATTGTAATCATGCAGGGAGCTTGACCAGAGACGAAACTTCAGGGAAGTTACCTAACGACAAATATGCGTTAGCCCATGCTGCCGTCCTCAACCAAGTCTTCTTATGCACACGTGACCTTTCGATTGAAAGGCTGTTAGGAGGCTCTGGTACACAGATAATCTGATTTTCTCCTGTTTATGTGAATTTTTCCAAGGAATTCAGAAGGTTAACACAAAATAAGTACCATATCTCCACCCAAATTTCACATTATTTTCTTGTGTTTCCCTCAGGCCATTTTCTTCCTAGTCACATGATTCCCATGGGAAAGCCTCATGAGTATCATGAGTATCCCTATTTTTAATACGAGATTTCCAGGTGAATTCCACCTCATTACCTTTGATAGGCTAATACAAGCCTTTTCAGAACAAGTTGAAGAAATTGCCTCAATGACAGTATCTCACTGTTTTTTTTTCATATATCTTAAGCCAGTCTCTTGCAGATTTTTAGTCTATGGTTTGATATAGAGATATTCTTAAGCATTCGTTCTTTTGGAAAGGAAGAGATATCCTCACAGTGACTCAGCATTTTTCCTACAATAAAGCAATGTGCCAGCTATGGTTTCAACAGCTATCCATCCATTCGCTTTCTCACAGCACACTCATGCTCAAATTTGAACGCAGCCAATGTGCGAATTCTGCCTTCATTGACAAAGGCAATTTTCCTGACAAACAGACAAAAGTAGAGGCGAATTAAAGATCATTTACTGCCCACATATACCGCTGAACTCACATAAGTTTTTTAATGTGGACATGACATTCGATTGGAGGTCAGTATGAAGTCTGTCTCGGCCAACTTCAGTTCCATGTAGACTAATGATTTCTCAGTGTCGATGTGAATTTTCTCGGTTATATGCACTCCTTTCTTCCAAGAAAGCACTACATTGTTTTCCCTTGTGGGGATGTGGATTGGCCCAAGACACAAGACCAGTTTTTTTCTAACAAAAATTAGAAGAAAGATCGGGAAATAAGGCACTAAGCCTATCCTTCCTGAAAAGTAGTAGACAGGATAACTTAAACCACAGAGTGAGTCTATCGTTAGGTAATTTGAGTCTCATTACAAAACATTAGATTTTGTCTCCTGCCTGCATTTCCTATTGGAATCCAATGTGCTGTGCTTGGTTGCAGTTACAATCCCTAACTCTATTTCCAGAAAGTGGATTTGAAAATTTAGCCATGAGTGTATTTTAAGACTTACTCAGACATAGACTAAATGGTGGCATCTAAAAGCCAACCATTCCAATCCTGTTCTCTGTGAACAAATGTTGCCTGAAGTCCTTGTCTCTAAGCAAAAGCCTTCTTTATGGAAGAAAAAATAAAACGGAGACTGTGAAAGTCTGATCCAATCATGAACCTTTTAAAAGGACATAGTTAAATCTCAGGCCCACAATGTCAATATAATCCAATTGCTAACAGTATCCAGTATGCAGACCTAGGCCTACAAACATCCAGCTGGGCCCCTGCTACCTGAAACTATTGTGGACACCTTGCCCTACAAATTCAAGTTGTCACCTCCTAGGAGGAGGGATAGAGGACTTGGTGCACACCTCTAAGACAGTACTCCTTTGAAATAATTTACAATAGAAACTGGGCCAATGGCAATAACTTTGTGTCATCCTAACAGTACTTTGAGCACAACTTGGTCCCACATCACCCATTTTCCTTTTAGACAATTATTGAAAGGTGACCATAGCTTGCAGCACTAAGCCTTTCTTCTGGTAAGAGAAGGTAGTGTGGGCACTAAGAAACGTAGCTAAAGCCTGGACTGTTCTTTAAAATTTTGATTGGGGAGCTTGGAACCACAACCAAGTATTGCTTCTATTTCTAGGAATTAGAGTGCAGACCTTGGCCCACAGAATCTAGCCTAAATTTATATAATGAATCTTCAGGTAGAGGACTTGGCAAAAGGTCACAAGACATTCTTAGTAGGAAAGGAAAAGTCATTGGAAGTCCAGGGCCTAGGAGACATTTCTCTTCTGGAATTGTAGTAAGTTGGGTGGATATTAGAAAACACAATACCAAGTCAATCTCATATATAAGGTAAATTCGTTTGCAATATAATTCATGCTCTGAAGCCTGGTTCATTATATGAAGTAAAGTGAAAACCTATGTCTACAGCAACAAGACTGGTCCCTTGGTAGATACCAGATTAGTTTGAAGTTTTCTTTGATCCCATGTGAATTCCACCAGATGTTCACTGGATAGCTGCAGAATTCCATAGTGATTTCTAAGTGATTTTCAACTTATTTCCACCTTATTCCTCTTCCCCTATTTTCAAACAACTTTTTCCAAAACTCCTCTCATAAACTCTTATTTTCAATATTCAACATTGAGTCATTATTTTTTAAGCATTTCCCTATTGACAGTAGTAGCCAAATATCTGCATAAAAGAAAAGTGTGAGAGTCCCACATGCAGCCATTCAGAGTTATACTCACAATGACACATTTTTGCTATACTACAGCAAAATGGCGCTTACAGTTTACATGGCTCTAAAGGAACTTCGTCAAACAGACGCAGCCTCCAAATATCAACACAGTTAATATTCGATTGCAGCTTCCAAGTCAGTCAAGCAGGTTACCTGACCACAGATGAAATCTAAGGCCAGTTATCTCATAACAATCATCTGTTAACCTATTCCTTCATCTTCAAGAGAAACCTTGCCATACCTATATGACATTTTGATTGAAAGACCGTTAGGTGGCTATATTCCACAGACACCTCCATGTTCTCAGTGGTTATCTAAATTTTATCAAGAAATGGAGAATAGTCACTCAAAAGTGAGCACCACACCATCAACCCAATATCACGTGACTCCCTGTCATGACTTCAGGCATGTCTCTTGATGGTAAGGTAAATCCAGCACAGAAGCCTCCCAAGTATCGCAATATTCCCTAATTCTTGTCACAAGATTACCAAGTGACTTCCACCTTACTTTCTCTGCTAGGCAAAAATAAGCCTCTTCAGAAGATGTTGATGGAATACCCTCATTGTCAATATATCAGTTTTCTTTACTTGGTGGTTCAGCCAGGCCCTCTCAGAATTTGTGGTCTCAGGTTTTGCATAGAGAAATTGTGAGGCAGCTATTCTTTCCACCATCAAATGGTATCCTCACAATGACTCAGCGTTTTATCTACAATACAGAAAAATGGCGACTATTGTTTTCGCCACTATCTAGTCACTGCCCCACAGCATACTCTGGCTCAATTATCAACTCAGCCAATGAGTGACTGTTGCCTCCACAAGGCAGTTTTCCTGACAAACAGAAAAAAAATTAGAGGCGAAGTAAAGATCATTGACCACCCGCATATACCATTAACTTCTAATTAGATTTGTAATGTGGACACCACATTTGATTGGAAGACAGTTAGGAAGCTGACTCAGCCATCTTTTGCTCCACGTAGACTAATGACTTCTCAGTGCTGATGTGAATTTTCTCTGTGATATCCACTTTTCACTACAAAGGGAATACTACATCATCCTTCCATTCAGGATTTGGATTGGTGACACTGGCCCATGGCACAAGGCCTATTTTTTCCTAACAATAAGAAGAGAGCTTGGGATACAAAGCACTCAGCCTGACCTCTCAGAAAACTTGTAGATAGAAGACATTAATCCAAAGGGCAAGAGAGTCCTCATGTAATTTGAATCTTATTTAGAAACCTATACCTTTGTTTCCTGCCTCTACCTCCTATCATGAATCATGGTACTGAAGTTTGTTTTGCAGTTCCAATCCCTACCCCGTTTCCAGGAAGTAGATCTGAGAAATAATCCCACAATATTTCTTCCGACTTTCACTGATATAGACTGAAATAATGTAGTAAGCTCAAGTTCCAAGCCTGTTATCTGTGAACAAATGTTTCCTAGAGCCTGACTCAAAGCAAAAGCCTTCTTTATGGAAGAAAAAATAAAATGCAGACTGTGGAAATCTGAACCAAGCCTGGCCCACCTAAACAAAAGCAGTTAAACTCAGGGCCACAATGTCAAGATCATCCAATTGGTAACAATATCCAATCTGAAGACCTAAGTCCACAAACATTCAGCCTGGCCCCTGCTACCAGAAGCTATTGTGGACACCTTGACCTACAGAATCAAGCTGTCATCTTCTAGAAGGAGGAAGAAGATGACTCAGTGCACAGTTCCGAGACAGGCCACTTTTTAAAGTATTTACAATAGAAATTGGGCCAAAGAAACCAACTTGTGTCATCATAACAGTACATTCAGCATACACTGGTTCCACGTCACCAATTTTCCTTTTAGACAATTATTGAAAGGTCACCATACCTTAGAGCACCAAGCCTTTCCCCTTGTAATAGAACAGAGTTTGGGCACAGAGAAACCTTGATTAAAGACTGCACTGTTATAAAATGACTCAATTGGGGAGCCTAGAAACACGGCATAGTGTTGCTTTAATTTCCAGTAAGTAGAGTGGAGACCTTGGCACGCAGAATCTAGCCTAATTTTATCTAATGGATCTTTAGATAATGGACATGACACACGGTCACAAGACCTTCTTGGTAGGAAAAAATATCGATGGAAGTCCATGGCCCAGGACCAGTCCTTTGCCAGAATTAGAGTAATTTTTGTGGACATTTGAATACACAACACAACTCTGGTCTCATGTACCGGGCACACTTGAGTGCAAATCATTTCACAAACTGTAAATTTTAAGTATTAAGATGAAAACTTAGAGTCACAGCAACAAGACTAGTCACCTGGTAGATACCAGCTTCCTGCAGGGTCTTCCTTGATCCCCACGTGAATCCCTCCAGGTATTCACTTGAACTCCATGTAATTCCCTGGTGATTACTACATGATTTTCAGATGACTTTCACCTTATTCCTCTTCCCCTATCCTCAAACGAGTGTTTTCAAAACACGTCTCATAAACTCTTATTTTCAATATTTCAGCATTGAGTCATTGGCCTTTAAGCAATTTCTTCTCAACAGTAGTAGCCTAGTCTTCACCTACAAAAATAATGTGAATTTACTACCAAAACTTTTAAGGGTTATACTTACAATGACTCAACGTTTCTGCTACAATACAGCATAATGATGCTTAGAGTTTCCACCATTATGAGGTAGCCTCGTCATTCAGACTCAGCCTCTAAATTTCAACGTGGTTAATTTGGCACCACTGCTCCTATTGTATACAAGCAGGGTGCATAACAAGAAACAAAAACTCAGGAAACTTACCTCCCGACAAGTGTGTGTTAGCCTATGCTGCTGTCCTCAAGCATGTCTTTTCATGAATACTTGACTTTTCGATTGAAAGACTGTTAGGTTGCTATGTTCCACAGATACTATCATTTTCTTAGTGGTTATGTAAATTTTTCCAAGGAATAGAGAAAGGTAACTTGAAAGGGAGCTCCAAAGATCACCCCAATTTCATGTGATTTTGGTTTGTTGCTCTCAGGCTAGTCTCTTCCTGGTCACGTGATTCCCATGGGAAAGTCTCATGAGTATCGTGAGATTTCCTAATTCTTGGTACTAGATTTCCAGGCGACATCCACCTCATTAACTCTACTAGACTAGAAAAAGCCTTTTCAGAACATGTTGCAGACTGCCTCAATTCAGTATATCAGCTTTTTCTCCGTATTGGTTAAGCCAGTCTCTTGCAAATTTTTAGTCTACTGTTTGATATAGAGAAATTCTTAAGCAGTCATTCTTTTTGCAGTGAAGAGATATCTTTACAATGACTCAGTATTTCCCCTACAATACAGCAAGATGGCAGCTATGATTTCAGCTGCTATCTATTCGCTGCTTACAGAATACTCAGGCTCAATTATGATCGCAGGCAATGTGCAACTTCTTCCTCCTGTGACATAGGCAGTTTTCCTGACAAACAAACAAAAGTAGAGGTGAATTAAAGATCATTGACTGCCTGCATATACAACTGACCTCACATAAGTTTTGTAAGGTGGACATGACATTCAACGGGTAGTCACTACGAAGTCTGGTTCGGACACCTTCAGTTCCACAAATACTAATGATATCTCAGTGTTGATGTGAATTTTCTCAGTTATATGCACTTGTCCCTTCAAAGAAAGCACTATATTGTCTCCCTTGTGATAATGTGGATTGGTAAATGGGCCCAAAGTACAAGGCCTGTCATTTCCTAACAAAAGGTAGAAGGGATACTGGGAACTAGACACTAAGCTTATCTGCTTTTAACACAAAAGATAGGATAAGTTAAATCAGCAAGCAAGCCTGTCCTCATGTAATTTGAGTCTTTTCTCGAAACCTAGGACTTTGTTTCCTGCCTGCATCTCCTGTTTACATCCAGTGTGCTGTCCTTGGTTGCAGTTACAATCCCTACCTGTATTTCCAGAAAGTAGATTTGTGAAATTAGCCAAGAGAATTTTCCCAGACTTTCTCTGACAGAGACTAAATGGTCTCTTAAGCCCACAGTTCTAAGCGTCTTCTTTGTGAATGAATGTTGACTGAAGACCTTGTCTCAAAGCAAAAGCTTTCTTAAGTGAAGAAAAAATAAATCGGAGACTGTGGAAATCTTAAGCAAGC
The DNA here is from genome assembly GCF_000325575.1 of Pteropus alecto. NCBI lineage: Eukaryota > Metazoa > Chordata > Mammalia > Chiroptera > Pteropodidae > Pteropus > Pteropus alecto. Next base: position 121,154 of record NW_006434441.1, read on the forward strand.
CCGTACCTCTTAAAAGGACATAGTTAAAGCCTAGGCGCAAAACGTCAAGACAATCCAATTGGTTTCAATGTCCAGCCTCAAGACCTAGGCCCACAAACATCCAAACCTGGCCCTTTTTACATGAGTCTTTTCTGGACATCTTGGCCCATGGAACCAATATGTCATCTCCTATAAGAGGAAGAATAGAGGACTTGGTGCATGCCTCCAAAAATGTACTCCTTTGAAAATATTTACGATAGAAATTGGGCTGATGAGACCAATCTTCTGTCATACTAACTGTACTTTCAGCCCAACATGGACCCACGTCACCAATTTTTTTTAGATATTTATTGAAAGTTGAGCATACCATGCATCACCAAGCCTTTCGTCTGGTAAGAGAAGGTAGTGTGGGCACTAAGAAACCTGGCCAAAGCCTGAAATGTTCTTTAAAAAACTTGATTAGGGAGCTTGGAATCACAACCAAGTATTGCTTCTATTCTAGGAAGTACAGTGGACACTTTGCCCCACAGAATCTAGCCTAACTTTATATAACGAATATTTCAGTAAAGGAACTGGCAAACGGTCACAAGACATTCTTGGTAGGAAAAGAAGAGTCGTTGGAAGTCCATGGCCTAGGATTCAGTCCTCTGCCGGAACAAGGATAATTTAGGTGGACGTTTGGAAACACAACACCATGCCAATGTCATATATAAGGAAACTTGTTTGCAGTATGATTCATGCTCTGAAGCCTGGTTCATACTACGAAGTAAGGTGAAAACGTATGGCCACAGCCACAAGACTGGTCACTTGGTAGATATCCAATTAGTGTGTGGTAATCCTTAATATCAATGTGAATTCCACCAGTTTTTTTAATGATCTCTGCGTGATTCTCTAGTGATTTCTAAGTTATTTTCAGGTGATTTCCATTTTAGTTCTCTTCTCCTTTTTTCAAACAAGTGTTTTCAAAACTTGTCTCATAAACTCTTATTTTCAATACTCAGCATTTAGTCTTTGGCCTTTAAGGAATTCTCTGTCGTCAGTAGTGGCCAGAGATTAGCATAAAAGAAAAATGTGGGAGTCCCATATGAAACTGTACAGAGTAATACTCACAATGACTCAGCATTTTTGCTATACTACAGAAAAATGGCGCTTACAGTGTACACCGCTCATAAGTAGCTTCGTCAACCAGAGTCAGCCTCCAAATATCAATGCAGTTAATGTTTGACAGCAGCTTCCATTGCATTCATGCAGGTTGCCTGACCACATATGAAACCTAAGGCCAGTTATCTAATAAGAATTGTGTGTTAACCTATGCTGACGTCCTCATGCGAACCTTCTCATGCAGACATGACCTTTTGATTAAAGTGCCATTAGGTGGTTATGTTACATAGACACTATAATTTTCCCAGTGGTTTTCTAAATTTTACCAAGGTTTGGAGTAATTCAAAACTGAGCACAACATCATCAACCCAATATCATGTGACTGTGTGATGCCCTGAGACCTATCTCTCGACGGTCACGTGAATCCCACAGGAAAGCCTCAGGAGTACCAGGAGATTCCTTAATTCTTGTTACAAGATTTCCAGATGACTTCCACCTCACTTTCCTCTGCTAGGTTACAATCAGCCCCTTCAGAACATGTTGAGGGAACATCCTCAATGTCAATATCTCAGATTTCTTTCCTTGATGATTAAGCCAGTTCCTCTCAGAATGTGTAGTCTGAAGTTTGTTATAGAGAAATTCTGAGGCAACTGTTCTTTCCGCCATCAAGTGGTATCCTCACAATGACAGCATTTTTCCTACAATACAAAAAAATATCAGCTATTGTTTCCACGACTATCCAGTCACTGCCTCACAGCACACTAAGGCAAATGATCAATGCTGCCAATGTGCGACTGTTGCCTCTCGAAACATAAGGCAAAATTAAAGGTGAATTAAAGATCATTGACTGTCTGCATATACCATTGACTTCAAATTAGATTTGTAATGCTGACTTGACATTCGTTTGGAGGTAAGTATGAAGTCTGTCTCAGCTACCTTCTTTTCATGCATACTAATGATTTCTCAGTGTTGATGTGAATTTTCTAGTTATATGCATGTCCCTTCAAAAAAAAGCACTATATAGTCTTCCCTTGTAAGGATGTGGATTGGTGACATGGGCCGAAGGCACAAGGCCTGTCTTTTCCTAACAAAAAGTAGAAGGGAGACTGTGAACCAAGGCATTAAGCCTATCCTATTGAATACTAGTAGATAGGATAATTTAAAAAACAGGGTAAGTCAATCTTCAGGTAATTTAAGTCTCTTCTCGGAACCTAGGACTTTGTCTCCTACCTGCATTTCCTATTGTGCTCAAGGGTGCTGTCTATGTTTGCAGTTACAATCCCTACCTCTAGATCCAGGAAGTAGATTTAAGAAAATAGCCAAAAGCATTTCTTACAACTTTCTCCAACATAGACTGAATGGGTGGCATAAGCCCACAGTTTCAAGCCTGTTTTCTGTGAGCAAGTGTTACCTGAAGTCCTTGTCTCCAAACAAAAACCTTCTTAATGGAAGAAAAAATAAAATGGAGACTGAGGAAATCTTAACCAAGCCTGAATCTCCTTAAAGGATATAGTTAAAGACCAGCCCCACAATGTCAAAATCATCCAGTTGGTAACAATATCCATTCTGAAGACCTACATCCCCAAACATCCAACCTGGCCTCTGCAACCTGAAACTATTTTGGACACCTTGACCAATAGAATCAAGCTGTTATGTTCTAGAAAAAGGAATAATGGAGGATTCGGTGCAGGGTTCCAAGACTGTTCTCCCTTGAAAATATTTATGATAGAAATTGTACCAACAACACCAACCTGTGTCATTATAACAGTACATTCAGCACAAACTAGTTCCTCATCACCAACTTTTCTTTCAGACAATTTTTGAAAGGTGACCATATCTTACAGCACTAACCCTTTTCTCTAGTAATAGAACATAGTTTGAGCACTAAGAAACCTGGATCAAAGCCTGAACTGTTTTGTCAGTTACTCGACTGAAGAACCTGGAAGCATGGCCAAGCATTGCTATTATTTTCAGAAAGTAGAGTGGAGACATTGGCACATATAAATGACTAACTTTACTTAAGAAATCTTTAGATAGATGACGTGGCACCCAGTCACAAGAACTTTTTGGTAGGAAAACATGTCGATAAAAGTCTATGACCCAGGTCCCAGTCATCTGCCAAAACTAGGATGAGTTCTGTGGACGCTTGAATACATTATACCATGCCAGAATCATTTACAGGGTACGCTCAAGTGCAAAACATTTCACAAATTGAAGCCTGATTCATCGTAAGAAGTAAGGTGAAAACCTACAGCAACAGCAACAAGACTAGTCACCTGGAAGACACAAGATTCCTGCAGGGTCTTCCTTTATCCCCACGTGAATACCTCCAGGTATCCCTTGACCGACATGTAATTCCATGGTGATTACTACGTGATTTTCCAGTGACTTCTACCTTATAGCTCTTCCCCTATCTGCAAACATGTGTTTTCGAAACATGTCTCATAAACATTTATTTTCAATATTTCAGCATTGAAGCATTGGCCTTTAAGCAATTTCTTCTTGAGAGTCATAGCCTAAGGTTGACCTTCAAGAATAGTGTGGCTCTCTCACCAGAACAATTAAAGGTTATGCTGACAACACAGCATTTCTGCTACAATACAGCATAATAGTGCTTAGAGATTCCACTACTTGAAGGTACCTTCATCATTCAGACTCAGCCTCGAAATTCAAAGCGATGAATGTGTGAATGATGCTCCACTTGTATACAAGCAACTTGCCTAACTTGAGACGAAACCTCAGGGCAGTTACCTAATGTCAAGTGTGTGTTTGACCATGCCACTGTCTTCAATCAAGTCTTTTCATGTATACATGAGCTTTCGATTGAAAGGCTGTTAGGTGGCTATATTGCATAGGTAATCTTATTTTCTCAGTGAATTTCACCAAGGAATGCAGAAAGGTAACACAAAAATGAGCGCCATAAAATCACCCACATTTCATGTGATTTTCATGTGTTGTCCTCAGGCCAGTCACTTATAAGTCACGTGAATCACGCGGTAAATCCTTGTGAGTAACGTGAGATTACCTAATTCTTGGTACTAGATTTCCATGCGACTTCCACCTCATTACCTCTGCTAGGCCTTTTAGAACACGGTGAAGTAACTGCCTCAATGTCAGTATCTCAGCTTTTTTTTTTCATATTGGTTAAGCCAGTCTCTGGCAGATTTTTAGTCTGTGCTTTGATATAGACAAATTCTTAAGTTGTCGTTCTTTTTGCAATGAAGAGGTATCTACACAGTGACTTAGCATTTTTTTTTTTTACAATAAAGCAATGTAGCAAGTATGTTTCAACCACTATCCATTCGCTTCCTCCTAGCACACTCAGGCACAAATATGAACAAGCCAATGTGTGATTTCTGCCTCCACTGACATAGGCAGGTTTCCTGACAAACAGACAAAATTAGAGACAAATTAAAGATCATTGACTGCCCACATATACCATTGACCTCACATAAGATTTGGAATGTGAACATGACATTCGATTGGAGGTAAGTACGAAATCTATCTCAGCTACCTTCTGTTGCACGCATACTAATGATTTCTCACTGTTGATGTGAATTTTCTAAGTGATATGCACTTGTCACTTCAAAGAAAGCATTGCATCATCTTCTCTTGTGAGGATGTGGATTGGTGACATGGGCCCAAGTCACAAAGTCCATATTCTCGTCACAAACTTTCCCTAACAAAAGTAAAAGGGAGACTGAGAACCAAGGAAGTAAGCCTATCCTCTTTGAAAAGTAGAGAAGATAACTTAAACCAAAGAACAAGACTGTCTTCATGTAATGTGAGACTTATATCAAAGCCTAAGACCTTGTCTCCTGCCTGCATTTCTTATTGGGATCCAGTGAGCTGTCTTTGATTTCAGTTACAATCTCTAACTCTATTTCAAGAATGTAGATTTGAGAAATTAGCCCAGAGCATTTTCTCTGACTATCTCTGACATAGACTGAAATGGTGGTGTAAGCCCACAGTTTGAAGCCCATTCTCTGTGAACAAATGTTGCCTGAACTCCTTGTCTCAAAACAAAAGCATGCTTTAGGGAAGAATAAATAAAACAGAGACTGTGGAAATCTGAACCAAGCCTAGACCTCCTAAAAGGACATAGTTAAAGCCCAGGCCCCAATGTCAAGACCATCCAATTGGTAACAATGTTCAGCCTCAAGACCTAGGCCCAAAAACATCCAGCCTGACCATTTTTCCTGAAAATCTTGGGCCTAAATAACCAAGCTGTCATCTCCTAGGAGGAGGATGAATGGAGGACTCTGCGAATGCCTCCAAGACTGTAATCCTTTGAAAGCATTTACAATAGAATTTGGGCAGATGGCATCCACCCTGTTATTCTAACAGTACAATCAGCACAATCTGGACCCACGTCACTAACTTTCCTTTTAGTCAATTATTGAAAGGTGACCATAGCTTGCAGCACCAAGTCTTTCTTCTGATAAGAGAAGATAATGTGGGCACTAATAAACCTTGCTAAATCCTGCACTGTTAAATAACTCATGTGGGGAGCTTGGAATCAAAATTATGTATTGTTCCTAATTCTAGGAAGTAGAGTGCAGCCTTGGCTAACAGAATCTAGCCTAACTTTACATAACAGATCTTTAGGTAGAGGACTTGGCAAACGGTCCCAAGACATTCTTGGTAGGAAAGGAAACTTCGTTGGAAGTCCATGGCCTACGAGGCAGTCCTCTGCTGGAACTGGGGTAAGTTGGGTGGGCATTTGAAAACCCAGCACCACGTCAAGCTCATATAAAGGTAAACTTGTTTGCAATACCATTCAGGCTCTGAAGCTTGGTTCATTCTATGAAGTGAAATGAAAACCTATGGCCACAGGAACAAGACTGGTCACTTGGTACATACCAAATTAGTGTAGGCTATGTCTTGATCCCCATGTGAATTCTAGCAGGTGTGTACTCGATCTCCATATGATTCCTAGAGATTTCTAAGTGAATTACAGGTGATGTCCATCTTATTCCTCTTCTATTTTCAAACAAGTGTTTTCAAAACTCGTCTCATAAACTCTTATTTTCTGTATTTAGCATTGTGTCATTGGCCGTTAAGCAATTCCCTGTCGACAGCAGTGACCAAGTTCTGCATAAAAGAGTATGCGGGAGTCCCGCATGAAGCCATTCAGAGTTATGACTCAGCATTTTTCCCTTAACAATGGAAAATGATGCTTACAGTTTATACTACTCCCAAGTAGCTTCGTCAATCAGATTCAGCTTCCAAATATCAACACTTTAATGTTCGACAACAGCTTTCATTGCGTGCAAGCATGTTGCATGATCACAGATGAAACCTAAAGCCAGTTATCTAACAACAATGGTCTATTACCCTATGCCCCCATCCTCAAGCGAATCCTCTCCTACAGACATGTCCTTTGAAGGGCCGTTGGGTGGCTATGTTACACAGACACTATCATTTTCTCAGTAGTTATCTAAATTTTACCAAGGAATGGAGAAGGGTAACTCAAAAGTTAATGTTACACCTGCAACCAATATTACGTGACTGTCTGTGATATCCTCAGATCCATCTCTTGACGGTCGTGTATATCATGCAGAGAAGCCTCATGAGTATCACGAGATTCCTTAATTCTTGTTATGAGATTTCCAGGCGTCTTCCATGTCACTTTCTTCTACTAGGCTAAAATAAGCTTCTTCAGAACACGTTGATGGAACAGCCTCATTGTCAATTTCTCAGTTTTCTTCCTTGGTGGTTAAGCAAGTTCTTTTCAGAATTTGTAGTCTGAGGTGTGGTATAGAGAAATTCTGAAGCAGCCGTTCTTTCCATCAAGTGGTATCCTCATAATGACTCAGCATTTTTCCTATAATACAGAAAAATTGTGGCTATTGTTTCCACCACTATCCAGTCGCTGCCTCACAGCACACTCAGGCTCAATTATCAACGCTGCCAATGTGTCACTTTTGCTTCCATGAATATGAGGCAGTATTCCAAACAAACAGACAACACTTAAGGAAAATTAATGATCATTGACTGCCCTAATATACCATTGACTTCAAATTAGATTCATAATGAGGACTCGAAATTGGATTACAGGACAGTTAGGAGGCAGTCTCAGCCATCTTCTGCTCCATGTACACATTTGACTTCTCAGTGCTGATGCGAATTTTCTCAGTGATATGCACTTTTCACTACAAAGGGAAAACTATATCATCTTTTCTTGTGAGGATATGGATTGGAGACACGGGCCCAAGGCACAAGGCCTGTCTTTTCCAAACAAAAGTAGGTGAGAGTCTGGGACCCAAAGCACCAAGCCTGTCCTCTCAGAAAACTAGTAGATATGAGAACTTGTTCCAAAGGCCAAGCCTGTCCTCATATAATTTGAATCTTATCTAGAAAACTAGGACTTTGTCCCCAACTCCTATTTCCTATTAGGAAACAGGGAACTGACTTTGGTTTTGAAGTTCCAATCTCTACCCCTATTTCCAAAAAGTAGATCTCACAAATTAGCCAACAACATTTCTTCCAACTTTCTCCGACATAGACTGAATTTGTGACTTAAGTCCAAGTTCCAATTCATTTTCTGTAACCAAATGTGCCTGCAGCCCTGGATCAAAGCAAAAGCCTTTCTTACTTAAGAAAAAATAAAACAGATACTTGTAAAAATATGATTCAAGCCTGGACCACCTAAAAGGAAGCAGTTAAACTCATGGCCACTATGTCGAGATCTTCCAATAGGTAACAATATCCAGTCTGAAGATATATGTCCACAAACATTCAGCCTGGCCCCTGCTAGCTGAAACTATTGTGGACACCTTGACCTACAGAATCAAGCTGTCATCTTCTAGAAGGAAGAAGAATGGAGGACTCGGTGCACAGTTCTAAGACTCTCTTTCCTTGAAAGTATTTATGATAACAATTGGGCAGAAGACACCAAATGTGTCATCATAACACTACATTCAGCACAAACTAGTTTTACGTCACCAATTTTCCTTTAACACAATTATTGAAAGGTGACCATATCTTAGAGGACCAAGCCTTTTCCCTGGTAATGGAACATAGTTTGGGCACTAAGAAACCTGGATCAAAGCCTGAACTATTTTGTAAGTGACTTGATTGAAGAGCCCGGGAGCACAGCAATGTATTGCTTTTATTTCCCGAAAGCAGGTTGGAGACCTTGGCACACAGAATCTACCCTAACTTTACTGAATGTATCTTTAGATAGAGTACGTGGCACATGGTCACAAGACCTTCTTGGTAGGAACAAATGTCGATGGAAGTCCATGGCTCAGGACCCTGTCCTCTGCCGGAACTAGGATGAGTTGTCTAGATATTTGAATACATAATACCACACCAGTCTCATTTACAGGGTACAATCGAGTGCAAAATATTGTACAAACTGAAGGCTGATTCATTGTAAGTAATAAGGTGAAAACCTATAACCACAGCAACAAGACTCATCACTTGGTAGACACTAGATGACTGCATGGTCTTCCGTGATCCCCATGTAAATCTCTCCAGGTATTCACTTGAATTCCATGTAATTCACTGCTTATTACTACGTGATTTTCAGGTGACTTCAATCTTATTCATCATCCCCTATAACTGTCTTCCAATCAAATGTCATGTCATAATTACAAATCTCATTTCAAAACAACAGTATATGCAGGCAGTCAGTGATCTTTACTTCGCCTCCAGTTTTGTCTGTTTTTCAGGAAAACAACCTTTGTTCGGGGAGGCAACAGTCGTACATTGGCAGCCTTGATAATTGAGCATCAGTGTGCTGTGAGGCAGTGATTAGATAGTGGTGGAAACAATAACCACCATTTTATGTATTGTAGAAAAAATTCTGAATCATTGTGAGGATACCACTTGACAACAGAAAAAATAGCTGCCTCAGAATTTCTGTATACCAAACCTCAGACTCTAAATTCTGAAGTGGACTGGCTTCACCACAAAGGAAAGAAAACTGAGATATTGACATTGAGACCCTTCCATCAATGTGTTCTGAACAGGCTTATTTTAGCCTAGGAGAGGAAAGTGAGGTGGAAGTCGCCTGGAAATCTGGTAACAAGAATTAGGGAATGACGAGTCTTCACTGAGGGATTCATGTGATCTTCAAAAGACAGGCCAGAGAGCATCACAGGGAATCACATGATATTGGATTGATGGTTTTGTTTTCAGTTTTGAGTAACTTTTCTCCATTCCTTGGTGATTGAGAAAACCACTGAGAAAATGATAGTGTCTATGGAACATAGCCACCTAATGGTCCTTCAATCGAAAGGTCATGTTGCCAGAAAAGGATCACTTGTGGACGGTGGAATAGGTTAACAGACGATTGTTGTTAGATAACTGTCCTTAGGTTTCATCTATGGTCAGGCAACCTGCGGGAACACAATGGAAACTGCTGTCGAACATTAACTGCATCGATATTTGGAGGCTGAGTCTGCTTGATGAAGATACTTTAGAGCAGTGTAAAGTGTAAGCAGCATTTTGCTGTATTTTAGCAAAAATGCTGAGTCATTGTGAGTATCACTCTGAACGCTTTCATGTGAAACTCCTGTACTATTTTTTATGTGGACCTTTGGACACTACTGACAACAGGGAATTGCTTAAATGCTACTGACTCAATGCTGAATATTGAAAATAGAGTTTATAGGACGAGGTTTGAAAACACTTGTTTGAAATAAGGGAAAAGGAATAAGTTGGAGATGACCTGAAAATCACTTAGAAATCATATGTGAATCATGCAGAGATCAAGTAAACACCTGATGGATTTCACATAGGGATATAGAAATACCCTGTCCTTATCTGGTATCTACCAAGTGAACAGTCTTGTTGCTGTGGCCTTAGGTTTTCATTTTCCTTCATAGAATGAACCAGGCTTCAGGGCATGAATCGTATTGCAATTGAATATGAGATTGGTGTGCTGCTGTGTTTTCAAATGTCCACCCAACTTATCTCAGTTCCAGCAGAGAACTGCCTCCTAGGCCATGGACTTCCAATGAAGTTTCCTTTCCTACCAAGAATGTCTTGTGACCATTTGCCATGTCCTTTACCTAAAGATTCATTATGTAAAGTTAGGCTAAATTATGTGGGCCAAGGTTTCCACTATACATCCTAGAAATAGGAGCAATACTTGGTTATGATTCCAAGCTCTTCAAACGAGGTTTTTGAAGAACAGTCCACACTCTGGCCAGGGTTTTAGTGCCCACACTACCTTCTCTTACCAAAAGAAAGGCTTAGTGCTGCAAGCTATGGTAACCTTTCAATATTTCTCTAAAAGGAAAATTGGTGATGTGGGACCAGGTTGTGCTGAATGCACTGTTATGAAGACACAGGGTTGGTGCCATCGGCCCAAATTCTATCATAAATGATTTCAAGGGAGGACAGTCTAGGAGACGTGCACCAAGTCCTCCATTCTTCCTCCTCCTAGATGACAGTTTGGTTCCATAGGCCAAAGTGTCCACAAGAGTTTCAGATAAAAATGCCCCATGCTGGATGTTTGTGGGCCTAGGTCTTGAGACTGGACATTGTTACCACTTGGGTAGTTTTAACGTTGTGGGCCACGGCTTTAACTACGGTTTTTTAGGAGGTCCTGGCTTGCTTCAGATTTCCACAGTCTCCTATTAATTTTTTTCTTTTCTAAAGAACGCTTTTGCTTAAAGACAAGGAATTCAGTTAACATTTGTCCTTGGAACTGTGGGCTTAGGCAACCCTTTTAGTCTATCTCGGAGAGTCAGAAGAAATGCTCTGGGCTAATTTTTCATATCTACCATCTTGAAATAAAGGTAAGGATTTTAACTGCAACCAAAGACAGCACACTGGATCCCAATAGGAAAGGGAGGCAGTAAACAAGGTCCTAGGTATCGAGATGAGACTCAAATTACATGAGGGCAGACTTGCCCTGTTGGTTAAGTTCTCCTACCGACTAGTGTTCAGAGAGGATAGGCTTAGTGCCTTGGTTCTCAGTCTCCCTTCTACTTTTTGTTAGGAAAAGACGGGCCTTGTGCCTTGGGCTGGTGTCTCTAATCCATATCCTCACAAGGTCAGATGGTGTAGTTTTCCCTTTGTAGTGAAAAGTGCATATCACTGAGAAAATTCGCATCAACACTGAGAAGTCATTAGTCTACATGGAGCAGAAGGTGCCCAAAACAGCCTCCTAACTGTTCTCCAATCGAATTCGTGTCCACATTATAAATCTAATTTGAAGTCAACAGTATACGCGGGCATTCAATGATCTTTAATTCGCCTCTAGTTTTGTCTGTCAGAAAAACTGCCTTATGTCCATGGAGGTAAGAGTCACATAATGGCAGTGTTGCTCATTGCGCCTAAGTGTGCTGTGAGGCAGCAACTGAATAGTGGTGGAAACAATAGCTGCCAGTTTTCTGTATTGGAGGGAAAATGCTGAGTCATTGTGAGGATACTACTTGATGGCAGAAAGAATGGCAGTCTCAGAATTTCTCTATAGCAAAACTCAAACTAAAAATCTGTGAGAGACTGGCTTAACCAATATGGAAAAAAAGTTGAGATTCTGACCTTGAGGCACTTTTTTCAATGTGTTCTGAAAGGACTTGTATTAGCCTAGCAAAGTTAATGAATTGAAAGTCACCTGCAATCTTGTACAAGAATGAAGGAATCTCAGAATACTCATGAGGCTTTCCCGCGGGATTCTCATGATCAGAAGGAAACTGCCCTGGGGGAAACACATGGAAATCACATGAAATTGGTGTGATGGTGTGGCACTCACTTTTGTGCAGCACTTTTACATTCCTTGGTAAAATTCTATAAGTACTGAGAAAATGAGATTACTTGTGTAACATAGTCACCTAACAGCACTTCAATCGGAAGGTCATGTCTGATGAGAAGATTTATTTGAGGTCGGCAGCATAGGCTAACACACGCTTCTTGTTAGGCAATTATACAGAGTTTTTGTCTCTGGTCAGGCAACCTGTTTGTATACAATGGGAGCAATGGTCACACATGAACCCCATTGAAATTTAGAGGCTGAGTCTGAATGACGAGGCTACCTTAGAGCATTGGAAACTCAAAGCGCAATTATGCTTTATTGTAGCAGAAATGCTGAGTCATTGTGAGCATAACCCTTAACGGTTCTGGTGGGAGATCCACGCTATTCTCGAAGGTGAACCTTAGGATACTACTGTCGAGAAGAATTTGCTTAAAGTCCAATGACTAAATGCTGAAATATTTAAAATAAGTGTTTCTGAGACGTGTTTTGAAAACACTTGTTTGAGGATGGTGGAAGAGTTATAAGGTGGAAGTAACCTAAAAATCACGTAGTCATCACCAGGGAATTACATGGAGGACAAATGAATACCTGGCAAGATTCATGTGAAGATCGAGGAAGAACTTGCAGGAATCCAGTGTCCACCAGGTGCCTAGCCTTGTTGCCTTGGCTTAGGATTTCACCTTACTTCTTACAATGAATCAGGCTTTAGTTTGTGAAATCTTTGGCTCTCGAATGTACCTTGTAAATGAGACTGGCATGGTATTGTGTATTGAAACATTCACACAATTTACCTTAATCCCAGCAGACGACTGGTCCTAGGCCATGGACTTCCATGAACATTTTTTTCCTACCAAGAAAGTCTTGTGACCTTGTGCCAAGTCCTCAATCTAAAGGTCCGTTAAGTAAGGTTAGACTATATTCTGTGTGCCAAGGTCTCCACTTTACTTCCTGGAAATTAAAGCATTGCTCGGCCATGCTTCCATGGTCTCTACTTGAGTAACACAAAACAGTTCAGGTTTTGATCCAGGTTTCTTAGTGTTCAAACTATGTTCTATTACCAGTGGAAAAGCTTGGTGCTTTAAGATATGGTCATCTTTAAATAACAGTATCAAAGGAAAAGTTAGTGATGTGGAACCAGTTTGTGCTGAATGTACTGTTATGATGACACAGGTTGGTGTCTTTGGCTGAATATCTATGTTAAATACTTTAAATGGTGGACAGTCTTGGTTCCATGCACCAAGTCCTCCATTCTTACTCCTTCTACGAAATGAGAGCTTGATTCTGTAGGCCAAGGTATCCACAAAAGTTTCAGGTAGCCGGTGCCAGGCTGGATGATTGTGGGCCTAGGTCTTCAGACTGGATATTGTTACCATTAGATAATATTGATGTTGTGGCCCTGAGTTAAACAATTTTCTTTAAGGTGGTCCAGCTTGGTTCAGATTTTCACAGTCTTCGTTTTGTTTTTTTCTTCCATATAGAAGCTTTTCCGTTGAGCCATGGACCAGGCAACATGCGTTCACAGAAAAAAGGCTTGGAACTTGAGCTTATACCACCATTTCAGTCTATGTCGGAGAAAGTCAAAAGGAATGCTGTAGGCTAATTTCTCAGATCAACTTCCTGGTAATAAGAGTAGGGATTGGAACTGCAAAACCATGGTCAACTCTGATTCCTAATAGGAAATAGAAGCCGGAGACAAGGTTCTAGGTTTCTGGATAAGACTCAAATTACATGAAGACCGACTTGCCCTTTGGATTCAGTTCTTTAATCTACTCGTTTTCAGAAAGGACAGGCTGAGAGCTTTAGGTCCCAGTATCTTATCTAATTTTTGTTAGGAAAAGACAGGCCTTGTTCCTTAGGCCTGTGTCATTATTCTATATCATCACATGTCACCAATCCACATCCTCACAAGGGAAAATGATGTAGTACTTTTTTTGAAGTGACAAGTGCATATATTTGAGAAAATATATTCTATATTCTATATCATCACATGTCACCAATCCACATCCTCACAAGGGAAAATGATGTAGTACTTTTTTTGAAGTGACAAGTGCATATATTTGAGAAAATTCAAATCAACAATGAGAAAGCATTAGAATGCATGGAATGCAAAGATGCCAAGACAATTTTGTATTGACCTCCAATCCAATGTCATATCTACCTTACAAATTTGATGTGAGGTCAACATTATATGCAGGCAGTCAATGATCTTTAATTCGCCTCTCCTTTTGTCTGTTTGTCAGGAAAACTGCCTATGTCAGTTCAGGTAGAATTTGCACATTGGCTGAGTTCATAATTGAGGCTGAGTGTGATGTGAGGCAGAGAATGGATAGCAGTTGAAACAATAGCTGCTATATTGCTTTATTGTAGGAAAAATGCTGAATAATTGTGAAGATATCTCTTCATTGCAAAAAGAACGAATGCTTAAGAATTTCTCTGTGTCAAACCAGAGACTTAAAATCTGCAAGAAACTGGCTTAACCACTATGGAAAAATAGCTGAGATACTGACATTGAGGAAGGTTCTTCAACATGTTTTGAAAAGGTTTGTATTATACTAGTGGAGGTAATGAGGTGGAAGTCACCTGGAAATCTCGTACCAAGAATTAGGGAATCTAGCCATACTCGAGAGGCTTTCCCATGGGATTCACATGACTAAGAAGGGACTGGCCTGAGGGAAGCACACGAAAATCATGTGAAATTGGGGTGATGATGTGGTGCTCACTTTTGTGTTATCTTTCTGCATTCCTTGGTAAAATTCACATAAGCACTGAGAAAATAAGATTACCTGTGTAACAGAGCCACCCAACAGCCCTTCAGTCGAAAGGTCATGTCTGCATGAGAAGACTTGCTTTAGGATGGCAGCATAGGCTAACACACACTTGTCATTAGGTAACTGTCCTGAGGTTTCATGTCTGCTCAGGCAACCTGCTTGTATACAATGAGAGCAAAGTTCGCATATTAACCGCGTTTAAATTTAGAGGCTGAGTCTAAATAATGAAGCTGCCTTGGAGCAGTAGAACTCATCTTGCCATTATGCTGTATTGTAGCAGAAATGCTGAGTCATTGTGAGCATAACCCTTAACGTTCTGGTGGGAGATCATCGCTATTCTTGAAGGTGAAACTTAGGCTACTACTGTTGAGAGGAAATTGCATATGATTCAATGCAGAATATTGAAAATAAGAGTTTATGACATGAGTTTTAAAAGAATTGTTTGAAAAAAAAGAAGAGAAATAAGGTGGAATTCAACTGAAAATCACTTAGAAATCACTAGGGAATCATGCGCAGATCAAGTAAACAACTGGTGGAATTCACATTGGGATCAAGGATTACCCACACTAATCAAATATCTACCAAGTGACCAGTCTTATTGCTGTGGCCGGAGAGTTTTACTTTACTTCCCAGAATGAACCAGGCTTCATAGAATGAATCGTACTGCAAACGACTTTACCTTATATATGACAATGGCGTGGTGTTGTGTTTTCAAACATCCACACAACTTACCGTAGTTTGGGCAGAGGTTATTTCCTGGGCCACGTATTTCAATTGACATTTTTCCAACCAGGAAGATCTTGTGACCGTGTGTCACGTCCTTTATCTAAAGATTTGTACAGTAAAGTTAGGCTAGATTCTGTATGCCAAGGTCTCCAACCTATGTTCTGGAAATAAAAGCAAAGCTTGGCCGTGCTTCCAGTCTCTCCAATCAAGTAACTTACAAAACAGTTCAGGTTTTCATCCAGGTTTCCTAATGCCAAAACTATATTCTATTAACAGGGAAAGGGCTTGATGCTGTAAGGTATGGTCACCTTTCAATAATTGTATCAAAGGAAAATTGGTAACATGGTACTAGTTTGTGCAGACTGTACTGTTATGATGACACAGGTTGGTGTCTTCGACCCAATTTCTATCGTAAATACTTTCAAGGGAGGACAGTGTTGGATCCATGCACTATGTCCTCCTTTTTTCCTCCTTAGAGAAGATTACAATTTAATTCTGTAGGCCACGTTGTCCACGATAGTTTCAGGTAGCAAGGTCCAGGCTGCATGTTTGTGGAACTAGGTCTTCAGACTGGATATTGTTACTGATTGGATAATCTTGCCATTGTGACCCTGAGTTTAACTGCTTTTTTTTTAGGTGGTCAAGGCTTGCTTCAGATTTCCACAGTCTCTATTTTATATTTACTTCCATAAATATGGCTTTTGATTTGAGCCAGAGCTCCAGGCAACATTTGTTCAGAGGAAATAGCCTTGGAACTAGAGTTTTCGCCACCATTTCCATCTATGTCAGAGAAAGTCAGAAGAAATACTGTGGGATAATACCTCAGATCAACTTCCTTGAAGTAAGAGAAGGGATTGGAACTGCAAAACTGAGGTCAGCATCCTGGTTCCTAATAGGAAATAGAGGCCAGAGACAAGGTTTTAGGTTTCTAGATAAGACTCAAATGACATGAGGATAGGCTTACTATTTGGATTGGATGTTCCTATTTACTACTTGTCAGAGTGGACCGGCTTAGTGCTTTGTGTCCCAGTCTCATTTAAACTTTCTATTAGGCAAAGACAGGCCCTGTGCCTTGGGCCCTTGACACCAATCCGTATCCTCACACTGGAGGATGATGTAGTGCTCCATTTGTAGTGAAAAGTGCATATCACTGAGAAAATTCACATCAACACTGAGAAGTCATTATTCTACCTGGAGCAGAAGGTGGCCCAAGACCACCTCCCAACTATGCTCTAATCAAATGTCGTGTCCATATTACAACTCTAATTTGAAGTCAACGGTATATGCAGGTAGTCAATGATCTTTACTTCGCCTCTAGTTTTGTCTGTTTGTCAGAAAAACTGCCCCGTGTTCATGGAGGCAACTGTCCCACAATGGCAGCGTTAATCATAGAGCTTGAGTGTGCTGTGAGGCAGAGACTGGATAATAGTGTAAAAAATAGCCTCCAATTTTCTGTATTGTAGGAAAAATGCTGAGTCATTGTGAGGTTACCACTTGATGGCGGAAAGAATGGCTGCCTCAGAATTTCTCTATACCACACCTCAGTCTACAAATTCTGAGAGGGACTGGCTTAACTATCAAGGAAATAAATCTGAGATATTGACATTTAGCCTGTTCCATCAATGTGTTCTGCAGGAGATGATTGTAGCCTATCAGAAGAAAGTAAGGTGGAAGTCATCTTGAAGTCTCATAACAAGAATTAAGGAATCTGGCGATACGAGGCCCCTATGGGATTCATGTGACCATCGAGAGAGACCTGAGAGCATCACAGGAAGTCAAGTGATATTGGATTGATGGTGTGGCACTCACTTTTAAGTTACCTTTCTCAATTCCTTGGTAAAATTTGGATAACCACTGAGAAAATTATAGTGCCTGTGGAACATAGCCACTTAATGGTCCACAATCAAAAGTTCATGTCTGCATGAGGAGGTTCGCTTGAGGACAGCGGCATAGGTTAACAGACAATTGTTGTTAGATAACCAGTCTTAGGTTTCATCTGTGGTCAAACAACCTGCTTGAAGGCAGTGGAAGCTGCTGTCGAACATAAACTGCATTGATTTGGAGGCTGAGTCTGCTTGACCAAGCTACTTTAGAGCAGTGTGTACTGTAAACAGCATTATGTTGTATTAGAGCAAAAATGCTGCATCATCGTAAGTATAACTTTAAACGGCTTCATGTCAGACTCCTGAATTATCTTTTATATCTTAGAACTTTGGCCACAACCGTCAACCGAGAATTGCCTAAAGGCCAATGACTCAATGTTGAGTATTGAAAACAAGAGTTTATGAGATGAGTTTTTAAAACACTTGTTTGAAAATACAGGAAGAGAAATAAGGTGGAAATCACCTGAAAATTACTTAGAAATTACTAGGGAATCACGCAGAGATCAAGTAAACACCTGGTGGAATTCACTTGGGGGTTAAAGTATACCCCACACTAACCTGGTGTCTACCAAGTGACCAGTCTTGTTGTTGTGGCTGTAGGTTTCATTTTACTTTTATAATGAACCAGACTTCAGAGCATGAATTGTATTGAAATCGAGTTTACCTTATATATGAGATTGGTGTAATGTTGTTTCAAACGTCAACCCAACTTACCCCTGTTCCAGCAGAGTACTGACTCCTAGACCATGGACTTCCAATGACTTTTCTATTCCTACCAGGAATGTCTTGTGACTGTTTTCCAAGTCCTCTACCTAAACACTCGTTACGTAAAGTAGGGTTAGATTCCGTGGGCCATGGTCTCTACTCTACTTTCCATAAATAAGAGCCATACTTGGTTGTGATTCCAAGCTCCCCAGTCCAGTTTTTTAAAGAATAGTCCAGGCTTTGGCCAGGTTTCTTAGTGCCCTCACTACCTACTCTTACCAGAAGAAAGGCTTGGTGCTGCAAGCTATGGTCACCTTTCAATAATAGTCTTAAAGGAAAATTGGTGATGCAGGACCAGTTTGTGCTGAATGTACTGTTATAATGACACAGGGATGGTGCAATAGGCCCAATTTCTTTCAAGGGAGTACAGTCTAGGAGGCATGCACCAAGTCCTCCATTCTTCCTCCTCCTAGGAGATGACAGCTTGTATCTATAGGCCACTGAGTCCACAAGACTTTCAGGTTACAAGGGCCAGGATGGATGTTTGTGGGCCTAGGTATTGAGACTGGACATTGTTACCATTTGCATTGTCTTGACGTTGTTGGCTTGGGTTTTAGCTATGTCCTTTTAGGATGACCCGGCTTGGTTCAGATTTCCGCAGTCTCTGTTTTATTTTTTCTTCCCAGGAAGATTTTGCTTTGAGAAGAAGACTTCAGGCAACATTTGTTCACAGATAACAGGCTTGGAGATGTGGGATTACGCCCCCCTTTCAAGTCTATGTCATAGAAATTAGGTAATACGAAAGGTTCTTGTGTAATTTCTTTAATCTACTTTCTGGAAATAGAGATATGGGTTGTAAAGGCAACCACGGAAAGCACCCTGGATCTCAATAGGAAATGCATGCAAGAGACAAGGTCCAAGGTTTCAAAATAAGATTCAAATTACATGAGAACAGACAGACCCTGTGGTATAAGTTATCCTATCTACGAGTTTTCAGAGATAGGCTTATTGCCCTGTTTCCCAATCTTCCTTCTACTTTTTGTATATCACCAATCCACATCCACAACAAGGAAGAAATGTTGTACTTTCTATGCAGTCAGGAGTGCATATCACTGAGAAAATGCACATCATCACTGAGAATTCATTAATATGTATGGAATAGAAAGTGAACGAGATAGACTTCATACCCACCTCCAATTGAATGTTATGTCCACATTCCAAATCTTATGTGATGTCAACGTTATATGCGGACCATCAATGATCATTAATTCACTTTTATCTGTTTGTCAGGAAAACTGCCTATGTCAGTGGAGTCAGAAGTCGCACATCATCTGCATTCATAATTGAGCCTGAGTGTGCTGTGAGGAAACGAATGGATAGAGGTTGAAACTATAGCTGCCATATTGCTTTAATGCAGGAAAAAAGCTGAGTCATAGTGAGGTTACACCTTCATTGCAAAAAACAAAGAAAAACAAAAACAAAAAAACGGTGCTGCTGAAGAATTTCTCTATGTCAAACCATAGACTAAAAATCTGCGAGAGACTGGCTAAAGCAATATGGAAAAAATGCTAAGAAACTGACATTGAGGCAGTTTCTTCAACATGTTCTTAAAAGGCTTGTATTACCCTAACAGAGGTAATGAGGTGGAAGTAGCCTGGAAATCTCGTAGCAAGAATTAGGAGATCTTGCTATACTAAAGAGGCTTTCCTGCGAAATTCACATCACCAGGAAGAGACTGGCCTGAGGGCAAATCTTGAAAAACACTTTTGTCTGACTCTTCTACATTCCTTAGTAAGATTCATATAAGCACTGGGAAAATAAGATTACCTGTGTAACATAGCCACCTCACAGCCCTTCAATCGAAAGATCATGTCTGCATGAGAAGACTTGCTTGAGAACAGTGGCATAGACTTACACACACTTGTCATTAGGTAAGTGCCCTGAGGTTTCATCTCTGGTCAGGCATCTTGCTTGTATACAACGGGAGAAGCGGTCACACATTAACCACGTTGAAATTTAAAGATTGACTCTGAATGATGAAGCTACCTTACAGCAGTGGAAACTCTAACTGCCATTATGCTTTATTGTAGCAGAAATTCTGAGTCACTGTGAACAGAATCCTTAACGTTTCTGGTGGGAGATCCACGCTGTTCTTGAAGGTGAACTTTAAGCTACTAATGTCGAGAAGAAATTGCTTAAATGCCAAAGACTCAATGTTGAAATATTGAAAATAATTGTTTATGAGATGTGTTTGAAACACTCGTTTGAGCATAGGGGAAGAGGAATTAGGTGGTAGTCACCTGAAAATCACGTAGTAATCACCAGGGAATGACACCGAATTCAAGCAAATACCTGCGGGGATTCACGTGAGAATCAATAAAGACCCTACAAAATCGGGTGTCTACCAGGTGACGAGTCTTGTTGCTGTGGCTGTAGGTTTTTACCTTACCTCTTACAATGAATCAGGCTTCAGTTTGTGAAATGTTTTGCACTTGAGTGTACCCAGTAAATGAAATCGGAGTGATGTTGTGTATTCAAAGTCCACACAACTTACCGTAGTTCTGGCACAGGACTGGGTCCTGGCCATGGACTACCAGTGAAATTTTTTCTTACCAAGAAGGTCTTGTGACCATGTGCCACATCTCCTACCTAAAAATTCATTAAGTAAAGTTAGGATAGATTGTGTGCCAAGGTCTCCACTCTACATTTTGGAAATAAAATCAATGCTTGGCTGTGCTTCCGGGCTCTCCAATCGAGTAACTTACAAAACAGATAAGGCTTTGATTCAGGTTTTTAGTGCCTAAACTATGTTCTATTATCAGGGGAAAGGCTTGTTGTTATAAACTATGGTCATCTTTCAATAATCATATAAAAAGAAAATTAGTAATGTGGAACCAGTTTTTGCTGAATGTACTGTTATGATGACACAAGTTGCTGTCTTCTGCCCAATTTCTATCATAAATAGTCTTGGAGCCATGCACAGAGTATTCCATTCTTCCTCCTTCTAGGAGATGACAGCTTGATTCTCTTAGGCAAGGTGTCCACAATAGTTTCAGGTAGCAGGGGCCAGGCTGGATGTTTGGGGGCCTAGGTCTTCAGACTGGATATTGTTCCGAATTAGATGATTTGTTGTTGAGTCCCTGAGATTAACTGCTTCTTTTTAGGTGGTCCACACTAGGTTCAGTTTTCCACAGTCTCCGTTTTATTTTTTCTTCTATAAAGAAGGCTTTTGCTTTGAGCCAGGGCTCCAGGCACCATTCATTCACAGAAAAAAGGCTTGGAACTTGAGATTATGCCACCACTTCACTTTATGTTGGAGAAAGTTGGAAGAAATACTGTAGGCTAATTTCTCATCTCTACTTTCTGGAAATAGGAGTAGGGATTGGAACTGCTAAACCAAGGTCAGTACCCTAGTTCCTAAGAGGAAATAGAAGCCGGAGACGAAGTCCTAGGTTTCTAGATAAGACAAAAATTGCATGAAGACAGGCTTTACCTTTCAATTAAGTTCTTCTATCTACTCATTTTCAGAGAGGACAGGCTTAGTGCTTTGGGTCCTGGTCTTACTTCTACTTTTTCTTAGTAAAAGACAGACCTTGTGGCTTCGGCCAGTGTCACCAATCCATATCCTCAAAGGTAGCATGATGTAGTGCTCCCTTCATAGTGAAAAGTGCATGTCACTGAGGAAATTCACATCAACACTGAGAAGTCATTAGTCTACTTGGAGCAGAAGTTGTCAGAGACAGCCTCCTAACTATCATCCAATTGAATGCCATGTTCACATTACAAATCTAGTTTGAAGTCAATGGTAGGCAGTCAATGATCTTTAGTTCACCTCTAGTTTTGTCTGTTTGTCAGGAAAACTGTCTTCTGTTCGTGGAGGCAACAGTCGCACACTGGCAAAGTTGATCATTGAGCCAGAGTGTGTTGTGAAGCAGCGACTGGATAGTGGTGGAAACAATAGCTGCCATTTTTCTGTATTGTAGGAAAAATACTGAGTCATTGTGAGGATACCATTGATGGCAGAGAGACCGCCACCTCAGAATTTCTCTATGTAAAAAGACTACGAATTCTGAGAGGGACAGTCTTATCCATCAAGGAAAGAAATCTGAGATATTGACATTGAGGCTGTTCCATCAAAGTGTTCTGAAAAGGGTTATTCTAGCCTACCAGAGGAAAGTGAGGTGGAAATCACCTGACAACCTGTCCCAAGAATTAAGGAATCTCACGATACTCATGAGGCTTTCCCGTGAGATTCACATGACCAGGAAGTGACTGACCTGATAGCAACACATGAAAATTACATGAAATTGGAGTGATGGTTGGGTGCTCACTTTTCTGTTACCCTTCTACATTCTTTGGTAAATTTCATAAAAGAACTGAGAAAATAAGATTACCTGTGTAACATTGCCACCTTACATTCCTTCAATTGAAAGGTTATGTCTGCATGAGAAGATGTGCTTAAGGACAGCGGCATAGGCTAACACATACTTGTCATTCAGTAACTGCCTTGAGTTTTATCTCTGGTCAGGAACCTGCTTGTATACAATGTGAGCAGCGGTCACACATTTATCCGCATTGAAATTTAGAAGCTGAGTCTGAATGACGAGGCTACCTTAAAGCGTTCGAAACTCGAAGTGCCATTATGCTGTATTGTAGCAGAAATGCTGAGTCATTGTGATCAGAACCCTTAACGGTTCTGGTGGGTGATCCACACTATTCTGGAAGGTGAACCTTAGGCTACTACTGTAGAGAAGTAATTGCTTAAAGTCCGCTGACTCAATGCTGAAATATTTAAAATAAGAGGTTATGATACATGTTTTGAAAACATTTTTTTTCAGGTAAATGGAAGAGGAATAAGGTGGAAGTCACTTGAATATCACGTAGTCATCACCAGGGAATTACATGGAGGTCAAGTGAATATCTGGCAAGATTCATGTGGAGATCAAGGAAGAACTTGCAGGAAACTGGTGTCCATAAGGTGACTAGTCTCATTGGCTGTAGGGTTTCACCTTACCTCTTAAAATGAATCATGCTTCAGTGTGTGAAATCTTTGGCGCTTGAGTGTACCCTGTAAATGAGACCAGCATGGTATTGTGTATTGAAACATCCACATAACTTATTCTAATTCCAGCAGGAGACTGGGGCCTGGGCCGTGGATTTCCATGGACATTTTTTCTACCAAGAAGGTCTTGTGACCGTGTGCCAAGTTCTCTAAAAATCTGTTAAGTAAAGTTAGGCTGGATTCTGTGTGCCAAGGTCTCCACTCTACTTCCTGGAAATTAAGGCAATGCTTGGCCGAGCATCCAGGGTCTCGAATCAAGTAACTTACAAAACAGTTCAGGCTTTGATTCAGGTTTCTTAGTGCCCAAACTATGTTCTATTATGAGGGGAAAGGCTTGGTGCTTTAAGCTATGGTCACCTTTAAATAATCATATCAAAGCTAAAATTGGGGACGTGGAACCAGTTTGTGCTGAATGTACTATTGTGATGACACAAGTTGGTGTCTTTGGTCCAATATTATGGTATATACTTTAAATTATGGACATTCGTGGTTCCATGCACCAAGTCCTCCATTATTCCTTCTTCTACGAGATGACTACTTGATTCTGTAGGCCAAAGTATCCACAAAAGTTTCAGGTAGCCGGTGCCATGCTGGATGTTTGTGACCCTAGGTCTTCAGACAGGATATTGTTACCAATTAGAGGATCTTGATGTTGTGGCCCAGAGTTAAACTGTTTTCTTTAAGGTGGTCCAGACTTGGTTCTGATTTCCATAGACTTTGTTTTGTTTTTTCTTCTATAAAGAAACTTTTCTTTTGAGCCAGGGCCCAGGCAACATTTGTTCACAAAAAAAAAAGGCTTGGAACTTGGGCTTACACCACCATTTCAGTCTATGTTGGAGAAAGTTGAAAGAAATGCTGTGGGCTAACTTCTCAGATATACTTTCTGGAAATAGGAGGAGGGATTAGAACTGCAAAACCAAGGTCAACACTAGTTCCTAATAGGAAATAGAAGCCAGAGACAAGGTTCTAGGTTTCTGGATAAGACTCAAATTACTTGAGGGTAGACATACCTTTTAGATCAATTCTTTTTATCTACTCATTTTCAGAGAGGACAGGCTTAGAACTTTAAGTCCCAGTCTCCCTTCAACTTTTTGTTAGGAAAGTACAGGCATTGTGCCTTGGGCCCGTGTCACCAATCCATATTCTCATAAGGATGATGATGTAGTGCTCCCCTTGTAGTGAAAAGTACATATCACTGAAAAAATTTGCATCAACACTGAGAAGTCATTAGTCTACGTGGAGCAGAAGGTGCCCGAGACATCCTTCTGTTTTCTAATCTAATGTCGTGTCCACATTACAAATTTAATTTGTAGTCTATGGTATATGCAAGCAGTCAATGATCTTTTATTGGCCTCTAGTTTTGTCTGTTTGTTAGGAAAACAGCCTTATGTTCATGGAGGCAACAGTTACACACTGGCGGTGTCGATTATTGAGCCTGATGGTGCTGTCAGGCAGCAACTGGATAGTGGTGGATACAAAAGCTGCTATTTTCTTGTGTTGTAGGAAAAATGCCGTCATTGTGAGAATAACACTTGATGGTGGAAGAATGGCATCCTCACAGTTATTCTATACCAAACCTAAGACTACAAATTCTGAGAGGGTCTGATTTAACCACTAAGGATAGAATACTGAGATATTGATTTTGAGGCTGTTTAATCAAAGTGTTTTGAAGAGGGTTATTTTAGCCTAGCAGAGGAAAGTGAGATGGAAGTAATCTGTAAATCTCATAATAAGAATTTGGGAATCCTCCAATACTCAGGAGACTTCTCTACGGGATTCACTTGAGTGCCAAGTGACAGGACTGAGGGCATCACAGGGTGTCACGTGATATTGGCTTCATGGTGTGTTGCTCACTTTTGAATTATCCTTCTCCAAACCTTGATAAAATTTAGATAACCACTGAGAAAATGATAGTGTCTGTGTAACATAATCCGCTAATGGACCTTCTATCGAAATGTCATGTCTACATGAGAAGGTTCGCAGAGGACGTCACCATAGGTTAATAGACAATTGCTGCTAGATAACTGGCCTTAGGTTTCATCTGTACTCAGGCAACCTGCTTGAACGCAATGGAAGCTGCTATCGAACATGAACTGCGTTGATATTTGGAGGCTGCGTCTGCTTGATTAAACTACTTTTGAGCGTTTTAATTGTAAGCGCCATTTTGCTGTATTAGAGCAAAAATTCTGAGTCATTGTGAGTATCACATTTAACTGTTTCATGTGGGACTCCCACACTATTATTTGTTGCGGAACTTTGGCCACTGCTGTCAACAGAGATTTCCTTAAAGGCCAATGACTCGATGCTGAATATTAAAGATAAGAGTTTATAAGACAAGTATTGAAAACACTTGTTTGAGGAGGAGGCTGTCTTCGTTTCTCATAGAAAATGACTTCTCATTGTTGATGTGAATTTTCTCATTGCAATGCACTTGTCACTTCAAGGTGGAAATCACCTGAAAATCACTTAGAAACCACTAGGGAATCACATGGAGATCAAGAAAAAACCTGGTTTAATTCACATGGGGATCAGGGAATACTCAGCACTAATCTGGTATCTACCAATTGACCAGTCTTGTTGCTGTGGCTGTCAGTTTTCACTTTATTTCCTAGAATGAACCAGGCTTCAGAGCATGAATCATATTGAAAACGAGTTTACCTTATATATGAGATTGACATGGTGTTGTCTTTTTCAACGTTCACCCAAGTTATCCCAGTTCCAACAGAGGACTGCCTCCTAGGAAATAGACTTCCAATGCCATTTATTATCCTATCTAAAGATTCGTTATGTAAAGTTAGGCTAGATTCTGTGGGGCAAGGTCTCCACTCAACTTCCTAGAAATAGGGCAATAGTTGGTTTATGATTCCAAGATCCCCAATCTAGTGTTTTAAATAATTGTCCAGGCTTTGGCCAGTTTTCTTAGTGCTCACGCTATGTTCGCTTACCAAAAGAAAGGCTTGGTCCTGCAAGATATGGTCAACTTTCAATAATTGTCTAAAAGGAAAGTTGGTGACGTTGTACCAGGATTTTCGAATGTACTGTTTGGATGACACAGGGACATGTCATCGGCCCATTTTCTATTGTAAATTCTCTCAAGGGTGTACATTCTTGCAGGTGTGCACAGAGACTTCCATTCTTCCTCCTCATAGGAAATGACAGCTTGTTTCTATTGGACAAGATGTCCACAAGATTTTCAGGTAAAAAGGCCAGGCTGGATATTTGTCGGCTGAGTTCTTGAGACTGGACATTGTTCCCAATTGGATGATCTTGACATTGTTGACCTGGGATTCAACTATGTCCAGGCTTGGTTAAAATTTCCACAGTTTCGGTTTTATTTTATTTTTCTAAAGAAGGCTTTTGCTTTGAGATAAGACTTCAGGCAACATTTGTTCAGAGAGTACAGATTTGGAACTCTGGGCTAATTCCTCAAATCTACTTTCTGAAAATACAGGTAGGGATTGTTACTGCAACCAAAAATAGCACTCTAGGTCCAACAGGAAATGCAAGCAGGAGACAAATTTCTAGGTGTCAAGATAAGACTCAAATTACATGAGGACAGACTAGCCCTGTGGATTAAGTTATCCTATCTAATAGTTTTCAGAGAGGATACGCTTAGTGCCTTTTTCCCTGTCTCCCTTCGACTTTTATGAGAAAAGAGAGGCCTTGTGCCTTGGGCCCATGTCGCTAATCTACATCCTCACAAGGGAAAATGATGTAGTGATTTTTTTTAAGTACAAGTGCATATAATTGAGAAAATTCATGTCAACAGTGAGAAATCATTAGTATGCATGGAACGCGATGTGGCCGAGAAAACTTTGTACTGACCTCCAATCAAATGTCATGTCTACATTACAAAACTGATGTGAGGTTAACGGTATATGCGAACAGTCAATGATCTTTCATTTGCATCTACTTTTGTCGGTCAGGAAAACTGCCTATGTCAGTAGAAGCAGAAGTCGCATATTGGCTGCGGTCATAATTGAGCCTGAGTGTACTGTGAGACAGCGAATGGATGACGGTTGAAACCATAGGTGCTATTTGCTTTATTGTAGGAAAAATGCTGAATCATTGTGAAGATACCTCTTCATTACAAAAGAATGGCTGCTTAAGAATTTCTCTGTATCAAACTAGAGAAAAATCTGCAAGAAACTGGCTTAACCAATATGGAAAAATAGCTGAGATACTGATATTGAGGCAGTTTCTTAAACGTGTTCTAAAAAGGCTTATATTAGCCTAGCAGAGGTAAGGAGGTGGATGTTGCCTGGAAATCTCGTACCTAGGATTAGGAAATCTTTCTATACTCATGAGGCTTTCCTTCCTAATTCCATGACCAGGAAGAGACTGGCCTGAGGGCAACACACAAATATCACGTGAAATTGAGGTGATTGTGTGGTGCTCACTTTTGTGTCATCCTTCTACATTCCTTGTTAAAATTCACATAAGCACTGAGAAAATAAGATTATCTGTATAACAGAGCCACATAACAGCCCTTCGATTGAAAGGTCATGTCTGAATGAGAAGACTTGCTCGATGATGGTGGCATAGGCTAACACACACTTGTCGTTAGGGAACTGTCCTGAGGTTTCATGTCTGTTCAGGCAACCTAATGTATATAATGGTAGCAAAGGACGGATATTAACCGTGTTTAAATTTAGAGGCTGAGTCTGAATGATGAAGTTTTGTAACAGAAATGCTGAGTCATGGTGAGCATAACCCTTAACAGTTCTGGTGGGAGATTCTCGCTATTCTTGAAGGTGAACCTTAGGCTACTACTGTCAAGAGGAAATTGCCTAAAAGCCAATGATTCAATGCAGAATATTGAAATTACGTGTTTATGAGATGAGTTTAAAAAAATGTTTGTAAATAAAAGAAGAGGAATATGGTGGAATTCAACTGAAAATCACTTAGAATTCATTAGGGAATCACACGGAGATAAAGTAAACAACTGGTGGAATTCACATTGGGATCAAGGATTACTCCACACTAATTGGATATCTACCAAGTGACCAGTCTTATTGCTGTGGCCAGTGTTTAAACTTTATTTCATAAAATGAACCAGGCTTCATAGCATGAATCATATTGCAAATGACTTTACCTTTTATATGACATTGGCATGGTATATTTTCAAATATCCACGCAACCTGCTCCAGGTGCAACAGAGGACTGCCTCCTAGTCCATGGACTTTCAACGACTTTTCTTTTCCTACCAAGAATGTCTTGGGACCGTTTGCCAGGTCCTCTACCTAAAGATTCGTTATGTAAAGTTAGGCTAGATTCTGAGGGCCAAGGTGTCCACTCTAGGTCCTAGAATTAGAAGCAATACATGGTTGTGATTCCAAGCTCCCCAATCAAGTTTTTTAAAGTTTGGTCCAGGCTTTGGCCAGGTTTCTTAGTACCTACACTTCCTTCTCTTACCCAAATCAAAGCTTGGTGATGCAAGGTATGGTCACCTTTCAATAAATGTCAAAAAAAATTGGTGAAATGGGACCAGGTTGTGCTGAATATAATGTTATAATGACACAGAGTTGGTGCCATTGGCCAAATTTCCATCATAAATGTCTTTAAAAGTGTATAGTCTTGGAGGCGTGCACTCTGTCCTCCATTCATCCTCCTGTAGAAGATGACAGCTTGGTTCTATAGGCCAAAGTGTCCACAACAGTTTTAAGTAACAAGGGTCAGGCTGGATGTTTGTGGGCCTAGGTCTTGAGACTGGACAATGTTACCAATTGGATGGTCTTGACGTTGTGGGCCTGGGCTTTAACTATGTCCTTTTAGGAGGTCCAAGCTTGGTTAAGATTTCCATAGTCTCCTTTATTTTTTCTTCCCTAAAGAAGGCTTTTGCTTTGAGACAAGTCCTTCAGGCAACATTTGTTCACAAAGAAGATACTTAAACTGTGGGCTTACGCCACCCTTTCAGTCTCTGTCAGAAAAGTCTGAGGAAATGTTCTTGGCTATTTTCACAAATCTATTTTCTGGAAATAGAGGTGGAAATTGTAACTGCAACCAAGGACAGCACACTGGATGTCAATAGGAGATGCAGGCAGGAGACAAGATCCTAGGCTTTGAGATAAGACTCAAATTACATGAGGACAGACTTGCCCTCTGGTTTAAGTTATCCTATCTCTAGTGTTAAGAGCGGATAAGCTTAGTGCCTTAGTTTCCAGAATCCCCTTTACTTTTTGTAAGGAAAAGACAGGCTTTGTGCCTTGGGCCCATTCACAATCCACGTCTTCAAAAGAGAAGATGATGTAGGGCTTTCTTTGAAGGGACAAGTGCATATAACTGAGGAAATTCACATCAACACTGAGATATCATTAGTATGCGTGGAACCAAAGGTGGCTGAGGCAGACTTCATTCTGACTACAAATCGAATGTCATGTCCACATTACAAATCTAATGTGAGGTCAGCTGTATATGTGGGCAGTCAATGACTTTTAATTCACCTCTACTTTTGTCTGTTTGTCTGAAAAACTGCCTATGTCACTGGAGGTAGAAGTCGCACATTGCCTGTGATCACAATTGAGCCTGAGTGTGCTGTGAGGCAGCAAATAGATAGCGGCTGAAACCATAGTTGCCATATTGCTGTATTGTAGGAAAAATGCTGAGTCCTTGTAAGAATACTTCGTCATTGCAAATAGAATGGCTGCTTAAGAATTTCTCTATATCAAACCACAGACTAAAAATCTGTGAGAGACTGGCTTAACAGATATGGAAAAAAATGCTGAGATACTGAATCAAAGCAGTTTCTCAACATGTTCTGAAAAGGGTTGTTTTAGTCTACTAAAGTTAATGAGCTGGGTATCACCTGGAAATCTCATACCAAGAAATTGGAAATCTCGCATTACTCACAAGATTTTCCCACGCAATTCACGTGACCAAGGAAGAGCCTGGCCTAAGGGCAACACTATGATCTATTACCAGGGAAAATTCTTGGTGCTGTAAGGTATGGTCAGCTTTCAATAATTGTATCAAAAAAAATTTGAAATGGAATGTACGTAACAGTACATTCCATACAAACTGTTATGATGACACAGGTTGGTGTTTTTGGCCCAATATTTATGGTAAATATCTTAAAGGGAGGAGAGCCTTGGAACCATGCACCTAGTCCTCCATGCTTCCTCCTTCTGGGAGATGACAGCTTGATTCTGTAGGCCAAAGTGTCCACAATTATATAAAGTAGCAGGGTCTGGCAGGATGTTGGTAGATTGGAAAGCCTCATGAGTATCATGATATCCCTATTCTTAGTACGAGATTTCCAGGTGAATTCCACCTCATTACCTCTGATAGGCTATTGCAAGCCTTTTCAGAACAAGTGGAAGAAATTGCCTCAATGACAGTATCTCACTTTTTTTTCATATATCTTAAGCCAGTCTCTTGCAGATTTTTAGTCTGTGGTTTGATATAGAGATATTTTTAAGCATTCATTCTTTTAGAAATGAAGAGATATCCTCACAGTGACTCAGCATTTTTCCTACAGTAAAACAGTATGGCAGCTATGGTTTCAACTGCTATCCATTTGTTTCCTCACAGCACACTCAGGCTCAAATTTGAACGCAGCCAATGTGCGAATTCTACCTCCACTGACAAAGGCAATTTTCCTGACAAACAGACAAAAGTAGAGGTGAATTAAAGATCATTGCCCGCATGTACTGCTGAACTCACAGAAGTTTTTTTAATGTGGAAACGACATTCGATTGGAAGTCAGTACAAAGTCTGACTCCACCACCTTTGGTTCTACGTATACAAATGCTTTCTCAGTGTTGATGTGAATTTTCTCAGTTATATATTCTCGTCCCTTCAAAGAAAGCACTACATCGTTTTCCCTTTTGAGGATGTGGATTGGTGACACAGGCCCAAGTCATAAGGCCTATTTTTTCCTATCAAAAAGTAGACGAGAGACTGGGAAATAAGGCACTAAGCCTATCCTTCCTGAACAAATAGTAGATAGAATAACTTAAACCACAAGGTAAGACTATCCTTGGGTAATTTGAGTCTCATCACGAAACCTTGGACTTTGTCTCCCGCCTGCATTTCCTATTGGTATCCAGTGTGCTGTCCTGGTTGCAGTTACATTCCCTAACTCTATTTTCAGAAAGTAGATTTGAAAATTTAGCCCAGAGCATATCTGAAGAGTTACTCTGATATAGACTAAATGGTGGCATAAGCCCACAATTCCAAATGTTGCCTGAAGTCGTTGTCTCAAAGTAAAAGCCTTCTTTGTGGAAGAAAAAATAAAACAAAGACTGTGGAAATCTGACCTAAAGCATGAACCACATAAAAAGACATAGATAAATCCAGGCCCACAGCATCAATATAATCAATTGCTAACAAAATCCAGTCTGCAGAGCTAGGCTCACAAAGATCCAGCTGGGGTCCTGCTATCTGAAACTATTGTGGACACCTTGCCCTACAGAATTAAGCTGTCATCTCCTAGGAGGAGGAATAGAGGACTCAGTGCACGCCTCCAAGACTGTACCCCTTTGAAAGCATTTACGATAGAAACTGGGCCGATGGCAATAACTTTGTGTCATCCTAACAGTACTTTGAGCACAACTTGGTCCCACATCACCCATTTTTCTTTTAGACAGTTATTGAAAGGTGACCATAGCTTGCAGCACCAAGCCTTTCTTCTGGTAAGAGAAGGCAGTGTGGGCACTAAGAAACCTGGCTAAAGTCTAGACTGTTTATTAAAAAAATTGATTGGGAAGCTTGGAATCACAGCTAAGTACTGCTCCTATTTCTAGGAATTTATGATAGAAATTGGGACGTCACCAATTTTCCTTTTAGATAATTATTGAAAGGTCACCATATCTTACAGTACCAAGCCTTTTCCCTGATAATAGAACATACTTTAGGTACTAAGAAACCTGGATAAAACCTGAACTGCTTTATAAGTTACTTGAATGAAGAGCCTGGAAGCATGGCTAATCATTGCAAGGTTAGAGACCTTAGCACACAGAATGTGCCTAACTACTGAATGGATCTTTAGATAGAGTATGTGGCACATGGTCACAAGACCTTCGTAGTAGGAGAAAATGTCGATGAAGTCCATGGCCCAGGACCCTGTCCTCTACCAGAACTAGGATATGTTGTCTGGACGTTTGAATACACAACACCATGCCGGTCTCATTTACCGGGTACAATCGAGTGCAAAATATTGTACAAACTGAAGACTGATTCATTGTAAGTGGTAAGGTGAAAACTTACAACCACAGCAACAAGACTCATCACCTGGTAGACACTAGATGACTGCATGTTCTTCCATGACCCTCACGTGAATTCCTCCAGGTATTCACTTGAACTCCATGTAATTCCTTGGTGATTACTACGTGATTTTCAGGTGATTTCAACCTTATTCGTCATCTCCTATAACTGTCTTCCAATCGAATGTCATGTCATTATTACAAAACTCATTTGAAAATAACGGTATGTGCGGGCAGTCAGTGATCTTCACCTCCAGTTTTGTCTGTTTTTCAGGAAAACAGCCTTTTGTTCATGGAGGCAACAGTTGCACATTGATGGCCTTGATAATGGAGCCTCAGTGTGCTTTGAAGCAGTGACTGGATAGTGGTAGATACAATAATCGCTATTTGCTGTATTGTAGGAAAAATGCTGAATCATTGTGAGGATGCCACTTGACGGCAGAAAAAATGGCTGCCTCAGAATTTCTCTATACCATACCTCAGACTACAAATTCTGAGAGGGACTGGCTTAATCACAAAAAAAGGAAAACAGATATTGACATTGAGGCTCTTCCATCAATGTTTTAGCATAGCAGAAGAAAGTGAGGTGGAAGTCATCTGGAAATCTCGTCACAAGAATTAGAGAATGATGTTTTAGCATAGCAAAGAAAAGTGAGAAGTCATCTGGAAATCTCGTCACAAAAATTAGGGAATGACGCAATATTCACTAGTCTTCACTGCGGGATTCACATGACCTTCAAGAGACATGCCTGGGGACATCACAGGGAATCACGTGATATTGGATTGATGACATGGCTCTCAGTTTTGAGTTACCCTTCTCTGTTCCTTAGAAAAATTTAGATAACCAAAGAGAAAATGAGAGTGTCTATGGAACATAGCTACCTAATGGCCCTTCAATAAAAAAGGTCATGTCTGACGAAAAAGGGTAGCTCGTGGTTGGCGGCATAGGTTAACAATCGTCATTAGATAACTGGCTTTAGGTTTCATCTGTGGTCAGGCATCCTGCTGGAACACAATGAAAGCTGCTGTCTAACACTAACTATGTTGATATTTGGAGGCTGAGACTGCTTGACAAAGTTCTTTAGAGCACTGTAAAGTGTAAACGTGATTTTTCTGTAGAATAGCAAAAATGCTGAGTCATTGTGAGTATCATTCTGAATGGTTGCATGTGAAACTCCCACACTAATTTTATGTTGACCTTTGGACACTACTGTCGACAGAGAATTGCTTAAATGCTACTGACTCAATGCTGAAAATTGAAAATAAGAGTTTATGAGATGAGGTTTGAAAACACTTGTTTGAAAATAAGGGAAAAGGAATGTAAATGACCTGAAAATCACTTAGAAATCATATGTGAATCACATGGAGATCAAGTAAACACCTGGTGGATTTCACATGGGGATCAAGGAATACCTTGTTCTTATCTAGTATCGACTAAGTGACCAGTCTTGTTGCTGTGGCTTTAGGTTTTCACTGTTCTTCGTAGAATGAACCAGGTTTCAAAGCATGAATTGTACTGCAATCAAATTTACCTTATATATGAGTTTGGCATGGTGTTGTGTTTTCAAACGTCCACCCAACTTACCCCAGGTCCTGAAGAGGACTGCCTCCTAGGCCATGGACTACCAACAACTTTTTCTTACTACCAAGAATGTCTTGTGACTGTTTTCCATTTCCACTACATAAAGATTCATTATGTGAAGTTAGGCTAAATTATGTTGGACAAGATCTCTACTATACATCCTAGAAATAGGAGCAATACTTAGTTGTGCTTCCAAGCTCCCCAGTCCAGTTTTTTAAATAGTCCATTTTGGCCAGGTTTCTTAGTGCCCTCACTACCTTCTCTTACCAAAAGAAAGGTTTGGTGCTGCAAGTTATGGTCACCTTTCGATAATTGTCCTAAAGGAACATTGGTATTCTGGGACCATGTTGTGCTGAATGTACTGTTATGAAAACACAGGGTTGGAGCCATCAGCCCAAATTCTATCATAAATGCTTTCAAGGGAGTACAGTCTAAGAGGTGTGCACCGAGTCCACCATTCTTCCTCCTTCTAGGAGATGACAGTTTGGTTCTATAGATCAAGGTGTCCACAAGAGTTTCAGGTAACAAGGGTCAGGCTGGATGTTTGTGGGCCTAGGTCTTGAGACTGGACATTGTTACCAATTGAATGGTTTTAACGTTGAAGGCCATGGCTTTAACTATATATTTTTAGGAGATCATGGCTTGGTTCAGATTTCCACAGTCTCCTATTATTTTTTTCTTTTCTAAAGAAGGCATTTGCTTTGAGACAAGGACTTCAGTTAACATTTGTTCACAGAAAACAGACTCGGAACTGTGGGCTTAGGCCACCCTTTCACTCTATCTCGGAGAAAGTTGGCAGAAATGCTCTAGGCTAATTTTTCAAATCTACCTTCTTGAAATAGAGGTAAGAATTATAGCTGCAAACAAGGACAGCACACTGGAAATGGAGGCAGTAAGCAAGGTCCTAGGTTTCGAGATGAGACTCAAATTACAAGACAATAGACTTGCCCAGTTGTTTAAGTTATTGTATCTACTAGTGTTCAGAGAGGATAGGCTTAGTGTCTCGGTTCCCAGTCTCCTTTCTACTTTTTGTTAGGAAAATATAGGCCTTGTGCCTTGGGCCCGTGTCACCAATCCATGTCCTCACAAGGAATGATGATGTACTGCCTTTTTTGTAGTGAAAAATGCATAACACTGAGAAAATTCACATCAATACTGAGATATGGGTTGGAGACATGGGCCAAAGGCAAAAGACCTGTCTTTTCCTGACAAAAATTAGAAGGGAGACTGGGACCCAAATTACTAAGCCCGTCCTCTCTGAAAACTCATAGTTAGGAGAACTTAGTGCAAAGGGCAAGCCTGTCTTCATGTAATTTGAGTCTTATCTATCTAACTAGAACTTTATCTTCTGCCTCTATTTTCTATTAGGAACCAGGATACTGACCTTGGTTTTCTAGACATTAGTGGTCTAAAGTTCACCTTCAAGAATAGCATGGATCTCCCAGCAGAAGCGTTAAGGGTTATGCTCACAATGACTCGGGATTTCTGCTAAAATACAGCATAATGGTGCTTAGAGTTACGATCGCTCTAAGGTAGCTTGGTCATTCAGACTCTACCCCTGCATTTCCACATGGTTAATGTGTGACTGCTGCTCCACTTGTACACAAGCAAATAGCTGACTTGAGAAAAAACCTCAAGGCTATTACCTAATGACAAGTGTGTGTTAGCCCTTGCCACCATTCTCAAGCTAGTCTTTTCAGGCAGACATGAGCTTTCCATTGAAGGACTGTTAGGTGGCTATGTTACACGGGTAATCTTACTTTCTCAGTTCTTATGTGAATTTCACTAAGGAATGTAGAAGGGTAACTCAAATGGATGCACCACACCATCACCCCAGTTTCACGTGATTTTTGTGTAACGCCCTGAATTTAGTCTCTGTCTGATCACCAGAATCATACAGGAAAGCCTCGCAAGATTTCCTAATTCTTGGTACGAGATTTCCAGGCGACTTTCACCTCATTACCTCTGCTAGCCTAATACAAGCAAGCCTTTTAAGAACATATTGAAGAAACTGCCTCAATGTCAGTTTCTCAGCTTTTTTCCATATTGGTTTAACCAGTCTCTTGCAGATTTTTAGTTTCTGGTATAATATAAATAAATTCTTCAGTAGCCATTTTTTTTTTTGCAATGAAGAGATAACCTCACAATGACTCAGCAGTTTTCTTACAATAAAGAAATATGGCAGCTATGGTTTCAACCGCTATCCATTCTCTTCCTCATAGCACACTCAGCCTCAATTAGGAACCCAGCAATGTGTGACTTCTGCCTCCACTGACATCGGCAGTTTTCCTGACAAAGGGACAAAAGTTGGAGCGAATTAAAGATCATTGACTGCCCGCATATTCCTTTGACCTCAGATAAGATTTGGAATGTGCACATGACATTCAATTGGAGGTTACTATGAAGTCTGTTTTGCTCACTTTCTGTTCCACACATACTAATGATTTCTCAGTTTTGATGTGAATTTTCTCAGTGATATGCACTCGTCACTTCAAAGAAAGCACTACATCATCATCCCTTGTGAGGATGTGGATTGGTATTATAGGCCCAAGGCACAAGGCCTTTCTTTTTCTAACAAAAAGTACAAGGGAGACTTGGAAATGAGTCATTAAGCCTATCCTCTCTGAAAACTGATAGGATAGCTTAAACCACAGGGCATGTTAGTCCTCATGAAAGTTGAGTCTTATCTCAAACCTAGGACCCTGTCTCCTGCCTTGCATTTCCTATTGGGATCAAGTGTGCTATCTTTGGTTGCATTTACATCCCTACTTCTATTTCTAGAGTGGATGTGAGAAATTATCCCAGAACATTTCTTTACTCTTTCTTCATAATAGACTGAAACGATGGCCTAAGCCCACATTTCTAAACCTGTTCTCTGTGAACAAATGTTGCCTGAGAAACTTGTCTCAAAACAAAAGCCTTCTTAGGCAACAACCAATAAAAGGGAGACTGTGGAAATCTGAACCAAGCCTGGATCTCCCATAATGACATAGTTAAAATCCAAGCACACAACATCAAGACCATCCAACTGATAACAATGTCCAGTCTCAAGACCTAGGCCTACAAATATCCAGCTAGCTCTTTTTTCCTACAAATCTTGTTGACACCTTGGCCTATAGAAATAAGCTGTCATCTCCTAGGAGGAGGAAGAATGGAGAACTCAGTGCACACCTCTAAGACTGTAGTCTTTTAAAAGCATTTATGATAGAAACTGGGCCAATGGCACCAACCCTGTGTCATCGTAACAGTACATTCAGCACAAACTGGTTCCATGTCACCAATTTTTCTTTTAGACAATTATTTAAAGGTGACCATACCTTGCAGCACCAAGCCTTTCTTCTGGTAAGAGAAGGTAGTTTGTGAATTAAGAAATCTGGCCAAAACCTCAACTGTTCCATAAAAATCTCGATTGAGAAGCTTGGAATCACAACCAAGTATTGCTCCCATTTCTAGGAATTAGAGTGGAGATCTTGGTCCACAATATCTAGCCTAATTTTACATAATGAATCTTTAGATAGAGGACTTGGCAAATGGTCACAAGACATTCTTGGTAGGAAAAAAAACAATCATTGGAAGTCCATGGCCTAGGAGTCAGTCCACTGCTGGAACTGGGGTAAGTTGGGTGGATATTTGAAACACAACACTACGCCAGTCTCATATATAAGGTAAACTCATTTGCAATACTATTCATGCTATGAAGCTTCATTCATTCTACAAAGAGTGAAAACCTACACACACAGTAACAAGAATGGTCACTTGGTAGATACCAGATTAATGTGGGATATTCCTTAATCCCCTTCTGAATTCCACCAGATGTTTACTTGATCTCCACATGATTCTCCAGTGATTTCTAAGTGATTTTCAGGTAATTTCCACCTTATTCCTCTTCTCCTATTTTCAAACAAGTGTTTTCAAACTCATCTCATAAACTCTTATTTTCAAAATTCAGCTTTGAGTCACTGGCCTTTAACAATTCCCTGTCAACAGTAGTGGCTAAAGGTCAGCATAAAAGAATAGTATGGGAGTCCCACATGAAGCCGTTCACAGTTATACTCACAATGACTCAGCATTTTTGCTATCATACAGGATAATTGCACTTAGAGTTTACACTAAAGGAGCATCGTCAAGCAGACTCAGCCTCCAAATATCAACGCAGTTAATTTTCGACAGAAGCTTCCATTGCATTCAGATGAAACCTATGGCCAGTTATATAACAACTACTGTTTGTTAACTTATATGGCCCCGTTCAAGTGATCCTTCTCATGCAGACATGACCTTTCGATTGAAGGGCTGTTAGGAGGATATGTTACACAGATACTATAATTTTCTCAGTGGTCATCTAAACTTTTCCAAGAAATGGAGAAGGTTAACTCTGAAATGAGCACCATACCATCAACCCAATATCATGTGACTTCCTGTGATGCCCTCAGGCCTGTCCTTCGATGGTCACATGAATCCCTCATAGGAGCCTCGTGAATACTGCGACTTCTCTTATTCTTGTGACGAGTTTTCAAGGCAACTTCCACCTCACTTTCCTCTGGTAGGCTAAAGTAAGGTTCTTTAGAACCTTTAGAACACGTTGATGGAACAGCCACTATCAATATCCAAGTTTATTTTCCTTGGTGGTTAAGCCTCTCCCTCTCAGAATTTG
Organism: Pteropus alecto; assembly: GCF_000325575.1. Lineage (NCBI taxonomy): Eukaryota > Metazoa > Chordata > Mammalia > Chiroptera > Pteropodidae > Pteropus > Pteropus alecto. The sequence goes on from NW_006434441.1 coordinate 159,528, forward strand.
TAGTCTGAGGTTTGGTATAGGAAATTCTGAGGTTGCAGTTCGTTCCACCAATAAGTGGTATCCTCACAATGACTCAGCATTCTTCCTACAATACAGAAAAATGGTGGCTATCGTTTCCACCACTATCCAGTAACTGCCTCACAGCACACTCAGTCTCAATTATCAATGTCGACAATTTGTGACTGTGGTCTCCATGAACGTAAGGCAGTTTTCCTGAAAACAGACAAAACTAAAGGCGAAGTGAAGATCATTTACTGCCCACATATACTGTTGAGTTCAAATTAGATTTGTAGAGTGGACAAGACATTTCATTGGAGGATTGTTAGGAGGCTGTGTCGGCCACTTTCTGCACCACGTAGACTAATGACTTCTCAGTGTGGACGTGATATGCACTTGTCACTACAAAGGGGGCACTACATCATCCTCCTTTGTGAAGATATGGATTGGTGACAGAGGCCTGTCTTTCATAACAAAAAGTAGAAGGGAGACTGGGACCCAAAGCTTTAAACCTTTATTCTCTGAAAACCAATAAATAGGAGAATTTACTCCAAAGAGTAAGCTGTCCTCATGTAATTTGAGTTTTATCTAGACTCCTAAAACCTTGTCTCTTGTCTCTATTTCTTTTTAGGAACCAAAGTGCTGATCTTGGTTTTCCAGTTACAATCCCTATCCCTATTCCCAAAGGTAAATCTGAGAATATAGCCCATAGGATTTCTTCCTACTTTCTTCGATACATATGAAATCATGGCCTAAGTCTAAGGTCAAAGCCTGTTTTCTGTGAACAAGTGTCACCTGAAGACATGGCTCAAAGCAAAAGCCTTCTTTATGAAAACAATAAAATTAAATGGAAGCTGTGGAAATCTGAACCACCTAAAAGCTGTGGAAATCTGAACCACCTAAAAGCTGTGGAAATCTGAACCACCTAAAAGTAAGCAGTTAAAATCAGAGCCACAACATAAAGTTTATCCAATTGGTAACTATATCCAGTCTGAAAACCTAAGCTCACAAACATCCAGCCTGGCCCATGCTACCTGAAACTATTGTGAACACTTTGACCTATAGAATCAAGCAATCATATCCTAGAAAAAGGAAGAATGGCGAATTCGGTGAACAGTTCCAAGACTGCCCTCTCTTTAAAGTATTTCTGATAGAAATTGGGCCTAAATCACCAACGTGTGTCAACATAACAGTACATTCAGCTCAAACTGGTTTTAGGTTACCCATTTTCCATTTCTACAATTATTGAAAGGTGATCATATATAACAGCACCAAGCCTTTCCTCTGTAATAGAACATTATTGGGCTCTAAAAAACCTGGATTAAAGCCTGAACTGTTTCATAAGTTACTAGATTGGCGAGCCTGGAAGCACAGGCAAGCATTGCTTTTATTTCCAGGTAGTAGAGTGGAGACCTTGGCACACATTGGACATGGTTAAAAGATCTTTTTGGTAGGAAAAATGTCAATAGAAGTCCATGACCCAGGACCCAGTACTCTGTCAGAACTAGAGTAAGTAGTGTGGTCGTTTAAATACACAACACCACGCCCGCCTCATTTACACGGTACACTCAAGTACAAAACATTTCACAAATTGAAGCCTGATTCATTGTAAGAGGTAAGGTAAAAAACCTACCGCCGCAACAAGACTAGTCACCTGGTAGACACCAGATTCCTGCAGGATTGTCCTTGATCCCATGTAATTCTCTAGTTATCACTATGTTATTTTCAGGTGAGTTCCACCTTATTTCTCTTCTCCTATCCTCAAAGAAGTGTTTTCAAAAATCGTCTCATAAACAATAATTTTCAATATTTCGCCATTGAGTCATTGGCCTTTAAGCAATTTCTTCTCGACAGTAGTAGACTAAGGTTCACTTTAAGAAAAGAGTGTATCTCCCACCAGAACCGTTAAGGGCTATGCTCACAATGACTGAGCATTTCTGCTATAATATAGCATAATGACACTTAGAGTTTCCACCTCTCTAAGTTAGCTTCGTCATTGAGACTTATCCTCTAAATTTTAATGTGCTTAATGTGTGACCTCTGCTCTCATTGTATACAAGCAGGTATCCAAACCAGAGACGAAACCTCAGGGCAGTTACCTAACGACAAGTGTGTGTTAGCTTTTGCTGTCGACCTCAAGAAACTCTTTTCATGCAGAAATGACCTTTCCATTAAAGGGCTATTAAGTGGCTATGTTACACAGGTAATTTTATTTTCTCAGTGCTTATGTGAATTTTACCAAGGAATACAGAAGGATAACAGAAAAGTGAGTTCCACACTGTCACTGCAATTTCATGTGATTTTCGGGTGTTGCCCTCAAGGCCAGTCTCTTCCTGGTCATGTTAATCCCATGGGAATGCCTCATGAACATCGCCAGATTTCCTCATTCTTGGCACAAGATTTCCAAGCGACTTTCACCTCAATACCTCTGCTAAGCTAATACAAGCCTTTTCAGAACATGAAGAAAATTCAATAACGTTAGTATTTCAGATTTTTTTCTATATTGTTTAAGCTAGTCTCTCGCAGATTTTTAGTCTGTGATTTGATATAGAGAAATTCTTAAGCAGCCATTCTTTTTGCAATAAACAGGTAGCCTCACAAAGATTCAGCATTTTTCCTATAGTAAAACAATATGGCAGCTATTGTTTAATCCACTATCCATTCGCTGCCTTACAGCACACTCAGGCTCAAATTTCAATGCAGCCTCCACTGACAGGCAGTTTTCTTGACAAACAGACAAAAGAAGAGGCGAATGAAAGATCATTGACTGCCCACATATAACGTTGACCTCATGTAAGATTTGTAATGTGGACATGACATTCGATTGGAGGTCAGAACGAAGTCTGTCTTGGCCACCTTCTGTTCTAGGCACGCTAATGATTTCTCAGTGTTGAAGTGACTTTTCTCAGTTAAAGGCACTCGTAACTTCAAAGAAAGCACTACAATGTCTTCCCTTGTGAGGATGTGAATTGGTGACACGAGTTCAAGGCACAAGCCTGTTTTTCCTAACAAAAAGTAGAAGAGAGACTGGGAACCAAGGCACTAAGTATATGCTCTCTGAACACTAGTAGACAGGAGAACTTACCACAGGGCAAAATCTGTCCTCATATTATTTGAGTCTTATCTCCAAATCTAGGACCTTATCTCCTGCCTGCCTTTCTTATTGGGATCCAGCGCAGTCCTTGGTTGAAGTTACAATCCCTCCCTCTATTTCCAGAAGGTAGATTTGAGAAATTAACCCAAACCGTTTCTTATGACTTTCTCTGACATAGACTGAAAGGGATGGGTAATCCCAAGTTCCAAGCCCTCTCTCTGAACAAATTTTGCCTGAAGTCCTTGTCTCAAAGCAAAAGCCTACACAGGGAAGAAAAAATAAAATGGAGACTTGGACTTCTGAACCAAGCCTGAATCTCCTAAAAGGATACAATTAAAGCTCAAGCCCACAATGTGAAGACCATCCAATTGGGAACAATGTCCCGTCTCAAGACCTATGCCCACAAACATCCAGCTGGCTCTTGTTACCTGAAACTCTTGTGGACACTTTAGCTTACAGAATTAAGTGGTTATCTCCTAAGAGGAAGAATGGAGGACTCGGTGCACACCTCCAAGATTGTACTCCCTTGAAAACATTTATGATAGAAATTGGGCTGATAGCACCAACCATCTGTCATCATAACGGTACATTCAGCACAACCTGGTCCCACATCACCAATTTTCCCTTTAGACATTTATTAAAAGGTAATCATAACTTGCAGCATCAAGCCTTTCTTCCGGTAATAGAAGGTAGTGTGGGCAATAAAACCTGGTCAAACCTGGGCTGTTATTTAAAAAAATCGACAGCTTGATTCTATAGACCAAGGTGTCCACAATAGTTTCAGGTAGCAGGGGCCAGGCTGGATATTTGTGGGCCTAGGTCTTCACACTTGATACTGTTACCACTGGATGATCTTGACGTTGTAGCCCTGAGTTTAACTGCTTTCTTTTAGGTGGTCCAAGCTTGGTTCAGATTTCCATAGTCTCCTTTTTGTATTCTCTTTTATAAAGAAGGCCTTCTCTGAACTAGGGATCCAGGCATCATTTCTTCATAGAAAACCTGCTTGGAATTTGGTTTACAACACCATTTCAGTCTATGTTAAAGAAAGTCAGAAGAAATGCAATGGGCTAATTTCTTAGATCTACTTCCTGGAAATAGGGGTAGGGATTGGAACTCCAAAAACAAGACCAGCACCCTGGTTCCTACTAGATAATAGAGGCAGGAGATGATGTCCTAGGTTTCTAGATAAGACTCAAATTACATGAGGATAGGCTTGCCCTTTGGATTAAGTTCTCCTATCTACTTGTTTTCAGTGAAGACAGGCTTAGTGCTTTGCATCCCAGTCTCCTTTCTATTTTTGTTTTAAAAGACAGGCCTTGTGTTTTGGGCCTGTGTCACCTATCCATTTTCTCGCAAGTAAGATTGATATTGCTTTCCCTTTGGTGTGATAAGTGAAAATCTCTAAGAAAATTCACATCAATAGTGAGAATTCATCAGTCTACATGGAGGAGAATGTGGCCGAGAAAGCCTCCTAACTGTCCTTTAATCAAATGTTGTGTCCACATTAAAAAACTAATTTGAAGTCAACGGTATGTGCGGGAAGTCAATGATCTTTATGTTGCCTCTAAATTTGTCTGTTTGTCAGGAAAACTGCCTTATGTTCATGGAGGCAACAGTCGCACGTTGGTGGAGTTGATCAATGAGCCTCAGTGTGCTGTGATTCAGTGACTGGATAGTGCTGGAAACAATAGCCACCATCTTTCTTTATTGTAGGAAAAATGCTGAGTCATTGTGAGGATACCACTTGATGGCAGAAAGAATGGCTTCCTCAGAATTTCTCTATACCAAACCTAAGACTACAAATTCTGAGAGGGACTTATTTGACTACCAAGGAAAGAAATCTGAGATATTGACTTTGAGGCTATCCTTCACCGTGGTCTGAAGAGGCATATTTTAGCCTAGCAGAGGAAAGTGAGGTGGAAATCTCCTCCTCTGCCTCTCCGCCTTGAAATCTCCTCCAAGAATTAGGAAATCTCGCGATATTCACGAGGCCTCCCTGAGGGATTCATGTGAACATCAAGAGACAGGCCTGAGGGCATCACAGGGAGTCACGTGATATTGTGCTGATGATGCGGAGCTCACTTTGGAGTTAGGGTTCTCCATTCCTTGGTAAAATTTAGATACTCACTGAGGAAATGATACTGTCTGTGTAACACAGCCACCTAAAGGCCCTTCAATCGAAAAGATATGTCTGCAGGAGAAGGTTCGCTTGAAGACTGTGGCATAGGTTAACAGACAATTGTTAGATAACTGGCCTTAGGCTTCACCTGTACTCAGGCAACCTGCTTAAATGCAATGCAAGCTGCTGTGGAACATTAACTGCATTGATATTGGAAGGCTGAGTCTGCTTGACGAAAGTACTTTAAAGCGGTGTAAAGTGTAGGCACCATTTGCTGCAGTATAGCAAAAAAGCTGAATCACTTTGAGAACAACTGTGAACAGCTTCATATGGGACTCCCTCACTATTCTTTTATGTGGACCATTGGCCACTGCTGTCGACAGAGAATTGCTGAAAGGCCAATGACTCAATGCTGCATATTGAAAATAAGAGTTTATAAGACGCGTTTTGAAAACACTTGTTTGAAAATAAGTGAAGAGGAATAAGGTGGAGATCACCTGAAAATCACTGAGAAATCACAAGGGAATCACGCGGAGATCCAGTTAACACCTGGTGGAATTCACATGGAGATCAAGGAATACCCCACACCAATCTGGTATCTACCAATTGACCAGTCTTGTTGCTGTGGCCATGGGTTTCCACTTTTCTTCGAAGATGAACTAGGTTTCAGAGCATGAATCATATTGCAATCGAGTTTGCCTTATATAAGAATTTGGCGTGGTGTTGTGTTTTCAAACATCTACCCAACTTACCCCAGTTCCAGCAGAGGACTGCTTCCTAGGCCAAGAACTTCCAACGACATTTCTTTTCATACTAAAAATGTTTTGTGACTGTTTGCCAATTCCTTTACCTAAATATTGTTATGTAAATTTAGGCTAGATTCTGTGGACCAGGGTCTCTACTTCTTAAATAGGAGGAATACTTACTGTGATTCCAAGCTCCACAATCGAGTTTTTTAAAGAACTTTCAAGGCTTTGGCCAGGTTTCTTAGTGCCCACAGTACCTTCTTTTACCAGAAGAAAGGCTTGGCTCTGCAAAGCATGGTAACCTTTCAATAATCGTCTAAAAGTAATATTGGTGACATGGGACCAGATCGTGCTAAACGTACTGTTATGATGACACAAGTTTGGTGACTTCGGCCCATTTTCTATCGTAAATGCTTTCGAGAGAGTACAATTTTGAAGGTGTGCACCAAGTTCTCCATTCTTCCTCCTCATAGGAGTTGATAGCTTGGTTCTATAGACCAAGGTGTCCACAAAGTTTCAGGTAACAAGGACCATGCTGGATGTTTGTGGCCATAGGTCTTGAGACTGGACATTGTTACCAACTGAATACTCTTGACATTATGGGCCTGGGCTGTAATCTCCTTTTAGGAGGTTCAGGCTTGATTCAGATTTTCAGTCTCCATTTTATTTTTTCTTCCCTAAAGGTTTTTGCTTTGAGACAAGGACTTCAAGCCACATTTGTTCACAGAGAATAGGATTGGAACTGTGGGCTTACACCACCTTTTCAGTCTATGTTGGAGAAAGTTTTAAGAAAAGCTCTGGGCTAATTTCTCAAATCTTTTTTCTAGAAAAAGAAGTAGGGATTTTAACTGCTACCAAAAACAACACACTAGATCCCAACAGGAAATGCAAGCAAGAGACAATGTTTTAGGTTTTGAGATGAGACTCAAATTACAGACTTGCCCTGTGTTTTAAGATATCCTATCCACTACTTTTCAGAAGATAGGCTTAGTGCCTTGGTTCAGTCTCCCTTATACTTTTTGTTAGGAAAAGACTAGCCTTGTGCCTTGGACACATGTCACCAACCCACATTCTCACAAGGAAAGATGATGGAGTGCTTTCTTTGAAATGACAACTACATATCACTGAGAATATTCACAGTAACACTGAAAAAAATATTAGGATGTGTGAAACAGAAATTGGGTGAGACAGACTTCGTACGGACCTCCAATTGAATGTCATCTCCACATCCCAAAAATTATGTGAGGTCAATTGTATAAGAGGGTAGTCAATGATCTTTAATTTGCCTCCACTTTTTCTACTAGTCAAGAAAACTGTCTAAGTTAATGGAGGCAGAAGTCGGACATTGGCAACGCTCATAATTGAGCCTGAGTGTGCTATAAGGGAGTGAATGGATAGCAGCTGAAACCATAGCTGACATATTGCTTTATTGCAAGAAAAATGCTGAGTCACTGTGAGGATACCTCTTCATGTAAAAAGAACGGTTACTTAAGAATTTATCTATATCAAACCACAGACTAAAAATCTGCGAGATACTGGCTTAAACTCCAAAGAAAGAATACTGAGGTATGGACATTGAGGCTGTTCCATCCGAGTGTTCTGAAGAGGCTTATAATAGCCTCACAGAGGTAATGCAGTTGAAAATGCCTGGAAATCTCAGGCAAAGAATTAGGGAATTTTACGATACTCATGAGGATTTCCCGCTGGGTAATGTGAATAGGAAGAGACTGGCCTGAGGGCAACACACGGAAATCACTTGAAGTTGGGGTGATGGTGTGGTGCTCACTTTAGAGTTATCCTTCTACATTCCTTGGTAAAATTTACATAAGCACTGAGACAATAACATTACCTGTGTAGCAAGGACACTGAATAGCCCTTCAGTCGAAAGGTCATGTCTGCATGAGAAAACCTGCTAGAGGACAGTGGCATAGGCTAACACACACTTATCATTGGGTAACTGCCTGGAGGATTTATCATTGGTCAGGCAATCCGCTTATGTACAATGGGAGCAGAAGTCACATATTAAAAGCATTGATGTTTAGAGGTTGAGTCTGAATGACGAAGCTACCTTAAAACGGTGAAAACTCTAAGCACCATTATGCTGTATTGTAGCAGAAATGCTCAGTCATTGTGAGCATAAAGGTTCTGGTGGGAGATCCATGCTATTCTTGAACGTGAACCTTAGGCTACTGCTGTTGAGAAGAAATTGTTTAAAGGCTAAGGACTCAATGAAGAAATATTGAAAATATTTATGAGACATGCTTTAAAAACACTTGTTTGAAGAAAGGGGAAGAGGAATAAAGTGGAAGTCACCTAAAAGTCATATAGTAATCACCAGGGAATTACATGGAGATCAATTGAATACCTGGAGGGGTTCACGTGGGAATCAAGTACGACCCTGCAGGAATCTGTTGTCTACCAGGTGATGAGTCTTGTTGCTGTGGGTATAGGTTTTTACAATACCTCTTACAATGAATCATGCATCAGTTTGTGAAATGTTTTCACTAGTGTACCTTGTCAATGAGACCAGCGTGGTGTTGTGTATTCAAACGTCGAAACAACTTACCATATTTCTGGCAGAGGACTGGGTCCTGAGCCATCGATTTCTATCAACATTTTTAATACCAAGAAAGTCTTTTGACCGTGGACCACATCCTCTATTTAAAGATCTGTCAAGTAAGGTACGCTAGGTTCTGTGTGCCAAAGTGTCCACTCTGCTTCTTGGACATAAAAGCAATGCTTGGCTGTGCATCCAGGCTCTCCAATTGAGTAACTTACAAAATAGTTCAGGCTTTGATTCAGGTTTTTTAGTGCCCAAAGTAGGTTCTATTACCACAGGAAAGCACCATTATGCTGTATTGTAGCAGAAATGCTCAGTCATTGTGAGCAGAACCCTTAACGGTTCTGGTAGTATAGTCACCTTTCAATAATTGTATCAAAGGAAAATTATAACCAGTTTATGCTGAAGGTACTGTTATGATGACAAAGGTTGGTGTCTTCAACCCAATTTCTATGGCAAATACTTTAAAGGAAGGACAGTCTTAGAACCATGCACCAAGTCCTGCATTCTTCCTCTTTCTAGGACATGTCAGCTTGATTCTGTAGGCCAAGGTGTCCACTATAGTTGCAAGTAGCAAGGGCTAGGCTGCTTTTTGTGGGCTTAAGTCTTCAGACTGGATGTTGTTACCAATTGGATGATATTGATATTGTGGGCCTGAGTTTAACTGCTTCTTTTTAGATGATCTAGACTTGGCTCAGATTTCCACAATCTCTGTTTTATTTTTTCTTCCATAGAGAATGCTTTTGTTTTGAGCCAGGGCTCTAGGCAACATTTGTTCACAGAAAACAGGCTTGGAACTTGGTCTTATGCCACCATTCAGTCTATGACGAAGAAGTCAAAAGAAATATTGTGGGCTATTTTCTCAGATCTACTTTCTGGAAATAGGGGTAGGGATTGGAACAGCAAAACCAACTTTAGCACCATGATTCCTAATAGGAAAGAGAGGCTGGAGACAAGGTCTTAGGTTTCTAGTAAAGACTCAAATTACATGAGGACAGGCTTTCCCTTTGGATTAAGTTCTCCTATCTACTCGTTTTCAGAAACAACAGGCTTAGTGCTTTGGGTCCCAGTCCTCTTCTACTTTTTATTTGGAAAAATCAGGCCTTGTGCCTTGGGCCCGTGTCACCAATCCATATCCTTACAAGGGAGGATGATGTAGTGCTCTCTTTGTAGTCACAAGTGCATACCCCTGAGAAAATTCCATCAACACTGAAAAGTCATTAGTTTACATGGAGCAGAAGGTGGCTGAGACTGCCTCCTAACTGCCCTCCAATCAAATGTCATGTCCACATTACAAATCTAGTTTGAAGTCTACATGCGGCAGGTCTGTGATCTTTAATTTGCCTCTAGTTATATCTGTTTGTCGGAAAAACTGCCTTCTGTTCATGGAGGCAACAGTCGCACATTGGCGGCATTGATAATTAACCCTGAGTATGCTGTGAGGCTGCGACTTGACAGCGGCCGAAACAATAGCCTCCATTTTTCTGCATTGTAGGAAAAATTCTGAGTCATTGAGAGGCTATCACTTGATTGCAGAAAGAACGAGTACCTCAGAATTTTCTCTATATCAAACCTCAGCCTACAAATTCTGAGAGGGACTGGCTTAAGCACCAAGAAAAGATAAATGAGATAGTGACATTGAGGTTCTTCCATCAAAGTGTTCTGAAGAGGCTTATTATAACCTAGCAGAGGAAAGTGAAAAGGAAGTTGCTTGGAAATCTCGTAATAGGAATTAAGGAAGTTCGCTATATTAACGAAGCTTTCCCGCAGAATTCATGTGATCAGGAAGAGACTGGCCTGAGGGCAACACAGAAAAACCACATAAAATTGGGATGGTGGTGTGGTGCCTCTTTTGTGATACACTTTTACATTTATGGTAAAATTCACATTAGCACTGAGAAAATAAGATTACCTGTGTAACATAGCCATCTAACAGGCCTTCAATTGAAAGGTCATGTCTGTATGACAAGACTTATTTAAGGAAAGCGGCATAGGCTAACACACATTTCTCATTAGGAAATGCCCTGAGGTTTTGTCTGTGGTCACGCAACCTGCTTGTATATAATGGGAGCAGTGGTCATACATTAACCACTTTGAAATTTAGAAGCTGATTCTGAATGACAAAGCTACCTTAGAGCGGTGAAACTCTAAGAGACATTATGCTGTATTGTAGCAGAAATGCTAAGTCAATGGGAGAATAACCCTTAATGGTTCTGGTGGGAGATCCACAGCATTCTTGACATTGAACCTTAGGCTACTACTGTCTAGAAGAATTGCTTAAAAGCCAATAACTCAATGCTGAATTATTGAAAATAATTGTTTATTAGATGTGTTTTGAAAACACTTGTTTCAGGAGGAGGCTGTCTCTGCTACCTTCTGCTCCACGTAGAGTATTGACTTCTCAGTGTTGATGTGAATTTTCTCAGTGATATGCACTTGTCACTTCAAAGGGAGAACTACATCATCCTCTCCTTTGAGGATATGGATTGGTGATATGGGCCCTAGGCACAAGGCCTGTCTTTTCCTGAAAAAAGTAGAAAGGAGACAGGGACTCAAAGCACTAAGCCTGTCCTCCCTGAAAACTAGTAGAAAGGAGAACATAATCCAAAGAGCAAGCCTGTCCTCATGTAATTTGAGTCTTATCTAGAAACCTAGGACTTTGTTGCCAGCCTTTATTTCGTATTAGGAAACATGGTGCTGACCTTGGTTTTGAAGTTCCAATCCCTACTTCATTTTCCAGGAAGTAGATCTGAGAAATTAGCCAGAGTATTTCTTCCAACTTTCTCTGACTTAGACTGAAATGGTGGCGTAAGCCCAAGTTCCAAGTCTGTTTTCTATGAACAAATGTTTCCTCGAGCCCTGGTAAAAGCAAAAGCCTTCTGTATGTTAGGAAAAATAAACGAATACTGTGGAAATCTGAACCAAGTCTGGATCAATTAAAAGGAAGCAGTTAAAATCAGGGTACAAGGTCAAGATTATCCAATTGGTAACAATATCCAGTTTGAAGACCTAGTTCTACAAACATGCAGCCTGACACCTGCTATCTGAAACTATTATGGGCACCTTGGCCTACAGAATCAAACTTTCATCTCCTAGAAGGAGGAATAATGAAGGACTCTCTGTATGGTTCCAAGAGTGTCCTCCCTTTAAAGTATTTGTGCTAGAAATTGTGCCAAAGACACCAAATGTGTCATCATGACAGTACATTCAGCACAAACTGGTTTTACATCACCAATTTTCTTTGATACAATTATTGAATGAGGACCATACCTTACAAGACCAAGCATTTTCCCTGATACTAGAACATAGTTTGGGCACTAGAAAACCTGGATCAATTCCTGAACTGTTTTGTAATTTATTTGATTCGATACCATGGAAGTACGGCCAAGCATTGCTTTTATTTCCAGAAAGTAGAGTGGAGACCTTGGCACACAGAATCTAGCCTAACTTTACTTAATGGATCTTTAGATAGAGGATGTGACACATGGTCACAACCTTCTTCATAGGAAAAAATGTCAATGGATTTCCAAGGCCCAGAACCCAGTCCTTTGCTGTAACTAGAGTAAGTTGTGTGGACTTTTGAATACACAACACCATGCCAGTCTCATTTACAGGGTACTCTCCAGTGCAAAATATTTCACAGTCTGAAGCCTGATTCATTGTAAGAGGTAAGGTAAAATCCTAAAGCCACAGCAACAAGACTAGTCATCTGGTAGAAACCAGATTCCTACAGATTCTTCCTTGATCCCCACATCCATTTCTGCAGGTATTCACTTGACCTTCATGTAATTCCCTGCTGATTACTATGTAATTTTCAGGTGACTTCCATCTAATTCCTCTTACCCTATTCTCAATCAAGTGTTTTCAATACATGTCTCCTAAACTCTTATTTTCAATATTTCAGCATTGAGTCAATGGTCTTTAAACAATTTCTTCTCGACAGTAGTAGCCTAAGGTTCACCTTTAAGATTAGTGTCGATCTTCAACCAGAACCCTTAAAGGTTATGCTCACAATGACTAATCATTTCTGCTACAATACAGCATAATGGCACTTAGAGTTTCCACTGCTCTAAGGTAGCTTCATCATTCAGACTCAGTCTCTAAATTTCAACTCAGTTAATGTATGATCGCTGCTCCCATTGTAACAAGCAGGATGCCTGACCAGAGATGAAACCTCAGGGCACTTACTTAATGACATAGATGTGTTAGCCTATGGGCTGTCCTCAAGCAAGTCTTCTCATGCAGACGTGACCTTTCGATTAAAGGGCTATGTTACACTGGTAATCTTATTTTCTCAGTGCATATGTGAATTTTAGAAGTAATGTAGAACGGTAAAACAAAAATTAGCGCCCCAGCATCACCCCACTTTCACGTGATTTTCATGTGTACCCTCAGGCCAGTCTCTTCCTAGTCACCTGAATCCCACCGGAAAAACTTTGTGAGTATGGTGAGATTCCCTAAATCTTAGTACGAGATTTCTAGGTGACCTCATCACCTCCGCTAAGCTAATACAAGCCTTTTAAGAACGTGTTCAAGAAATTGCATCAATGTCACTTTCTCAGCTTTTTTTCCATATTGGTTTAGACAGTCTTTCGCAGATGTTAGTCTTTGGTTTGACATAGAGAAATTCTTATGCAGCATTTTTTTTTTTTTTTTGGCAATAAGAGGCAACCTCACAACGACTCAGGATTTTTCCTACAATAAAGCAATATGGCAGCTAAGGTTCCAAATGCTATCCATTCTCTTTCTCACTGCACACTCAGGCTCAAATATGAACACAGCCAAAGTGTGAATTTTGCCACCACTGACAAAGGCAGTTTTCCTGAAAAATAGACAAAAGTTGGAGCTAATTAAAGATCATTGACTGTCCGCATATACCTTTGACCTCACATAAGATTTGTAATGTGGACATGACTTTCGTTTGGAGGTCAGAACGACATCTGTCTCGACCAAATTTGGTTCTACATATACTAATGATTTCTCATTGTTGATGTGAATTTTCTCAATTATATGCATTTGTCATTTCAAAGAAAGCATTACAACATTATTTCTTGTGAGAATGTGTATTGGTGACATGGGTCCAATGCTAAAGGCCTGTCTTATCCTAACAAGAATTAGAAAGGAGACTAGGAAATAAGGAACTAAGCCGATCCTCTCTGAAAACTAGTAGATAGGATAACCTAACCCACAGACGAAGGTAGTCCTCATGTAATTTGATTCTTATCTCAAAACCCTGGGCCTTGTCTCCTGCCTGCATTTCCTATCGGGATCCAATGTGCTGTCCTTGGTTTCTGTTATAATCCCTACCTTTATTTCCAGAAAGTAGATTTGAGAAATTAGCCCAGAGCTTTTCTTTGGACTTTCTCTGACATAGGCTGAAGAGGTGGCTTAAGCCAACATTTCCAAACCTATCTCTGTGAACAAATGTGGCCTGAAGTATTTGTCTCAAAGCCAAAGCCTTTTTTAGGGAAGAAAAAATAAAACAAAGACTTTGGAACTCTTAACCAAGCCTGGACATCCTACAAGTACATAGTTATAGCCCAGGCCCACAACTCGAAACCATACAATTGGTAATAATTTCCAGTCTGAAAACCGAGGCACACAAACATCCAGCCTGGCTCTTGTTACCTGAAACTCTTATGGACACCTTGGCCTATAGAACAAAATTGTCACCTCCTAGGGGGAGAAAGAATGGGAAACTTTGTGTACACCTCCAAGACTCTACTCCTTTGAAAGCATTTACAATAGAAATTGGGCCGATGTCAACAATCCTGTGTCATCATAACAGTACATTCAGCACAACCTGGTCCCAGGTCACTAATTTTCCTTTTAGTCAATTATTGCAAGTTGATCATACCTTGCAGCATGAAGCCTTTCTTCTGGTAAGAGAAAGTAGTGTGGGCACTAAGAATCGTGGTCAAATCTTGAATTGTTCATTAAAAAACTTGATTTGAGAGCTTGGAATCAAAACCAAGTATTGTTCCTATTTCTAGGAAGTAGAGTGGAGACAATGGTCCACAGAATCTAGCCTAACTTTACATAACGAATTTTTAGGTAGAGGATTTGGCAAACGGTCACAAGACATTCATGATAGAAAAAGTAACATGGTTGAAAGTCCATGGCCTAGGAGGCAATACTCTGCTGGAACTGGAGAAAGTTGGTTTGATGTTTGAAAACACGACACCACATATATATAACGTAAACTCATTTTCAGTCCAATTTATGCTCTGAAGCCTGGTTTATTCTACGAAGTAAGGTGAAAACTACGGCCACAACATGACTGGTAACTTGGTAGGTACAGGATTAGTGCAGGGTAGTCCTTGAACCCCATGTGAATTACATCAGGAGTTTATTGATTTCCACATGATTGTCACTACAAAGGGAACACTACATCATCCTCTCTTGTGAGGATATGGATTGGTGGCACGATCCCAGGCACAAGGCCTGTCTTTTTCAAACAAAAAATAGAAGGGAGACTGAGACCCAAGCACTAAGCATGTCTTCTCTGAAAATTTATAGATAGGAGATATTAATCCAAAAGGCAAGCGTGTTGTCATATAGCATGAGTCTGACCTAGAAACCTAGGACCTTGTCTCCGGTCTCTATTTCTATCAGGAACCAGGGTGTTGTCCTTGCTTTTGCAGTTCAATCCTGACCCCTATTTCCAGGAAGTAGACCTGAGAAATTAGCCAAAAGCATTTCTTTCTACTTTCTCGACATAGACTGAAATTGTGGCATAACCCCAAGTTCCAAGTCTGTTTTAGGTGAACAAATGTTGTCTGAAGCCCTGCCTCAAAGAAAAATCTTTCTTTAGGGAACAAAAAGGAAAATGGAGACTGTGGAAATCTGAACCAGGCCTGGACTTCCTAAAAGGACATAGTTAAAGACCAGGCCTACAAAATCAAGACCATCCAATTGGTAACAATATTCAGTCTCAAGACCTAGGCCCACAAACTTCTAACCTGGCCCTAGTTCCCTGAAACTCTTGTGGACACCTTGGACTTTAGAACCAATCTGTCATCTCTTACGAGGAGGAAGAATGGAGGACTCAAGGTACACTCTAAGTCTGTACTACTTTGAAAGCATTTACGATAGAAATCGGGCCAATGACACCAACCCTGTTTCATCATAACACTACATTCAGCACAATATGGTCTCAAGTAACCAATTTTCCTTTTAGACAGTTATGGAAAGGTGACCGTAACTTGCAGCACCAAACCGTTCTTCTGGCAAGGGAAAGTAGTGTGGGCACAAAGAAACCTGGCCATAGCCTGGACTGTTCTTTAAAAAACTCATTTGGGGAGCTTGGAATCACAACCATATATTGTTTCTATTTCTAGGAAGTAGAGTGGAAACCTTGGCCCTCAGAATCTAGCCCAGGTTTACATAATGAATTTTTAGGTAGATGACTTGGCAAACGGTCACAGGACATTATTGGTAAGAAAAGAAAAGTGGTTAGAAGTACATAGCCTAGGAGGCCGTCCTCTTCTGGAACTGGGGTAAGTTGGGTGGACATGTGAAAACACAACACCATACCAATTTCATATATAAGGTAAACTTGTTTGCAATACAATTCATGCTGTAAAGCCTGGTTTATTATCTGAAGTAAAAATGAAAACCTACGCCACAGCAACAAGACTGGTCACTTGGTAGATACCAGATTAGTGTGGGATATTCCTTGATCCCCATGTGAATTCCACCTGGTGTTTAGTTCATCTCCGTGTGTTTCCCTGGTGATTTCTAAGTGATTTTTCAGGTGATTTCAACCTTTTTCCTCTTCTTCTATTTTCAAACAAGTGTTTTAAAAAATGATCTTATTAACTCTAATTTTCAATATTCAGCATTGAGTCATTGGCTGCCGCAGTCCAACCACGACAGGATCCAGGGGGCCCCAAAGGTGGGCAAGGCATCAGCGTGGGAGACAGTCGACTATACAACTCAGAGGCAGTGTGACACTGTTCCGTCTTATTGTGATTTGAGTACAACTTTTATGCTTTCTATTTTGGCATTTGATTATACTTTGTGGTTAAGATAGCAAGGAGTTAAATGTCTGTGGTTAGGCAAAGCAGAAAATCTTATAAAGTATATTATTATTAATATTCATGATTAACTAGTACATTTTTCTCTCAATCATTAGAACAGAACTACCTGATGGAACAATCTAAACTTTTAATTCTTACATCTATTATGTAAGATACAGTTTGATTTAAGTAAAGGTGATAGATGTATTCATAACAGCAAGCATTGGCTTGTGGGCAGACATTGTTCTTCTTTCTGCCTGAAGAAATCTTTTAAATGCTATTTGATTTATGCTATATCTAAAGTTCAAACTGAACCTTTCTCATAGCTGTTCGAAAGCTTCCTTGGTGCAGTATTGAGGAAAATATTTATAAAAATCAGTTTTACAAAGCTGTTTTCGTAAGCTAAGTTTTTGTTCCTTTGTTTTTTAAGCACCAAGGAGGTCCTGGCCTAGCCAGCCTTTCTATAAAACTTAAACTACTATAAGGCACATGAATTCCATCTTTATTCACCACACGTCATTATAAGCTCCTGTATAAGGCAAAGGAGGATCAGGTAATCTTTTCATACTATTAGCCCCCCTAGGTGGATACCAGAGTTTTCCATTTATCCAGTAGGCCACAAAAGTAGGCCCTTCCACAGTAGGCACAGGCTTATGAGTAAATTTCTTTTCCTTTACTAATTTTTCTACTAACTGCATGGGAACAGGAGTATAAACTGGTTCTAGTAATTCAGCTTGTTATAATTTATTCATAACATCTTTAAGAGGTGCATCAAAAGGAATTTCTCTTAATAATTGTTCAAATAAAGGGTTTATGCATTCTGGACACATCAAGGTGACTAGAGCTGATTCCATACGCAGGGAATTTACTATGTTTTCCTCAGAGCCAATTTTGAGGAAATCCATTTGTACAGTGTTTACACTTACTAGAATTTGTGCTACTCAAATTCCCCCTATTAACAGGATCGTTTCTAAGAAACCAATTATCCCTAAACACATGCCACATCCTCGTTCTTGACGATGCATTCCTTGAAGCCTCTGTCCCCATCTCCGGACCTTGTCACACAGTAGGGTAGAAAGAGGACGCGGCAATTGGCCTTCTCTGTCAACAGTATTTGCCAAAGGTTCACATAAAAGAATAGTGTGAGAGTTTTACATGAATCCATTCAGAGTGATACTCACAATAAGAAAAATAAAACTTTTTCTGTGATACACCAAAATGGGGCTTTCAGTTTACACTGCTCCAAAGTAGCTTCGTCAAACAGACTCAGCCTCCAACTATCAATGCAGTTAATGTTTGCCACCAATTTCCATTGCGTTCAAGCAGGTTGCCTTACCACAGATGAAATCTAAGGCCAGTTATATAAAAACAATCGTCTGTTAACCTATGCCACCGTCCTCAAGCAAATCTTCTGCAGAAATACCTTTCTATTGAAGGGCCAATAGGTCGCTGTGTTACACAGACACCATCATTTTCTCAGTGGTTTTCTAAACTTTCCCAAATAATGGAGAAGGGTAACTCAAAAGTGAGCACCACACCATCAACTCAGTATCACGTGACTCCCTGTGATTCCATCAGGCCTGCTTCTTGAGGGTCACGTGAAACCCACAATGTAACCTCGTGGGTATCGCAAGATATCCTCATTCTTGGTATGAGGTTTCCAGGTGACTTGCACCTCACTTTCCACTGTGAGACTAAAATAAGGCCCTTCAGAACACTTTGTTGGAACAGTCTGAATGTCAATATCAAAGTTTTCTTTCCTTGGTGGTTAAGCCAGTCCCTTTCAGAATATGTAGTCTGAGGTTTGGTATAGAGAAATTCTGTGGCAGCCATTCTGTCTGCCATCAAGTGGTATCCTCACAATGACACAGCATTTTTCCTACAAAACAGAAAAGTGTCAGCTCTTGTTTCCACCGCGCTGCCTCACAGCACACTGAGGCACTATGATCAATGCTGCCAAAGTGCAACTATTGCCTCCGAGAACAAAAGGCATTTTTCCTGACATGCGGACAAAATTAGAGGCAAATTAAAGATCATTGACTGCCCACATATACCTTGACTTCAAATTAGATTTATAATGTGGACATAACATTCAATTGCAGGACAGTTAGGAGGCTATCTCGGCCACCTTCTGCTCCACGTAGACTCATGTCTTCTCAGTGTTAATGTGAATTTTCTCAGTGATATGCAGTTTTTACTACAAAGGGAAAACTACGTCATCCTCCGTTGTGAGGATATGGATTGGAGACATGGGCCCAAGGCACAGGCCTGTCTTTGCCTAAAAAAGTAGAAGGGAGTCTAGGATCCAAAGCATTAAGCCTGTCCACTCTGAAAACTAGTAGAGAGGAAAACCTAATCCAAAGGGTAAGCCTATCCTCATGTAATTTGAGTCTTACCTAGAAACCTAAAACCTTGTCTCCAGTATCTATTTCCTATGAGGAACCAGAATGTTGACCTCAGTTTTGTAGTTCCAATCCCCTCCCTTATTTAGAGGAAGTGGATTTGACATATTAGCCCACAGTATTTCTTCTGAGTTTCTCCGAGATAGACTGAAATAGCGGCCAAAGCCCAAGTTCCAAGCCTGTTGTCTGTGAACAAATATTGCCTGGAGCCGGGGCTCAAACCAAAGCCTTTTTATAGAAGTAAATATAAACAGAGACTGTAGAAATATGGACAAAGCCTGGACCACCGAAAGGAAGCAGTTAAATTCAGGGCCACAACATCTAGGTCATCCAACAGGTAACAATATCCAGTCCGAAGATTTAAACCCACAAACATTCAGCCTAGCCCCTGCTACCTGAAACTATTGTGGAAATCTTGGCCTACAGCATCAAGCTGTAATGTCCTAGAAGGAGGAAGAATAAAGGACTCGGTCCATGGCTCCAAGACTGTTCTCTCTTTAAAGTATTTATGATAGAAATTGGGCCGAAAACACCAACCTGTGTCATCATAACACTATATTGTGCACATACTGGTTTCACATCACTAATATTTCTTTTAGACAATTATTGAAAGGTAACAATAGAACATAGTTTTGGCATTAAGAAACCTGGATCAAAACCTGAACTGTTTTGTAAGTTACTCGACTGCAGAGCCTGGAAGCACGGGAAGCATTTCTTGTATTTCCAGGTAGTAGAGTGGAGACCTTGGCATGAAGAACCTAGCCTAACTTTACTTAACGAATCTTTAGGTAAAGAACATGGCACATGGTCACAAAACCTGCTTGGTAGTAAAAAATATCAATGGAAGTCCATGGCCCAGGATCCAGTCATCTGCCAGAACTAGAGTAATTTGTGTGGACATTTTAATACACAACACCACGCCAATCTCATTTACAAGGTACACTCCAGTGCAAAACAATTCACAAACTGAAGCCTGAATCATTGTAAGGCGTAAGGTGAAAACCTAAAGCCACAGCAACAAGACTTGTCATCTGGAAGACACCAGATTTCTGCAGGGTCTTCCTTGATTCCCATGTGAATCCTTCCATTATTCACTTGACCTCCATGTAATTTCCTATTGATTACTATGTGATTTTCAGGAGAATTCCATCTTATTCCTCATCTCATAAACTCTTATTTTCAATATTTCAACATTGTCTTTTAGGAAATTTCTTCTTGACAGTAGTAGCCTAAGCTTCACCTTCAAGAATAGCATGATCTACCACCAAAATCGTTAAGAGTTATGCTCACAATGACTAAGCATTTCTGCTACAATACAGCATAATGGCCCTTAGAGTTTCCACAGCTCTATGGTAGCTTCATAATCAGATTCAGCCTCTAAATTTCAAAGTGGTTGATGTGTGACCGCTACTCCCATTGTACACAAGCAGGTTGCCTGACCAAAGATGAAACTTCACGGCGGTTACCTCAAGACAAGTGTGTGCTACCCTTGCCGCTGTCCTCAAAGTTCTCATGCAGACATGACCTTTTGACAGAAGGGTTTTGAAGTAATTATGTTACACAGGTAATCTAATTTTCTCAGTGCTTATGTGAATTTTACCAAGGGATGTCAAAGGATAACACAAAAGTGAGCGTCACACCATCACTCCAATTTCACGTGATTTTTGAGTGTTACCCTCAGGCCAGTCTCTTCCTGGTCATGTGAATTCTGTGGGAAAGCCTTGTGAGTATCATGAGATTCCCCAATTCTTGGTAGGAGATTTCCAGGGGACTATTACTTCATTACCTCTGCTAGGCTAATACAAGCCTTTTCAGAACACGTTGAAAAAACTTCCTCAATGTCAGTTTCTCAGCTTAATTTCCAATTAGTTAAGCCAGTCTCTCGCAGATACTTAGTCTGTAGTTTGAAATAGAGAAATCGTAAGGAGCCATTCTTTTTGCAATGAAGAGGTGTACTCACATTGACTCAGCATTTTTCCTACAATAAAGCAATATGACATCTATGGTTTCAACTGCTATACATTTGGTTCCTCATAGCACACTCAGGCTTCAATTAAGAATGCCGCCAATGTGCAACTTCTGCGTTGACCTCACTAAAGTTTTGTAATGTGGACCTGACATTCGACAGGAGGTCAGTACAAAGTCTGTCTTGGCTACCTTCTGTTCCACGCATACTAATGATTTCTCAATGTTAGTGTGAATTTTCTTAGTAATATGCACTCGTCACATCAAAGAAAGCACAACATCATATTCTCTTGTGCGGATGTGAATTGATGACATTGGCCCATGGCATAAGGCCTGTCTTTTCCTAACAAAAGGTATAAAGGAGACTAGGAACCAAGGCATTAGCCTATGTTCTCTGAAAACTAGTAGATACGATAACTTAAACCACAGGGCATGTCTGTCCTCATGTAATTTGAGTCTTATCTCGAAACCTAGGAGCTTGACTCTTGCCTGCATTTCCTATTGGGATCCACTGTGCTATCTTTGGTTGCAATTACAATCCCTATCTCTATTTCCAGAAAGTATATTTGAGAAATTACCCCCAAAGCATTGCTTACGACTTTCTCCGACAAAGACTGAAAGGGTGGCATAAGACAAAATTTCCAAGCCTGTTCTCTGTGAACAAATGTTGCCTGAAGTCCTTGTCTCAAAGCAAAAACTTCTTAGGCAAGAAAAAATAAAATGGAGACTGTGGAAATGAGACCCGAGCCGAGACCTTCTAAAAGGACATAGTTAGAGCCTAGTCCTACAACTTCGAGACTATCTAAATTGTAATATGTCCAGTCTCAAGAACTAGGCCCGCAAACATCCAGCCAGGCCCAGGTTACCTGACACTCTTGTGGACACCTTGGTGTATAGAACTAAGCTGTCATCTCCTAGGAGGAGGAAGAATAGAGCACTTGGCGCACGTCTCCAAGACCGTACTCCCTGAAAGTATTTATGATAGAAATAGTTCTGATGGCACCAACCTGTGTCGTCCTAACAGTACATTCAGCTCAATCAGGTCCCAGGTCACCAATTTTTCTTTTAGACAATTATTGAAAAGTGAGCATATCTTGCAGCACCAAGTCTTTCTTCTGGTAAGAGAAGATAGTGTGTGAACTAAGAAACTTGGCCAAAGCCTGGATTGTTCTTTAAAAAACTCGATTGGGGAGCTTGGAATCATAGCCAAGTATTGCTCCTATTTCTAGAAAGAAGAGTGGAGACCTTGACCTACAGAATCTAGCCTAACTTTACATAACAAATCTGAAGGTAGAGGTCTTGGAAAACGTTCACAAGACATTCTTGGTAGGAAAGAAAAGTTATTGTAAATCTGTGGCTAGTAGGCTGTCCTCTGCTGGAACTGGTGTAAGTTGGGTGGACGTTTGAAAACACAACACCACGCCAATCTCATATATACGGTAAACTGGATTGCAATACGATTCATGCTCTGAAGCCTAGTTCATTCTACAAAGTAAAGTGAAATCCTACAGTCACAGATCAAGACTGGTCACTTAATATATACCAGATTAGTGGGGTGGAGGGGCTATTGCTTGATCTCCATGTGAATTCCACCAGGTGTTTACTTGAACTTCGTGTGATTCCCTAATGATTTCTAAGTGATTTTCAGTTGACTTTCATCTTATTTTTTTCCTATTTTCCAATAAATATTTTCAAAACTCATCTCTTAAAGTCTTATTTTCAATATTCAGCATTGAGTCTTTGGCCTTTAGGCAATTCCCTGTGGACAGTAGTGATCAAAGTTCCCCATAAAAGAATAGAGCAGGAGTCCCACATGTATGCATCAGAATTATATTCACAATGACTCAGCATGTTGCTATAGTACAGCAAACTGGTGCTTATAGCTTACTCCATTTTAAAGTAGCTTCGTCAAGCAGACTCAGCCTACAAATATCAATGCAGTTAATGTTCTAAAGTAGCTTCCATTATGCTAAAGCAGATTGCCTGACCGCAGATGAAACCTAGGCCAGTTAGCTAACATCAATTGTTATCAATTATCTGTTAACGTATCTCGTTGTCCTCAAGCGAACCTTCTATGCAGACATGACCTTTCGATGAAAAGGATGTAAAGTGGCTATGTTACACAGATTCTCATGTTCTAAGTGGTTATTGAAAATTTACCAAGAAATTGAGAAGAGTAACTCAAAAGTGAATGCCACACCATCAACCCAATATCACGCGACTCCCTGTGATGACCTCAGGCCTGTCTCTTGATGGTCACGTGAATCCCGCAGAAAAGCCTCGCGAGTATCGTGAGATTCCCTAAATCTTGGTACAAGATTTCCAGGCAACTTCTACCTCATATTCCTCTGCTAGACTAAAATAAGCCTCTTCAGAACACTATGAAGGAATATCCCTAATGTTAATATCTCAGTTTTCTTTCTTTGGTGGTTAAGCAAGTTCCTCTCAGAATTTGTAGTCTGTGGCTTGGTATAGAGAAATTCTGAAGAAGTCGTTCTTTCCTCCATCAAGTAGTACTCTCACAATGACTCAGTATTTTTCCTACAAAACAGAAAAATGGGAACTATTGTTTCTACCACTATCCAGCAGCTGCATCACAGCACACTCAGGCTGAATGATCAACGACACCAATGTGAGACTGTGGGCTCACGAACAGAAGGGAGTTTACCTGATAGACGAAACTAGAAGCAAATTAAAGATCATGAACTGCTCGCATATACCGTTGACTTCATATTGGATTTGTAATGTGGACACGACATTCGATTGGAGGACAGGAGGTTGTCTAGGCCTCCTTATTCTCCCTGTAGATTAATGATTTCTCAGGGTTAATGTGAATTATCTCAGTGATATGCACTTGGCAATACAAAGGGAGCACTACATTATTCTCCCTTGTGAGGATATGTGTTGTTGACACGGGCCTAGGGGACAAGGCTTGTCTTTGCCTAACAAATAATAGAAGGGAGACTGGGACCCAGAGCACTAAGCCTGTCCTGTCTGAAAACAAGTAGATAAGGGAACTTAATCCCTATGGCATAACTGTCCTCATGTAATTACAGTCTTATCTAGAAACTTTGCCTCCAATCTATTTCCTATTAAGAACCAGGGTGCTGACATTGGTTTTGCAGTTCCAATCCCTGCCCCTATTTCAAGGAAGTAGATCTGAGTAATTCACCCGCAGCATTTCTTCCGACTTTCTAAGACATAGACTGAAATGGTGGCAAAAGCCCAAGTTCCAAGCCTCTTTTCTGTGAACAAATGTTGCCTGGAAAACTGGCTCAAAGCAAAAGCCTTCTTTATGGAAGAAAAAATGAAACAGAGACTGTGGAAAGCTGAACTATGTCTGGACCACCTAAAAGGAAGCAGTAAACTCAGGGTCACAACGTCAAGATCATCAAATTTGTAACAATATCTGGTCCGAAGAAGTAGGCACACAAACTTCAAGCTTAGCCCCTGCTACCTGAAAATATTGTGGGCACCTTGGCCTACAGAATCAAGCTGTCATCTCCCAGAAGGAGGAAGAATGGAGGACTTGGTGATCGGTTCCAAGACTATCCTCCCTTTAAAGTATTTGTGATAGAAATTGGGCCAAAGACAGAAACTTTTGTCATCATAACAGTACATTCAGCACAAACTATTTCCACGTCTCCCATTTCCCTTTGATACAATTATTGAAAGGTGACCATACCTTAGAGCCCCAAGCCATTCCCCCAGTAATAGAACATAGTTTGAGCACTAAGAAACCTGATTCAAAGCCTGAATTGTTTTGTAAGTTACTAGAACGGAGAGCCTGGAACCTCAGCCTAGCATTGTTTTTATTTCCAGAAAGTAGAGTGGGGACCTTGGCACACAGATCTAGCCTAAGTATACTTAATGGATCTTAAGATAGAGAATGTGGCTCATAGTCAGAAGACCTTCTTCGTTGGATAAAATTTCGATTGAAGGCCATTGCCCAGGACCTAGTCCTCTTCTGGAACTATGGTAAATTGTGCGGACATTTGAATACAAAGCACCACCCCGGTCTCATTTACAGGGTACATTCGAGTGCAAAATATTTCGAAAGCTGAAGCCTGATTCATTGTTAGAGGTAAGGTGAAAACCTAAAGCCACAGCAACCAGACTCATCACCTGGTAGACACCAGAATCCTGCAGGATCTTACTTGATCTCCACTTGAATCTCTCCAGGTATTCACTTGATGTCCATGTAATTCCCAGGTGATTACTACGTGATTTTCAGCTGACTTCTACCTTATTTCTTTTCCCTTAGAACTGTCCTCCAATCGAATGTCATGTCCCCACTGCAAATCTCATTTGAAGACAACAGCATATGCGGGCATTCAGTCACCTTTAATTTGCCTCTAGTTTTGTCTGTTTGTCAGGGAAACTGCCATTTGTTGAGGGGCGACAGTCACACATTGGCAGCGTTGATCACTGAACCCGAGTGTGCTGTGAGGCAGCAACTGGATAGTGGTGGAAACGGTAGCTGTCATTTTGCTGTTTTGTAGAAAAAATACTGAGTCATTGTGAGAATACCACTTGATGGTGGAAAAAATGGCTGCCTCAGAATTTCTCTATACCAAACCTCATACAACAAATTCTATCAGGAACTGGCTTAACAAACAAGAAAAGACTACTGAGATATTGGCATGAGGCTGTTCCATCAAGTGTTCTAAAGAGGCTTATTTTAGCCTAGCAAAGGAAAGTGAGTTAGTATTTTACTGAAAATCTCTTACCAAGATTTAGAGAAACTCGCAATACTCATGAGGCTTTCCCTTGGGATTCATGTGACCAAGAGAAGCCGGCCTTGAGGGCAACCCAAGAAAATCACGTGAAATTGGGGTGATGGTGTGGCGCTCACTTTTGTGTTACCTTTCTACATTCCTTGGGAAAATTCAGATATGCACTGATAAAATAACAATACCTGTGTCACATAGCCACCTAACAGCCCTTCAATCAAAAGGTCATATCTGCATCAGAAGACTGCTTGAGAACAGCGGCATAGGGTAAAACACAGTTGTCGTTAGGTAACTGTCCTGAGCTTTTGTCGCTGGCCAGGCAACCTGCTTTTATACAACGGAAGTAGTGGTCACACTTTAACCACATTGAAATTCATAGCCTGAGTCTAAATGATGAAGCTACCTTACTGTGGTTGAAACTCTAAGGGCCATAATACTGTATTGTAGCAGAAATGCTGAGTCATTGTGAGAATAACCCTTAACGCTTCTGGTGGGAGATCCACGCTATTATTGAGATAAATCTTAAGCTATTACTGTAGAGAAGAAATTGCTAAGGCCAATAACTCAATGCTGAAATACTGAAAATAATTGTTTATGACATGTTTTGAAAAGATGTGTTTCAGGATAGGAGAAGAGATAAAAGGTGGAAGTCACCTGAAAATCACATAGTAATCACCAAGGAATTACATGGAGGTCCAGTGAACACCTGGAGAAATTCAAGTGTTGATCATGAAGACACCGCAGGAATTTGGTGTCTACCAATTGAAGAGTCTGGTTGCTGTGGATTTAGGTATTCACCTTACCCCTTACAATGAATCAAGCTTCAGTTTGTGAAATGTTTTGCACTCGAGTGTACTCTGTAAATGAGATCGGCGTGGTGTTGTGTATTGAAACATCCACACATCCACACATCCCAGCAGAGGACTGGTTCCTGGGCCATGGACATCCGTCGACATTTTTTTTCCACCAAGAATGTCTTGTGACTGTATGCCACGTTTTCTATCTAAAGATCCTTTAAGTAAGTTTAGGCTTGATTCTGTGTGCTAAAGTCTCCAACCTGCTTTCTGGAAATAAAAGCAATGCTAAGCCATGCTTCCAGGCTGTCCAATCGAGTAACTTACAAAACAGTTCGGGCTTTGCTCCAGATTTCTTACTTCTCAAACTATGTTCTATTACCAGAAGAAAGGCTTGCTGCTATAAGGTATAGCCACCTTTCAATAATTGTATCAAACAAAAGTGGTGATGTGAAATCAGTTAGTTTTGAATGTACTATTATGATGACAGGTTGGTATCTCCCACCCAATTTCTATTGTAAATACTTTAAAGGGAGGAAAGTCTTGCAACCATGCCCCGAGTCCTCCATTCTTTCTCTTTCTAAGAGATGAAAGCTTGATTCTGTAGGCCAAGGTGTCCACCTCTACTTTTGTATGTTTCTCAGAAAAACTGCCTATGTCAGTGGAGGCAGAAGTCATACATTAGCTGCATTCAAAATTGAGCATCAGTGTGCTGTGAGGCAGCGAATGGATAGCGGTTGAAACCCTAGGTGCGATATTCCTTATTGTAGGAAAAATGCTGAGTCATTGTGTGGTTACCTCTTCATTGCAAAAAGAATGACTGCTTAAGAATTTCTCTGTATCAAACAATTAACTGAAAATCTGCGAGAGTATGGCTAAATCAATTAGGAAAACTAGCTGAGATACTGACATTGAGGCTGTTTCTTCAACGCCTTCTGAAAAGGCTTCTATTAGCCTAGCAGAGGTAATGAGGTGAATGTCACCTGGAAATCACGTACCAAAAGTGAGAGAATGTCATGATACTCATGAGGCTTTCCCACTGGATTCAGGTGACCAGTAATATACTGGCCTATAGGCAACACACAGAAATCACGTGAAATTCGGGTGATGGTATGGCACTCACCTTTGTGTAACCCTTCTACATTCCTTGGAAAACTTCACATAAGCACTGAGAAAATGGGATTACCTGTGTAACATAGTCACCTAACAGCCTTTCAACTGAAAGTTCATGTCCACATGTGAAGACTTGCTTGAGGTTGGCAGCATAGGCTAACACACACTTGTCGTTAGGTAACTACACTGTGGTTTCATCTCTGGTCAGGCGACCTTCTTGTATACAATGGGAGCAGCCATGACACATGAACCACATCAAAATTTAGAGACTGAGTCTGAATGATGAAGCTGTCTCAGAATGGTGAACACTGAAAGCACCGTGATGCTGTATTGTACCAGAAATTCTGAGTCATTGTGAGCACAACCCTTCTTGGTTCTGGTGGGAAATTCACACTATTCTTGAAGGTGAACCTTAGGCTACCTCTGTCAAGAAAACATTGCTTAAAGGCCAATGATTCAATGCTGAATAGTGAAAATAAGAGTTTATGAGACGAGTTTTGAAAACACTTGTTTGAATAGAGAGGAAGAGGAATAAGGTGGAAATCACCTTAAAATCACTTAGAAATCAATAGAGAATCACGTGGAGATCAAGTAAACACCTGGTGTAATTCACATGGAGATCGAGGACTACCCCGTACTAAAATGGTATCTACCAAGTGACCAGTCTTGATGCTGCGGACTTAAGTTTTCCCTTTGCTTGGTAGAATGAACCAGAGTTCAGAACATGAACCTTTTGCAAACTAGTTTACCTTGTATATGAGTTTGGCATGATGTATTTTCAAACGTCTACCCAACTTACCTTAGTTTCAACAGAGGACTGCCTATTAAGCCATGGACTTCCAAGAACTATTCTTCTCCTACCAAGATGTCTTGTAACCCTTTGCCAAGTCCTCTCCCTAAAGATTCGTTATGCAAATTTTGTCTAGATTCTGTAGGTTAAAGTCTCCACTCAACTTAGAAGCAGGAATAATATTGATTTGTCATTCCAAGCTCCCCAATCAAGTATTTTAAACAATAGTACAGTCTTTGGTCAGGTTTCTTCCTGCCCACACTACTTTCTCTCACCATAAGAAAGGCTTGGTGCTGCAAGGTATGGTCACCTTTCAATAATTGTCTAAAAGAAAAATTGGTGATGTGGGACGATGTTGTGCTAAATGTACTGTTATGATGACACAGGATGGGTGCCATTGGCACAATTTCTATCGTAAATGCTTTCAAGGGAGCGCAGTCTCAGAGGTGTGCGCCAAGCCTCTGGAGATGATAGCTTGGTCCTATAGGCCCAGGTGTGCACAAGAGTTTCAGGTAACAAGGGCCAGGCTGGATGATTGTTGGCCTTGATTTTGAGACTGGACAATGTTACATTAGATGGTCTTGACGTCGCGAGCGTGGGCTTTAACTATGTCCTGTTAGTAGGTACAGGCTTAGTTCCGATTTCTACAGTCTACATTTTATTTTTTCTTCCCTGAAGTAGGCTTTTGATTTGAGACAATAACTTCGGGCAACTTTTATTCACAGAGAACAAGCCTGGAAATATGGGCTTATGCCGCCTTTTCAGTCTATATCAAAGAAAGTCTGAAGAAATGCTCTTGGCTAATTTCTCAAATCTACATTTTGAAAATAGACATAGAGATTGTAACTGCAACCAAAGACAGCACACTGGATCCCAATATTAGACTCAGGAAGCAGACAAAGTCCTAGATTTTGAGATAAGATTCAAATTACATGAGAAAAAACTTGTCCTGTGCTTTAAGTTATCCTATCTACTAGTTTTCAGAGAGTATAGTAATAGTGCCTTAGTTCCCAGTCTTCTTTCTAATTTTTCTTAGGAAAAGACAGGCCTTGTGCCTTGTGCCCATGTCACCAATCCACATCCTCACAAGGGAAAATGATGTAGTACTTTTTTTGAAGTAGCGAGTGTATATCAATGAGAAAATTCACATCAACATTGAAGAATCATTACTAATCTAGGAACCAGAGTTGGCCGAGACAGACTTTGTACTGACCGTCAATCGAATGTCATGTCCATATTCCAAATTTTATGTGAGATCAACGGTAAATGCGAGCAGTCAATGATCTTTAATTCACCTCTACTTTTGTGTGTTTGTCAGGAAAACTACATATGTCAGCAGAGGTGGAAGTCACACATCGGTTGCATTCATAATTGAGCCTGAGAGTGTTGTGAGGAAGCAAATGGATAGCGGTTGAAACCACAGTTCCCATATTACTTTATTGTAGGAAAAATGCTGAGTCATTGTGAGGATACAGCTACTTTGCAAAAGAACAGCTGCTTAAGAATTTCTCTATATCAAACCAAAGACTAAAACACTGAGAGAGACTGGCTTAAACAATATGGAATAAAATCTGAGAAACTGACATTGAGGCAGTTTCTTCAATGTGTTCTGAAAAGGCTTGTATAAGCCTAGCAGATGTTATGAGGTGGAAGTTGCCTGGAAATCTTGTACCAAGAATGAGGGACTCATGATATTCATGAGGCTTTCCCAAGGGATTCAAATGACCAGGAAGAAACTGGCCTGAGGGTACACACGAGAATCACGTGAAAGTGGGGTGATGCTATGGCGTTCACTTTTGTGTTACCCTTCTACGTTTCTTGGTAAAATTCACGTATGCACTGAGAAAATAAGTTTACCTGTGTAACATAGCCACTTAACAGCCCTTTAATGGAAAGGTCATGCCTGCATGAGGAGACATGTGTGAGGACGATCCCATAGGCTAACACACACTTGTTGTTAGGTAACTACACTGTGGTTTCATCTCTGGTCAGGCAACCTGCTTGTATACAATAGGAACAGTAGTCACATATTAATCGTGTTGAAATTTAGAGGCTGAATCTGAATGACCAAACTACCTAAGAGCGGTGGAAACTCTAAGTGCCATTATGTTGTATTGTAGCAGAAATGCTTAGTCATTGTGAACATAATCCTTAAGGGTTCTGGTAGGAGATCCATGCTATTTTTGAAGGTCAAACTTAGGCTACTACAGTAGAGAATAAATTGTTTAAAGCCATTACCTCAATGCTG
The DNA here is from genome assembly GCF_000325575.1 of Pteropus alecto. Lineage (NCBI taxonomy): Eukaryota > Metazoa > Chordata > Mammalia > Chiroptera > Pteropodidae > Pteropus > Pteropus alecto. Next base: position 190,110 of record NW_006434441.1, read on the forward strand.
AAATATTGAAAATAAGAGTTTAGGAGACATGTTTTGAAAACACTTGTTTGAGGATAGGGTTAGGGGAATAAGGTGGAAGTCACCTGAAAAATAATGTAGTATCACCAGGGAATTACATGGAGGTCAAGCGAATACCTGCAGGGATTCACGTGCGCATCAAGGAAGATCCTATAGGAATCTGGTTTCTAACAGGTGACGAGTCTTGTTGGCTTCAGTTTGCACAATATTTTGCACTCCAAGGTACCCTGTAAATGAGACCGGCGTGGTGGTGTGTATTCAAAAGTCCACATAACTTACCCTAGTTACAGCAGAGGACTGAGTCCTGGTTCATGGACTTCCATTGACATTTTTTCCTACCAAGAAGGTTGTGACCATGTGTCACATCCTCTATCTAAAGATCTGTTAAGTAATGTTAGGCTAGATTCTGTGTGCCAAGGTCTCCACTCTACTTTCTGGAAATGAAAGCAATGCTTGGCCATACTTCCATAGTATCCAACTGAATAAATTACAAAACATTTCAGGCATTGATCCAGGTTTCTTAGTGCCCAAACTACGTTCTATTACCAGGGAAAATTCCTGGTCCTGTAAGGTATGGTCATCTTTCAATAACTGAATCAAAGAAAATTGGTGATGTGGAACCAGTTTGTGCTGAATGTACTGTTATGATGACATAGGTTGCTGTCTTCGGCCCAATTTCTAGCACAAATACTTTAAACGAAGACACTCTTGGAACCATGCAGCAAGTCCTCCATTTTTCCTACTTCTAGGAGATGAAAGCTTGATTCTGTAGGCCAAGGTGTCGACAATAGTTTCAGGTAGCAGGGGCCAGGCTGCATGTTTGTGGACCTAGGTCTTCAGACTGCATATTATTACCAATTGGACGATCTTGACTTTGTACCCTGAGTTTAACTGCTTCCCTTTCGGTAGTCCATGCTTGGTTCAGTCTTCCACAGTATCTGTATTATTTTCTCTTACGTAGGAAGGCTTTTGCTTTTAAGTAGGACTCAAGCAACCTTTGTTCACAGAAACAGGCTTGGAACTTGGGCTTACGCCACCACTTCAGTCTAAGTTGGAGAAAGTCGGAAGAAATACTAATTTCTCAGTTCTACTGCCTGGAAATAGAAGTAGGGATTGGAAATTCAAAACCAAGGTCAGCATCCTGTTTCCTAATAGGAAATAAAGGCCGGAGACAAGGTCCTAGGCTTCTAGATAAGACCCAAATTACATGAGGACAGGCTTAGTGCTTTGGGTCCCAGTCTTCCTTATACATTTTGTAAGAAAAAGACAGGACTTGTACCCAGGACCCATGTTACCAATCCATATCCTCAAAGGAATGATGACATAGTGCTCCCTTTGTAGTGACAAGTGCATATCAATGTGAAAATTCATATCAACACTGAGAAGTCATTAGTTCTCATGGAGGAGATGGTGGCCAAGAATGCCTCCTAACTTTCCTCCAATTGAATGCCACGTCCACATTACAAATATCATTTGAAGTCAACATTATATGTGGGCAGTCAATGATGTTTAATTCGCCTCTAGCTTTGTCTGTTTATCAGGAAAACTACCTTCCGTTCGTGGAGGCAACTCTCGCACATTTGCACCATTGATAATTAGGCTACTACTGTTGAGAAGAAATTGCTTAAAGGCCAATGACTCAATGGTGAAATATTGAAAATAAGGTTTTATGAGATGTGTTTTGAAAACACTTGTTTGAGGAGGAGGTTGTCTCTGCTTTCTCGTAGATTATGACTTCCCAGGGATGATGTGAATGTTCTCATTGCAATGCATTTGCTACTACAAATTGACCACGGTTCATCCTCTCTTTGAGTATGTGGATTGGTGACATTGGCTGAAGTATAAAACCTGTCTTTTCCTAACAAAAAGTAGAAAAGAGATTGGGGTCCAAAACACTAATTCCATCCTTTCTGAAAATTAGAAGGTAGGAGAAAGTATAAATGGCAAGCCTGTCCTCATGTAATGTGAGTCTTATCTAGAAAACTAGGACTCTGTCTTCTGCCACTATTTCCTATTTTGAACCAGGATGCTGACCTTGGTTATCTAGACAATAGTGGCCTAAATTTCAACTTCAAGAATAGCATGGATCTCTCACCAGAACCATTAAGGGTTATGCTCACAATGACTCAGTATTTCTGGTACTATACAGCATAATGGTGCTTAGAGTTGCCATCATTCTAAGTTAGCTTCATCATTCAGACTCAGCCTCTGAATTTCAACACGACTAATGTGTGACCACTGCTCCCATTGTATACAAGCAGGTTGCCACATCAGAGACAAAATCACAGGACAGTTACCTAATGACAAGTGCGTGTTAGTCTATGCACATATGATCTTTCTATTGAAAGGTTGATAGGTAGCTATGTACACAGGTAATCATATTTTCTTGTTCTTATGAGAATTTTTTTAAAGTATGTAGAAGTGTAACACAAAATGAGCGGCACACCATCACCCCAATATCAATTAATTTTTGTGTGTTGCCTCCAGGCCAGTCTCCTCCTGGTCACCTGAATCCCATAAGTAAGCCTCATTAGAATCATGAGCATTCCTAATTCTTGGTTAGAGATTTCTAGGTAAATGCACCTCATTACCTCTGATAGGTTAATACAAGCCCTTTCAGAACATGTTGAGAAACTGTCTCAACGACAGTATCTATCTTCTTTTCCATATATCTAAAGCCAGTCTCTTGCAGATTTTTAGTCTGTAGTTTGATATAGAGATACTCTAAAGTATTCATTCTTTTAGAAATGAAGAAGTATCCTCCCAATGACTCTGCATTTTTCTTACAATAAAGCAATATGGCAGCTATGGAGTCAACCTCTATCCATTCTCTTCTTCACAGCACACTCAGGCTCAATTATGATCACAGGCAATGTGCGACTTCTGCCTCCACTGACATAGGCAGTTTTCCTGATAAACAGACAAAAGTAGAGGAGAATTAACTATCATTGACTGCGCACATGTACCGTTGACTTCAAATTAGATTTGTAATGTGGACATGACATTCGATTGGAAGTAAGTACGAAGTCTTTCTCGGCCACCTTCTGTTCACACATACTAATGATTTCTCACTGCTGATGTGAATTTCCTCAGTTATATGCACTCATCACTTCAAAAAAAGCACAACATCATCATCCCTTGTGAGGATGTGGATTGGTGACATGGGCCCAAGGCACAAGGCCTGTCTTTTATAAGAAAAAGATGAAGGGAGATTGGAAACCAAGGCACTAAGCCTGTCTTATTGACTACTAGTAGATAGGATAACTTAAATTACAGGATAAATCAGTCTTCAGGTAATCTGAGTATCATCTCGAAACCTAGGACCTTGTCTACTGCCTGCATTTCCTATTGGGATCCAGTGTGCTGTCCATGGTTGCAGTTCTAGAAAGTAGATTTGAGAAATTACCCAAGAGCATTTCTTAAGTCTTACTCCAACATAGACTGAAAGGGTGGCATAGGCCAGAGTTCCAAGCCTGAAGTTCTTGTCTCCAAACAAAAACTTTCTGTACGGAAGAAAAAATAAAACGGAGACTGTAGAAATCTTATCCAAGCCTGAAGCTCCTTAAAGGTCATAGTTAAAGATCAGCACTACAATGTCAAGAACATCAAATTGGTAACAATATCCAGTCATAAATCCACAAACATCCAGTCTGGCCCCTGCTACTTAAAACTATTGTGGATACCTTGGCCTACAGAATCAAGCTATCATGTCCTAGAAGGAGGAAGAATGGAGGACTCGGTACACAGCATCAAGACTCTCCTTGTTTTAAATTATTTAGGATAGCAATTGGACTGAAGACACCAACCTGTGTCAGCATAACACTACATTCAGCACAAACTGGTTCCATGTCACCAATTTTCTTTTTAGGCAATTATTCAAAGGTGACCATACCTTAGAGCACCAAGCCTTTTCTCTGGTAATAAAACATAGTTTGGGCATTAAGAAACCTGGATCAAAGCCTGAACTGTTTTGTAAGTTACTCTATTGAAGAGCCTGGGAGCACGACCAAACAATGCTTTTATTTCCAGGAAGTAGAGTGGAGGCCTTGGCACGCAAAATCTAAGCTAACTTTACCGAATAAGTCTATATATTGAGGATGTGGCACCCGGTCACAAGACCTACTTGGTAGAAAAAAATGTTGATGGAAGTCCATGACCCAGGACCCAGTCATCTGCTGGAAGTAGGGTGAGTTCTGTGGATGCTTGAATACATAACACCACGGCACTATCATGTACAGGGTACGCTGGAGCACAAAACAGTTCACAAACTGAAGCCTGGTTCATTGTAAGAGGTAAGGTGAAATCCTACAACCACAGCAACAAGACTAGTCACCTGGAAGATACCAGACTCCTGCAAGGTCTTCCTCGATCCCCACGTGAATCGTTTCAGGTAATCACTTGATCGACATGTAATTCCATGGTGATTACTACGTGATTTTCAGGTGACTTCCACCTTATTCTTCTTCCTTTGTCTGCAAAAATGTGTTTTCAAAACACATCTCATAAACTCTTATTTTCAATATTCTGCATTGAATCATTGGCCTTTAAGCAATTTCCTCTCAACAGTAGTAGTCTAAGCTTCACCTTCAAGAATAGCGAGGATCTCCCACCAGAACCATTAAGAATTATGCTCACAATGACTCAGCATTTCTGCTACAATACAACATAATTGTGCGATGGTTTCTACTGCTCTAAGGTAGCTTCGTCATTCAAACTCAGCCTCTAAATTTCAATGCAGTTAATGTGTGACCACTGCTTTCAATGTATACAGGCAAGTTGTTGCATGACCAGCGATGAAACCTAAGAGCAGGTACCTAAGACTAGTGTGTGTTACCCTATGCCTCTGTCCTCAAGCACGTGTTCTCCTGCAGACATGATCTTCCAATTGAAGGACTCTTAGGTAGCTATGTTCCTAGGTAATCTTATTTTCTCGGTACTTCTGTGAATTTTACCAATGAATGTAGAAGGTTAACACAAAAGTGAGCGCCACACCATCACCCCAAAATCAATTGATTTTCATGTGTGCCTCCAGGCCAGTCCTTTCTTGGTCACCTGAATCCCACAAGTAAGCCTCATAAGTATCACGAGCATATCTAATTCTTGGTTAGAGATTTCTAGGTAAATGCACCTCATTACCTCTGATAGGCTAATACAATCCTTTTCAGAAGATGTTGTAGGAACTGCCTCAATGACAGTACCTCACCTTTTTTTCATATAGTTAAACCAGTCTCTTGCAGATTTTTAGTCTGTAGTTTGATATAAATAATTTCTAAAGCATTCGTGTTTTTAGAAATGAAGATGTATCCTCACAATAATGCATCATTTTTCCTATAATAAAGCAACATGTCAGCTATGGTTTCAACCTCTATTTATTCCCTTCCTCGCAGCACACTCAGGTTCAATTATGATCACAGGCAATGTGCAACTTCTGCCTCCACTGACACAGGCAGTTTTCCTGACAAACAGACAAAAGTAGAGGAGAATTAGCAATCATCGATTGTGCACATATATCGCTAACTTGAAATTAGATTTTTAATGTGGACATGACAGTCGATTGGAAGTTAGTACAATGTCTGTCTCTCCTATCTTCTGTTCATTCATACTAATGGCTTCTCACTGTTGATGTGAATTTCTTCACTTATATGCACTCATCACTTCAGAAAAAAGCACTACATTGCCTTCTCTTTTGAGGATGGAAATTGGTGACATGCGCCCAAGGCACAAGGCCTGTCTTTTCCTAACAAAAAGCAGAAGGGAGTCTGTGAACCAAGGCACAAAGCCTGTCCTATTGAATACTAGTAGATAGGATAACTTAAGCCACAGGGTAATTCACTCCTCAGATAATTTGAGTCTCATCTCTAAACCTAGGAAGTTGTCGCCTGCTGCATTTCCTTTTGGTATCCAGCATGGTGTTCATGGTTGTGGTTCCAATCCCTAGAAAATAGATTTGAGAAATTACCCTAGAGCATTTCTTAAGACTTCTCCAACCTAGACTGAAATGCTGGCATAAGTCCACGGTTCCAAGGCTGTTCTCTGTGAATAAATGTTGCTTGAAATACTTGACTCCAAACAAAATCCTTCTTTATAGAGAGAAAAGAAAATAGAGACTGTGGAAATCTTAACCAAGCATGAATCTCCTTAAAGGACATAGTTAAAAACCAGTCCCGCAATGTCAAGATCATCTAATTGGTAACAATATCCAGTCTGAAGACAGGTCCACAAACATCCAGCCTGGCCCCTGCTACCTGAAACTATTGTGGACACTTAGACCTACAGAATCAAGCTGGCATGTCCTAGAAGGAGGAAGAATGTAGGACTCGGTCCACGGCAACAAGACTGTCCTATTTCTGATAGCAGTTGGGCCGAAGACACCAACCTGTGTCATCATAACACTTCATTCAGCACAAACTGGTTTTACGTCATCAATTTTCCTTTAAGACAATTATTGAAAGGTGACCATACTTTAGAGCACCAAGCCTTTTCCCTGGTAATAGAATATAGTTTGGGCACTAAGAAACCTGGATCAAAGCCTGAACTGTTTTGTAAGTTACTCAATTGAAAAGCCCGGGAGCACGCCCAAGCTTTGCTTTTGTTTCCAGGAAGTAGAGTCAAGATCTTGGACACAATCTAAGCTAACTTTACTTTACAAATATTTAGATAGAAGACGTGTCACCCAGTCACAAGACCTTCTTGGTAGAAAAAAAATGTCAACAGAAGTCTATAGCCCAGGACCCAATCATCTGCTTGAAGTAGGGTGAGTTCTGTGGATGCTTGAGTACATAACACCACACCGGTATTATGTACAGGGTACGCTGGAGCACAAAACATTTCACAAACTGAAGCTTGATTCATTCTATGTGGTAAGGTAAAAACCTACGATACCAGCAACAAGACTAGTCACCTGTAAGACACCAGATTCCTGCAGGGTCTTCCTTGATTCCCACGTGAATCCCTCCAAGTAATCACTTGACCGACATGTAATTCCATGGTGATTACTATGTGATTTTTAGGTGACATCCACCTTATTACTATTTCGCTATCCATAAACATGTGTTTTCAAAACACATCTCATAAACTCTTATTTTCAATATTTCGGCATTGAGTCTTTGTCTTCAAGCAATTTCTTCTCGACAGTAGAAGCCTAAGGTTCATCTTCAAAAATAGCGTGGATCTCCCACCAGAACCGTTAAAGGTTATGCTCACAATGACTCAGCATTTCTGCTACAATACAGCATAATGACAATTAGAGATGCCACCGCTCTAAGGTAGCTTTGTCATTCAGACTCAGCCTCTAAATTTCAATGCAGTTAATGTGTGACCACTCTTCCCATTATATGTAAGCCTGACCGGAGATGAAACCTCAGGGAAGTTACTTAACGATAAGTGTGTGATAGCCTATGCCACCATCCTCAAGCAAGTCTTTAGATGCAGACATGACTTTTCAATTGAAGGGCTGTTGGATGGCTATGTTATACAGGTAATCTTGTTTTCTCAGTGCTTATGTGAATTTTACCAAGGAATGGAGAAGGTGAGCGCCACACCATCACCCCAATTTCATGAGCGCCACACCATCACCCCAATTTCACGAGATTTCCTTGTGTTGGCTCAGGCAAGGCTCTTCCTGGTCACGTGAATTCCGTGGGAAAGCCTCGTGAATATCGCGAGATGCATGCAATACAATGAGATTTCCATACAATTTCCACTTCAATTTCCTCTTCTAGGCTATAATAAGCCACTTCAGAACACTTTGATAGAACATGCTCAATGTCAATATCTCAGTTTTCTTTCGTTGGTGGTTAAGCCAGTTCCTCTCAGAATTTGTAGTCTGAGGTTTGTTATAGAGAAATTCTGAGGCAGTCGTTTCTTCTGCCATTATGTGCTATCCTCACAATGACTCAGAATTTTTCCTACAATACAGAAAATTGGCGGCTATTTTTTCCACCACTATCCAGTCGCTGCCTCACAGCACACCCAGTCTCAATTATCAACGCCACCAATGTGCAGCTCTTGCCTCCACAAACAGAAGGCTGTTTTCCTGAGAAAAACACAAAACTAGAGGCAAATTAAAGATCATTGATTGTCCACATATACCGTTGACTTCAAATTAATATGTAATGTGGGCACGACATTCAATTAGGACATTTAAGAGGCTATCTCAACCACCTTATGCTCCATGCAGACTAATGGCTTCCCAGCATTAATGTGAATGCTCTCAGTGATATGCATTTGTTATGACAATAGGACTATTACATTATCCTTTCTTGTGAGGATACAGATTGGTGACAAAAGCCGAAGGTTCAGGGCCTGTTTTTTCCTAAAAAAAAAAAAAAAAGTAAAAGGGAGCCTGGGACCCAAAGCACTAAGCCTGTCCTCTCTGAAAACAAGTAGATAAGAGAACTTAATCCCAATGGCATGACTGTTGTCATGTAATTTTAGTCTTATCTAGAAACCTAAGACCTTGTCTCCCATCTATTTCCTATTAAGAACCAGGTTGCTGACGTTGGTTTTGCCATTCCAATCCCTGCCCCTATTTCCAGGAATTAGATCTGAGTAATTCACACACAGCATTTCTTCCAACTTTCTCCGACATAGACTGAAATGGTGGCAAAAGCCCAAATTCCAAGCCTCTTTTCTGTGAATAAATGGAAACCGGGCTCTAAGCAAAAGCTTTCTTTATGGAAGAAAAAATAAAATGGAGACTGTGGAAAGCTGAATCAAATGTGGAGCACCTAAAAAGAAGCAGTAAACTCAGGGCCTCAACGTCAAGGTCATCCAATTTGTAACAATATCTGCTCCGAAGACCTAGGCGCACAAACATCCAGCTTGGCCTCTGCTACCTGAAACTGTTGTGGACACCTTGGCCTACAGAATCAAGCTGTCATCTCCTAGAAGGAGGAAGAATGGAGGACTTGGTGATCGGTTCCAAGACTATCCTCCCTTTAAAGTATTTGTGATAGAAATTGGGCCAAAGACAGAAACTTTTGTCATCATAACAGTACATTCAGCACAAACTATTTCCATGTCTCCCATTTCCCTTTGATACAATTATTGAAAGGTGACCATACCATAGAGCTCCAAGCCATTCTCCCAGTAATAGAACATAGTTTGAGCACTAAGAAACCTGATTCAAAGCCTGAATTGTTTTGTAAGTTACTAGAACGGAGAGCCTGGAACCTCGGCCTAGCATTGTTTTTATTTCCAGAAAGTAGAGTGGGGACCTTGGCACACAGATCTAGCCTAAGTATACTTAATGGATCTTAAGATAGAGAATGTGGCTCATAGTCAGAAGACCTTCTTCGTTGGATAAAATTTCGATTGAAGGCCATTGCCCAGGACCTAGTCCTCTTCTGGAACTATGGCAAATTGTGTGGACATTTGAATACAAAACACCACACTGGTCTCATTTGCAGGGTACAGTCAAGTGCAAAATATTTAAAAAACTGAAGCCTGATTCATTGTAAGAGCTAAGGTGAAAACCTAAAGCCACAGCAACCAGACTCATCACCTGGTAGACACCAGAATCCTGCAGGATCTTACTTGATCTCCACTTGAATCTCTCCAGGTATTCACTTGATGTTCATGTGTTTCCCAGATGACTACTACGTGATTTTCAGCTGACTTCTACCTTATTCCTTTACCCCTATAACTGTCCTACAATCAAATGTCATATCCCCACAGCAAAACTCATTTGAAGAGAGCGGTATATGCATGCGTGCAATGATATTTAATTTGCCTCTAGTTTTGTCTGTTTGTCAGAGAAACTGCCATTTGTTTGTGGGGCAACAGTCACACATTGCTGATCATTGAGGCTCAGTGTGCTGTGAGGCAGCAACTGGATGGAAACAATAGCCACCATTTTTGATGTATTATAGGAAAAATAGTGAGTCACTTGATGGTGGAAAAAACGGCTGCCTCAGAATTTCTCTATACCAAATCTCATACAACAAATTCTGATAGGAACTGACTTAACAACCAAGGAAATACTACTGAGATATTGACATTGAGGCTGTTCCATCAAGTGATCTAAAGAGGCTTATTTTCGCCTAGCAAAGGAAAGTGAGGTGGAAATTGGCTGGAAATCTCATCCAAGATTTAGGGAATCTCGCAATAATCATGAGGCCTTCCCGTGGGATTCATATGACCAAGAAGAGACTGCCTTGAGGGCAACACATGAAAATCATGTGAAATTGGGGTCATGGTGTGGCGCTCACTTTTCTGTTACCTTTCTACATTCCTTGGGAAAATTCAGATATGCACTAGGAAAATAACATTACTTGTGTAACATAGCCATATAACAGCCCTTCAATTGAAAGGTCCTGTCTGAATGAGAAGACTTGCTTGAGGACAATGGCATAGGTTAACACACATTTGTTGTTAGATAACTGTCCTGAGCTTTCGTCTCTGGCCAGGCAAGCTGCTTTTATATAACGCGAGCAGTGATCATACTTTAACCGCATTGAAATTCGTAGGCTGAGTCTAAATGACTAAACTATCTTACAGCAGTTAAAACTCTAAGGGCCGTTATGCTGTATTGTAGCAGAAATGTTGAGTTATTGTGAGAATAACCCTTAACGCTTCTGGTGGGAAATCTACGCTGTTATTGAAGATGAATCTTAAGCTATTACTGTTGAGAAGAAATTGCTTAAAGGCCAATAACTCAATGATGAAATATTGAAAATAATCTTTTATGAGACGTGTTTTGAAAACACGTGTTTCAGGATAGGAGAAGAGGAAAAAGGTGGAAGTCACCTGAAAATCACATAGTAATCGCCAAGGAATTACATAGAGGTCCAGTGAATACCTGGAAAGATTCAAGGGTTGATCAAGAAAACACTGCAGGAATTTGGTGTCTACCAGGTGATGAGTCTCGTTGCTGCGGCTTTAGGATTTCACCTTACTCCTTACAATGAATCAAGCTTCAGTTTATGAAATGTTTTGCACTTGAGTGTACCCTGTAAATGAGACCAGCGTGGTCATATATATTGAAACGTCCATACAACTTGCCCTAGTTCCAGCAGAGGACTGGTTTTTGGGCCATGGACATTCATTGACATTTTTTCCAACCAAGTATGTCTTGTGAACTTGTGCCACATTTTCTATCTAAAGATCCTTTAAGTAAATTTAGGCTAGATTCTGTGTGCTAAGGTCTCCAACCTGCTTTCTGGAAATAAAAGCAATGTTTGGCCGTGCTTCCAGGCTCTCCAGCCGAGTAACTTACAAAACAGTTTGGGCTTTGCTCCAGGTTTCTTACTTACCAAACTATGTTCTATTACCAGGGGAAAGACTTAGTGCTATAAGATATGGTCACCTTTCAGTAATTGTATCAAAGAAAAATTGGTGATGTCATACCAGTTTGTTTTGAATGTACTATTATGGTGACAGGTTGGTGTCTCCAGCCCAATTTCTATTGTAAATACTTTAAAGGAAGGAAAGTCTTGCAACCATGCCCCGAGTCCTCAATTCTTTCTCTTTCTAAGAGATGAAAACTTGATTCTGTAGGCCAAGGTGTCCACAATAATTGTGGGTAGCAGTGTCCAGGCTATTTGTTTCATGGGCCTAGGTCTTCAGACTGTGTATTGTTACCAATTGGATGATGTTGACTTTGTGGCTCTGAGTTTAACTGCTTCCTTTTAAGTGGTCAAGGCTTGATTCAGATTTTCACAGTCTCCTTTTTATATTTACTTCCACAAAGAAGGCTTTTGCTTTGAGCCAGCGCTTCAGGCAACATTTGTTCACAGAAAACAGGCTTGGAACTTGGGCTTACACCATCATATCATCTGTGTTGGAGAAAGTTGAAAGAAATGCTGTGGGCTAATTTCTCAGATCTACTTCCTGGAAAAATAAGTTGGGATTGGAACTTCAAAACCAAGGTCAGCACACTGTTCCCTAATAGGAAATAAAGGCTGGACCCAAGGTCCTAGTTTTCTAGATAAGATTCAAATTACATGAGGACAGGCTGTCTTTAGGATTAAGTTCTCCTATCTACAATTTTCAGAGAGGACAGGCTTCTGGCTTTGTGTCTCAGTCTCCTTTCTACTTTTTGTTAGGAAAAGACAGGCCTTTTGCCTTGGGCCCATGTCACCTATCAATATGCTCACAAGGGAGGATGATGTAGTTCTCCCTTTGTAGTGAAAAGTGCATATCACTGAGAAAATTCACATCAACAGTGAGAAGTCATTAGTATATGTGGTCAGAAGGTGGCTAAGACAGCCTCCTTACTCTCTTTAATCGAATGTCGTGTCCACATGACAAATCTAAGTTGCAGTTAACGGTATATGCAGACAGTCAACGATCTTTAACTCGCCTCGAGTTTTGTCTTTTTGTCAGAAAAACTGCCTTACATTCGTGGAAGCCACATTCACACATTAGAGGTATTGACAATTGTACCTGAATGTGCTGTGATGCAGCGACTGGATAGTGGTGGAAACAATAGCTGCCATTTTTCTGTATTGTAAGAAAATGCTGACTCATTGTGAGGATACCAATTGATGGCGAAAAGAATGGCTGCCTCAGAATTTCTCTATGGCAAACTTCAGACTACAAATTCTGAGATGGACTTGCTTGACCACTAAAAAGTGAAATCTAAGATATTGTCATTGAGGCTGTTCCATCAACGTGTTCTGAAGATGCTTATTTTAGCCTAGCTGAGGTATGTGAGTGGAAGTCACCTTGAAATCTCATACCAAGGATTAGGGAATCTCGTGATACTCATGAGGCCTCCCTGAAGGATTCACATGACCATCAAGAGACAGGCCTGAGGGCATCACAGAGAGTCAAGTAATACTGGGATGATGGTGTGGCATTCACGTTTCAGTTATTCTTCTCCATTCCTTGGTAAAATTTAGATAACCACTGAAGAAAGATAGTGCCTCTGTAGAAGAAAGACTTAAAGGCCCTTCAAGAGAAAGGTCATGTCTGTAGGAGAAGGTTTGCTTAATGATGGCGGCATAGGTTAACAGAAAATTTTTGATAAATAACTGACCTTAGCTTTCATCTGTGGTCAAGCAACCTTCTTGAACGCAATGGAAGCTGTGGTCGAACATTAACTGTGTCAATATTTGGAGGCTGAGTTTGCTTGACAAAGCTACTTTAGAGCCATGTAAACTATTAGCGCCATTTTGCTATATTTAGCAAAAATGCTAAGTCATTGTGAGTATAACTCGGACCGGCTTCATGTGAGCCTCCTGTACGATTCTCTTATGTGGAACTTTGGAGACTACTGTCAGCATGGAATTGTTTAAAAACCAATGACTCAATGCTGAATGTTGAAAATAAGATTATGAGATGAGTTTTCAAAACACTTGTTTGAAAATAGGGGAAGAAAAATAAGGTGGAAATCACCTGAAAATCACTTAGAAATCACTAGGGAATCAAGCGAAGAACAAGTAAACACCTGGTGGAATTTACATAAGAATCAAAGAACACCCCATACTAATCTGGTACCTAGCAAGCCACCAGTCGTGTTACTGTGGCCGTACGTTTTCACATACATTACATCGTAGAGTGAAACAGGCTTCAGAGAATGAATCATATTGCAAACGAGTTTACTTTATATATGAGATTAGTGTGGTGCTGTGTTTTCAAACCTCCACCCAACCTACCCCAGTTGGACTGACTCCTAGCACTATGGACTTCTGAAGACTTTTCATTTCCTGCCAAGAATGTCTTGTGACCATTTGTCAAGTCCTCTATCTAAAAATTCATTATGCAAATTTAGGCTAGATTCTGTGGGCTTCGGTCTCCACTCTACTTCCTAGAATTAGGAGCAATACTTGGTTGTGATTACAAGCTCCTCAATCGAATTTTTTAAAGAACAATGCTGGCTTTGGCTAGATTTCTCAGTGCTCCCAGTACCTTCTCTTACCAGAAGAAAGGATTGGTGCTGCAAGCTATGGTCATGTTTCAATAATTGTCTAAAAGGAAAATTTGTGATGTGGGACCAGGTTTTGCTGAATGAAATGTTAGGATGACATAGGGTTGGTGCGATTGACTCAATTTCTATCATAAATGCTTTCAAGGTAGTACAGTATAGGAGGCATGCTCCAAGTCCTCCATTCTTCCTCCTCCTAGGAGATGACAGTTTGTTTCTAACGGCCCCGGTGTGCACAAGAGTTCAGGTAACATGGTCAAGGTTGAATGTTTGTTGGCCTAGTTCTTGAGACTGGACAGTGTTACCAATTGGATGGTCTTGATTTTGTGGACCTGGGCTTTAAATATGTTTTTTTTAGAAGGTCCAGGCTTGGTTCAGATTTCCACAGTCTCTGTTTTGTTTTGTTTTTTCTTCCCTAAAGAAATATTTTCTTTGAGACAGGGACTCAGGCCACATTTATTCACAGAGAACAGACATAGAACTGTGGGCTTAGGCCACACTTTCAGTCTATGTTGGAGAAAGTTGTAAGAAAGGCTCTGGGCTAATTTCTCAAATCTTTTTTTCTGGAAATAGAAGTAGGGATTGTAACTACAACCAAGGACAGCACACTGGATCCCAATAGCAAAGGCACACAGGAGACAGCTTCCCGTTTCCAGATAAGACTCAAATTACATGAGGAAAACTTGCCCTGAGGTCAAATTATCCTATCTACAAGTTTGGAGAGGATAGGCTTAATGCCTTATTTCCCAGTCGCCCTTCTACTTTTTGTTAGGAAAATACAGGCCTTGTGCCTTGGGCTCATGTCACCAATCCACATCCTCAAAGGGGAATTGATGTAGTGCTTTCTTTGAAGTGATGAGTGCATATCACTGACAAAGTTCACATCAATTCTGAGAAAACATTAGTATGGGTGGAACAGAAGGTAGCCGAACAGAATTCTCGCTGATATCCAATCAAAAGTCATATCCACATTACAAATGTTACGTGAGGTCAACAGTATATTCGGGCAGTCAATGACCTTTAATTCGCCTCTACTTCTGTCTTTTTGTCAGGAAAACTGCCTATGTCAGAGGAGGCAGAAGTTGCACATTGGCCGCGTTCATAATTGAGCCTGAGTGTGCTGTGAGGCAGCAAATGGTTAGCGGTTGAAACCATAGATGCCATATTGCTTTAATGTAGAAAAAATATGGAGTCATTGTGAGGTTACCTCCTCATTGAAAAAACAATGTGTGCTTAAGAAATTCCCTATATCAAACCGTAGACTAAAATTCTGCATGAGACTGGCTTAACCTATATTGAAAAAAAGCTGAGATACTGACATTGAGGTACTTTCTTCAACGTGTTCTTAAAAGGCTTGTATTAGCCTAGCAGAGGTAATGAGGTGGAAGTTGCCTAGAAGTCTCATCTCAGGAATTAGGTAATCTCATGTTACTCACGAGGGTTTCATGCAGGATTCACTTGACTGTCAAGAGAGAGGACTGCAGGCATCACAGAGAGTCATGTGATATTTGGTTGATGGTGTGGTACTCACTTTTGAGTTTCCCTTCTCAATTCCTTGAGAAAATTTAGATAACCACTGAGAAAATTATAGTGTCTGTGTAAAATAGCCACCCAACAGCCCTTCAATCGAAACGTCATATCTGCAGGAGATGGTTCGCTTGAGGACGGTGGTATAGGTTAACAGACAATTGTTGTTAGATAACTGGCCTTAGGTTTCATCTGCGGTCAGGCAAGCTGCGTGAATGCAGTGAAAGCTGCTGTTGAACAATATCTACGTTGATATTTGGTGGCTGAGTCTGCTTGAAGAAGCTACTTTAGAGCGTTGTAAAGTATAAGTGCCATTTTGCTATTGTACAGCAAAAATGCTGAGTCACTGTGTGTATCACTCTGAACCGTTTCATTTGGGAGTCCCGTACTATTCTTTTTTGCAGACCATTGGCCACTGCTGTTGACGGGAAATTCCATAAAAGCCAATGACTCCATGCTGAATATTGAAAATAAGAATTTTGAAAACGCTTGCTTGAAAATAGGGGAAGAGGAATAAGGTGAAATTACTTGAAAATCCCTTAGAAATAACTAGGGCATCAGGTGGAGATCAAGTAATTCACATGAGTAAGAAGAAATCCCCTGCACTAATCTGGTATCTACCAAGCGACCAGTCTTGTTGCTGTGGCCTTTGGTTTTCACTTTACTTCATAGAATGAACCAGATTTCAGAGCACGAATCGAACTGCAAATGACTTTACCTTATATATGAGAATGGCGTGATGTTGTCTTTTCAAACATCCACCCAACTTGCCCCATTTCCAGCAGAGGACTGCCTCCTACGCCATTAACTTCCAATGACTTTTCTTTTCCTACCAAGATTGTCTTGTGACCATTTGCCAAGTCCTCTACCTCCAGATTTGTTATGTAAAGTTAGGCTAGATTCTGCAGGCGAAGGTCTCCACTCAATTTGCTAGAAATAGGAGTAATATTGGGTTGTCGTTCCAAGTTTCCCAATCGAATTTTTAAAGAACAGTCCAGGCTTGGGCCAGATTTCTTAGTGCCCACACTACCTTCTCTTACCAGAAGAAAGGCTTGGTGATGCAAGGTATGATCATCTTTCAATAATTGTCTAAAAGGAAAATTGGTGATGTGTGACCACATTGTGATGAATGTATTGTTATGATGACACAGGGTTGGTGCCATTGGTCCAATTTCTATCGTAAATGCTTTCAAGGGAGCACAGTCTCAGAGGCATGCACCGAGTTCTCTATTCTTCCTCCTTCTAGGAGATGACAGCTTGTTTCTATAGACCAAGGTATCCATAAGAGTTTCAGGTAACAAGGGCAAGGCTGGATGATTGTTGGCCTAGGTCTTGAGACTCGACAATGTTACCAATTAAACGGTCTTGACGTTGTTGGCCAGTGTTTTAACTATGTCCTATTAGGAGGTCTAGGCTTAGTTCTGTTTTCTGCAGTCTATGTTTTATTTTTTCTTCCCTAAAGTAGGTTTCTGCTTTCAGACAATGATCAGGCAACTTTTATTCACAGAGAACAGTCTAGGAACCTCGGGCTTTTGCCACCCTTTCAGTCTATAATAGAGAAAGTCGGAAGAAATGCCCTTGGCTAATTTCTCAAATCTACTTTCTGGAAATAGATATCGAGATTGTAACTGCAACTAAGGACAGCACACTGGATCCCAAGAGGAGATTCAGGCAGTAGACAAGGTCCTAGATTTCGAGATAAGATTCAAATTACATGAGGACAGACTTGTCCTTTGGATTAAGTCCTCCTATCTACTCGTTTTCAAGGAAAACAAACTTAGTCTTTAGGTCTCAGTCTTCTTTTTACTTTCTGTTAGGAAAATACAGGCCTTGTGCTTTGAGCCCATGTCACCAATCCACATCCTCACAAGGGAAAATGATGTAATATTTTCTTTCAAGTGGCGACTGCATATCACTGAGAAAATTCACATCAACACTGAGAAATCATTAGTATGTGTACTACAGAAGATGGCCGAGACAGACTAACTACTGACCTTCAAACAAATGTCGTGTACATATTCCAAGTCTTATGTGAGGTCAGCGGTATACGTGGGCAGTCAATAATCTTTAATTCGCCTCTACTTTTGTCTGTCAAGAAAACTGCTTATGTCAGTGGAGGCAGAATTCGCACATTCCCTGCGTTCATAACTGAGCCAGAGAGTGCTGTGAGGAAGCGAATGGATAGCGGTTGAAACCATAATCCTTATATTACTTTATTGTAGTAAAAATGCTGAGTCATTGTGAGGATACAGCTTCTTTTCAAAAGAACGGCTGCTTAAGAATTTCTCTACATCAAACCAGAGACTAAAAACAATATGGAAAAAAACCTGAGAAACTGGAATTGAGGCAATTTCTTCAACATATTCTGAAAAGGCTTGTATTAGCTTAGCAGAGGTTATGAGGTGGAAGTCACCTGAAAATCTCATCCCAAGAATGAGAGAATCTCACGAAACTCATAAGGCTTTCCCGAGGGATTCAGGTGACCTGGAAGAGATTGGCCTGGGAGTACACACAAAAATCACGTGAAATTGGGGTCATGGTGTGGTGCTCACTTTTGTGTTACCATTCTACATTCCTTGGAAAAATTCACATATGCACTGAGAAAATAAAGTTACCTGTGTAACATAGCCACCTAACAGCCCTTCAATAGAAAGGTCATTTCTGCATGAGAAGACTTGCTTGAGGACGGCGCCATAGGCTAACACATTCTTGTCGTTAGGTAAGTGCCTGAAGTTTCATCTCTGGTCAGGCATCCTGCTTGTTACAACGGGAGCAGCAGTCACACATTAACCGTGTGAAAATTAGAGGTTGAGTCTGAATGATGAAGCCACCTTAGAGCTTAGAAACTCTAAGCGCCATTACGCTGTATTGTAGCAGAAATGCTTAGTCATTGTGAGCATAACCCTTAAGGGTTCTGGTCGGAGATCCACACTATTCTTAAAGGTGAACCTTAGGCTACTACTGTCGAGAAGAAATTGTTTAAAGGCCATTGGCTCAATGCTGAAATATTGAAAATAAGAGTTTAGGAGACATGTTTTGAAAACACTTGTTAGAGGATGGGGTAAAAAGAACAAGGTGGAAGTCTCCTGAAAACCACATAGTAATCAGCAGAGAATTACATGGAGGTCAAGTGAATACCTGCAGAAATTCACGTGGGGATCAAGAAAGACCCTGCAGGAATTTGGTTTCTACCAGGTGACTAGTCCTGTTGCTGTGGCTTTATTTTTTTTATCTTACCTCTTACAATGAATCAGGCTTCAGATTGTGAAATATTCTGCACTGGAGTGTACCTTATAATGAGACCTGCGTGCTGTTGTGTATTCAAAAGTCCACGCAACTTGCCTTAGTTATACCAGAGGACTGAGTTCTGGGCCATAGACAGCCATCCACATTTTTTCCTACCAAGAAGGATGTGACCATGTGTCACATCCTCTATCTAAAGATCTGTTAAGCGAAATTAGGCTAGATTCTGTGTGCCAAGGTCTCCATTCTACTTTCTGGAAATAAAAGCAATGCTCCGCCGTACTTCCAGGTTATCGAATCAAATAAATTACAAAACATTTCAGGCATTGATCCAGGTTTCTTAGTGCCCAAACTATGTTCTATTACCAGGGAAAAAGCTTGGTGCTGTAAGGTATGGTCATCTTTCAATAACTGAATCAAAGAAAATTGGTGATGTGGAACAAGTTGTGTTGAATGTACTGTTATGATGACACATTTGGTGTCTTCTGCCTAATTTCTAGCACAAATACTTTAAAGGACATTCTTGGAATGTCCAGTGAGTCCGTGCAGTGAGTCCTCCATTCTGCCTCCTTCTAGGAGATGAAAGCTTGATGCTGTAGGCCAAAGTGTCCACAATAGTTTCAGATAACAGGGGCCAGGCTGCATGTTTGTGAATCTAGGTCTTCAGACTGGATATTTTTACCAATTAGATGACCTTGACGTTGTACCCTGAGTTTAACTGCTTCCTTTTAAGTGGTCCAGGCTTGGTTCAGATTTTCACAGTATCTGTATTATTTTTTCTTACATAAGGAAAGTTTTTGCTTAGCCAGGGCTCGAGGAAACATTTGTTCACGGAAAACAGGCTTGGAACTTGGGCTTACGCCACCATTTCAGTCTAAGTCAGAGAAAGTCGGAAGAAATACTGTGGCTAATTTCTCAGATCTACTTCCTGGAAAATGAAGTAGGGATTGGAACTTCAAAACCAAGGTCAGCACCCTGTTTCCTAGTAGGAAATAAAGGCCAGAGACAAGGTCCTAGGTTTCTAGATAAGACCCAAATTACATGAAGACAGGCTTGCCCTTTGGAATATGTTCTCCTTTCTACACATTTTCAGAGGAGACAGGCTTAGTGCTTTGGGTCCCTGTCTCCCTTCTACTTTTTGTTAAGAAAAAAACAGGGCTTGTACCTAGGGCCCAAGTCACCAATCCATATCCTCAAAGGGGAGGATCATGTAGTTCTCTCTTTGTAGTGATAAGTGCATATCACTGAGAAAATTCACATCAACACTGAGAAGTCATTACTCTACATGGAGCAGAAGGTAGCAGAGACAGCCTCCTCCTGAAACGTGTGTTTTCAAAACGTCTCATAAACAATTATTTTTGATACTTCAGCATTGAGTCATTGGCCTTTAAGCAATTCTTCTCAACAGTAGTAGCCTAAGGTTCACCTTCAAGAATAGCATGGATCTCCCACCAGAACCATTAAGGGCTATTCTCACATTGACTCAACATTTCTGCTACAGTACAGCATAATGGCTCTTAGAGTTTCCACCACTCTAAGGTAGCTTAGTCATTCAGACTCAGGTTCTAAATTTCAACACGGTGAATGTGTGACTCCTGCTCCCATTGTATACAAGCAGGTTGCCTTACCAGAGACAAAAATCTCAGGGCAGTCACCTAAAGACAAGTGTATGTTAGCCTATGCAGTCATCCTCAACCAAGTCTTCTATGCAGACATGACCTTTCTATTGAAGGCCTGTTAGATGGCTATGTTACACAGGTAACTTTATTTTCTCAATGCTTATGTGAATTTTACCAAGGAATGCAGAAGGGTAACACAAAAGAGCACCACACCATCACCCAATATCAATTGATTTTCATGTGTTGCTTCCAGGCCATTCTCTTCCTGGTCACCTAAATCCTGCAGGTAAGCCTCATGAGTATCGAGAGCACTCCTAATTCTTGGTACGAGATTTCTAGGTGAATGTACCTCATTACATCTGATAGGCTAATACAAGCGTTTTCAGAACATGTTGTAGAAACTGCCTCAACGACAGTATACAACTTTTTTTTCATATATCTTAAACCAGTCTCTTGCAGAATTTTAGTCTGTGGTTTGATATAGAGATACTCTAAAGCATTCGTTTTTTTAGAAATGAAGAGGTATTCTCACAATGACTCAGCATTTTTTCTATAATAAAGCAATGTGGCAGCTATGGTTTCAACTTCTATTTATTCGCTTCCTCACAGCACACTCAGGGTGCGACTTCTGCCTCCACTGACATAGGCAGGTTTTCTGACAAACAGACAAAAGTAGAGGCGAATTAAAAATCAGTGACTGACATATACCATTGACCTCACATAAGATTTGTAAGGTGGACATGACATTCGACTGGTAGTCAGTACGAAGTCTGTCTTGGCCATGTTCGGTCCCACGCGTACTAATGATATCTCAGTGTTGATGTGAATTTTCTCAGTTATATGCACTTGTCCCTTCAAAGAAAGCACTACATTGTCTTCTCATGTGAGGACATGGATTGGTAAATGGGCCCAGGAACAAGGCCTGTCTTTTCCTAACAAAAAGGCATCACCACGTCAATCTCTTAACACAAGAGATAGGATAACTTAAACCAGAGGGCAAGTCTTTCCTTATTTATTTGAGTCTTATCTCAAAACCTAGGACCTTGTCTCCTGCCTGCATTTCCTTTTGGGATCCAGTGCACTTTCTACGGTTACAGTTACAATTCCTACGTCTATTTCTAGAAAGTAGATTTGAGAAATTAGCCCAAGGCATAACTTAAGATTTACTCCGACATATGCTAAATGGTGGCATGAGCCCACAATTCCAACCCTATTCTCTGTGAACAAATGTTGCCTAAAGTCCTTGTCTCAAGGAAAAAACCCTCTTTATGGAAGAAATAATAAGAAAGAGACTGTGAAAATATGATCCAAGCATGAACTGCCTATAAAAACATATTTGAAGCCCAGGCACAAATGTAAAGACCATCCATTTGGTTACAATGTCCAGTCTCAAGACCTAGGCCCACACATATCTAGCCTGGCCCTTGTTACCTGAATCTTTGTGGACACGTTGGCCTATAGAACCAAACTGTCATCTTCTAGAGGAGGAAGAATAGAGGACTCATGCAAGCCTCCAAGACTGTTTCCCTTGAAAGCATTTACAATAGAAATTGGGCCGAAGGCAACAACCCTTTGTCATACTAAGAATACATTCAGCACAACTTGGTCACGGGTCACCAGTTTTTTGTGTTTTTTTTTTTAGACAGTTATTGAAAGGTGACCATACCTTGCAGCACCAAGCCTTTCTTCTGGTAAGAGAAGGTAGTGTGGGTACTAGAAACCTGGTCAAAGCCTGAACTATTCTTTAAAAACCTCGATTGGAGAGCTTGGAATCACAACCAAGTATTGCTCCTATTTCTAGGAAGTAGAGTGGAGACCGTGGCCCACAGAATATAGCCCTACTTTACTTAACAAGTCTACAGGTAGAGGCCTTGGCAAACAGTCACAACACATTCTTGGTAGGAAAAGAAAAGATGTTGGAAGTCCATGGCCCAGGAGGCAGTCCTCTGCTAGAACTGGATAAGTAGGGTGGACATATGAAAAGACATCACCACGTCAATCTCATATATAGGGTAAACTAATTTTCAATACGATTCATGTTCTAAAGCCTGGTTCACCTGGTTCATTCTAAGAAGTAAAGTGAAAACCTACGTCCACAGAAACAAGACTGGTCACTTGGTAGAAAACAGCTTAGTGCTGAGTAATCCTTGATCCCATATGAAATAAACCAGATGTTTCCTTGATCTCCTCGTGATTCCCTAGTGCTTTCTAAGGGATTTTCATGTGATTTCCACCTTATTCCTCTTCCCCTATTTTCAAACAAGTGTTCTCAAAACTCGTCATAAACTCTTATCTTCAATGTTCACCATTGAGTCATTGGCCTTTAAGGAAATACCTATCAACAGCAGTGGCCAAATTTCTGCAAAATATAATAGTGCAGGAGTCCCACATGAAATTGTTAAGAGTGATACTAACGATGACTCAGAATTTTTGCTATACTACAACAAAATGGCACTTACAGTTTACACTGCGCCAAAGTAGCTTCATCAAGCAGACTCAGTCTCCAAATATCAGTGCAGTTAATGATCAAAAGCAGTTTCCATTGCGTTCAGGCACGTTGCCTGAGTGCAGATGAAACCTAAGGCCTGTTGTCTAACAATAATTGTCTGTTAACTTATGGTGACGTCCTCATGCAAACCTTCTCATGCAGAGAACACACTTCGATTGACAGGCCTTTAGGTGATTATGTTACACAAACACTATCATTTTCTCAAGGGTTATTTAAATTTTACCAAGGTTTGGAGAAAGGTAAATCAAAAGTGAGAGCCACACCATCAACCCAATATCACATAACACCCTGTGATGCCCTCAGGCCTGTCTCTTAACACTCAAGTGAATCTCGCAGAGAAGTCTTGTGAGTATCGCGAGATTCCCTAATTCTTGTGACAAGATTTCCAGGAGACTTCCAACTCACTTTCCTCTGCTAGGCTAAAATAAGCCTCTTCAGAACACTTTGATGGAACATGCTCAATGTCAATACCTCAGTTTTCTTTCCTTGATGGTTAAGCCAGTTCCTCTCAGAATTTGTAGTCGGAGGTTTTTATAGAGAAATTATGAGGCAGATGTTCTTTCCACCATCCAGTGGTATCCTCACAATGAGTCAGTATTTTTCCTACAATACAGAAAATTGACGGTTATTGTTTCCACCACTGTCCAGTCGCTGCCTCACAGTAAACTCAAACATGCCTCACAGCAAACTCAAACATGCAAATGTGCAACGGTTTCCTCCACAAACAGAAGGCTGTTTTTCTGACAAAAAGACAAAACTAGAGGTGAAATAAAGATCACTGATTGCCCGCATATATCGCTGACTTCAAATTAATATGTAGTGTGGACACAACATTCAATTGAGGACATTAGGAGGCTGTCTCGGCCACCCTATGCTCCACGTAGACTAATGGCTTCTCAGTGTTAATGTGAATGTTCTCAGTGATATGCATTTGTCACGACAATGGGAGTACCACATCAACCTCATGTGAGGATACAGATTCATGACACAAGCAGAAGGCACAAGGCCTGTTTTTTCCTAACAAAAAGTAGAAGGGAGACTGGAACCCAAAGCACAAAGCCTGTCCTCTCTGAAAACTAGTAGGTGGGAGAACTTCTTCCAAAGGGCAAGCCTGTCCTCATGTAATTTGAGTCTTATTTAGAAACCTAGGACCTTGTCTCTGGCCGTTATTTCCTATTAGAAACCAGGGTGCTGACCTTAATTTTACAGTTTGCATCCCTATCTTGATTTCCAGGAAGAATTTCTTAGAAATTAGCCCACAGCATTTCTTCCGACTTTCTCTGACATAAACTGAAATGGTGGCATAAGCCCAAGTTCCGAGCCTGTTTTCCGTGAAAAAATGTTGCTTGGAGTTCTGGTTCAAATCGAAAGCCTTCTATATAAAAGAAAAAGTAAAATGGAGACTGTGGAAATCTGAACCAAGTCTGGACCACAGAAAAGGAAGCAATTAAACTCAGGGCCATTATGTCAAGATCATCAAATTGGTAACAATATCCAATCTGAAGTCCTAGGCCCACAAATATCAAGCCTGGTCCCTGCAACCTGAAACTATTGTGGACACCTTGGCCTACTGAATCAAGCTGTCATCCATTTGAAGGAAGAAGAATGGAGGATTCCATGCACGGTTCCAAGACTGTCATTCCTTGAAAGCATTTATGATATAAATTGAGCCAAAGACACAAACCTGTGTCATCATAACAATGTATTCCGCACAAGCTGCTTCCATATTACCAATTTTCCTTTGATACAGTTATTGAAAGGTGACCCTACCTTACAGCACCAACCCTTTCTCCTGGTAACAAACATAGTTTGGGAACTAAAAAACGTGGATCAAAGCCTAAATTCTTTTGTAAGTTACTCGGTTGTAGAGCCTGGAAGCACGGCCAAGTATTTCTTTCATTTCCAGGAAGTATAGTGAATACGTTTGCACTCAGAATCTAGCCTAAATTTACTTAACGGTTCTTTAGATACAGGACGTTGCACACCATCACAAGACCTTCTTCTTAGGAAAAAATATCGATGGAAGTTCATGACCCAGGACCCAGTACTCTGCCGGAACTAGGGGAAGTTCTGTGGACATTTGAACACAAAACACTATGCCGGTCTCATTTACAAGGTACACTAGATTGCAAAACATTTCACAAACTGAAGCCTGAATCATTGTAAGGGGTTAGGTGAAAACCTAAAGGCACAGCAAAAAGATTCATCACCAAATCCCTGCAGGGTCTTCCTTTATCTCCAGGTGAATCCCTCCAGGTATTCACTTGAACTCCGTGTGATTCCCTGGTGATTACTACATGATTTTCAGGTGACTTCCACCTTATTCCTCTTCCCCAAACCTCTAACAAGTGTTTTCAAACACATCTCATAAACTCTGTTTTCAATATTCAGCATTGAGTCTTTAAGCAATTTCTTCTCAACAGTAGTAGCCTAAGATTGACCTTCAAGAATAGCGTGGATCTTCTACCATAACCTTTAAGGGTTATGCTCATAATGACTCAGCATTGCTGCTACAATACAGCATAACGTTGCTTTGAGTATCCACTGCTCTGAGACAGCTTAATCATTTAGATTCAGCCTCTAAATTTTTCACTGTTAATGTGTGACCACTGTGCTTATTGTATACAAGTAGTTTACAGACCAGAGACTAAACCTCAGGGCTGTTACCTATGACAAGTGTGTGTTAGCCTGTGCCACTGTCCTCAAGCAAGTCTTCTCATGGAGACATGACCGTTCGATTGAAGGGCTGTTAGGTGGCTATGTGACACAGGTAAACTTATTTTCTCAGTGCATATGTGAATTTTACCAAGGAACATAAAAGGATAACACAAAAGTGAGTGCCATATCATCACCCCTATTTCATGTTATTTTCCTATGTTGCTCTCATGCCAGTCTCTTCCTGGTCATGCGAATCCCACGGGAATGCCTCATGAGTATCGCAAGATTTCCTAATTCTTGGTACAAGATTTTCAGACACTTCCACCTCATTACCTCTGCTAGGATAATACAAGCCTTTTAAGAACATGTTGAAGAAACTGCCTCAATGTCAGTATCTGAGCTTTTTTTCCATATTGCATAAGCCAGACTCTCACAGATTTTTGATCTGTGGTTTGATATAGAGAAATTCTTAAGCACACATTGTTTTTTCAATGAAGAGGTAACCTCACAATGACTCCATATTTTTTCTACAATAAAGCAATATGGCAGCTATGGTTTCAACCGCTATCCTTTCGCTGCCTCACAGCACACTCAGGCACAATTATGAATGCAGCAAATGTGTGACTTCTGCCTCCACTGACAAAGGCAGTTTTCCCAACAAACAGACAAAAGGAGAAGTGAATTAAATATCATTGACTGCCTACATATACCATTTAACTCACATAAGATTTGGAATGTGGACATGACATTCAATTGGAAGTCACTACGAAGTCTGTCTCATCCACATTCTGTTCTATGCATACTCATGATTTCTCAGAGTTGTTGTGAATTTCTCAGTGATATGCACTTGTCACTTCAAGGAAAGCACTACATCATCTTCCCTTGTGAGTATGTGGATTGGTGACACGTCACCAATTTTCCTTTTAGACAATTATTAAAAGGTGCAATTTTTATTGCAGCACGAAGCCTTTCTTCTGTTAGGAGAAGGTAGTGTCTGTATAAGAAACCTGGCCAAAGCCTGGACTGTTCTTTAAAAAATTCTTTTGGGGAGCTTGGAATCACTACCAAGTATTGCTCCTATTTCTAAGAAATAGAGTGGAGACCATGGACTACAGAACTAGCCTACCTTTATGTAACAAGTCTTTAGGCAGAAGACTTGGCAAATGGTCACAAGACATTCTTGGTACGAAAAGAAAAGCCGTTGGAAGTTTGTGGCCTAGGAGGCAGTCCTCTGCAGGAACTGGGGTAAGTTGGGGGAACATTTAAAAACGCAACACCAAGCCCATCTCAAATATAAAGCAAACTCGATTGCAATACGATTCATGCTCTAATGCCTGGTTCATTCTATGAAGAAAACTGAAAACCTGCGTCCACAGCAACAAGACTGGTCACTTGGTAGATACCAGATTAGTGCAGGGTATTCCTTGATCCCCATGTGAAATAAACTAGGTGTTTATTTGATCTCCGCGTGATTTCCTAGTAATTTTCTAAGTAATTTTCAGGTGATTTCCACCTTACTGTTCTTCCACTATATTCAGACAAGTGTTTTCAATATTCAGCATTGAGTCATAGCCTTTCAGCAATTCCCTGTCGATAGTAGTGGCAAAAGTTCACGTAAAATAATAGGGCGGGAGTCCTGCATGAAGCCGTTCAGAGTTATATTCACAATGATTTAGCATTTTTGCTATAAAACAGGAAAACACTCTCAAGTAGCTTCTTCAAGCAGTCTCAGCTTCCAAATATCAACGCTTTAATGTTCGAGGCAGCTTCCATTGCATTCAAGCAGTTTGCCTGACCACAGATGAAATCCAAGGCCAGTTATCTAATAACAATTGTCTGTTAACCTATGCTGCCTTCCTCAAGCGAAACTTCTCCTACAGAGATGTCCTTCGATTGTAGGTCTGATAGGTGGCTATGTTACACAGATACTACCATTTTCTCAGTGGTTATTTTAATTTTACTTATGAATGGTGGAGGGTAACTCAAAAGTGAGCGCCACACCATCAACTCAATATCACATAACTCCTTATGATCCACTCAGGACTGTCACTTGATAGTCATGTGAATCCCACAGAGAAGCCTAGTGAGTATCATGAGATTACCTAATTCTTGTTATGAGATTTCCAGGCGACTTTCACCTCAATTTCCTCTGCTAGGCTAAAATAAGCCTCTTCAGAACACATTGTTGGAACAGCCTCAATGTCAACATCTTAGATTTCTTTCTTTGGTGGTTAAGACAGTCCCTCTCAGAATTTGTAGTCTGAGGTTTTGTATAGAGAAATTCTGAGGCAGCCGTTCTTTCCACCATCAAGTGGCATCCTCACGATGACTCAGCATTTTTCCTACAATACAGGAAAATGGCGGCTATTGTTTCCACCACTGTCCATTCGCTGCCTCACAGCACACTCAGGCTCAATTATCAATACTGCCAATGTGAGACTCTTGCCTCCAGGAATATAAGGCAGTTTTCCTGACAAACAGACAACAGTGAAGGCGAATTAAAGATCATTGACTGCCCTCATGTACCGATAACTTCAAATTAGATTTGTAATGAGTACACAATATTGAATTGGAAGACAGTTAAGAGGTTGTCTCAGCCACCTTCTTCTCCATGTAGACTAATGACTTCTCAGAGCTGATGTGAATTTTCTCAGTGATATGCACTTGTCACTACAAAAACACTATATCATCCTCCCTTCTGAGGATATGTATTGGGGACAAGGGCCTAAGGCACAAAACCTGTCTTTTCCTAACAAAAAGTAGAAGGGAGACTGAGAATCAAGACACTAAGGCTATGCTCTCCGAAAACTAGTGGATAGGAGAACTTATATTAAAGGGCAATCCTATCCTCATGTAATTTTCATCTTATCTAGAAACCTAGGACCTGGTTTCTAGCCTTTATTTCCATTAGGAACCAGGGTGCTGACCTTGATTTTGAATTTCCAATTCCTACCACTATTTCCAGGAAGTAGATCTGAGAAATTAGCTCAAAGCATTTCTTCCTTTCTCCAAACTAGACTGAAATGGTGGTGTAAGTCCAAGGTCCAAGCCTTTTTTCTGTGAACAAATTGTGACTAGCTCAAAGCAACAGCTTTCTTTATAGAAGAAAAATAAAATGGAGACTGGAGAAAATGAATCTAGTCTGGACCACCTAAAAAGAAGCAGTTAATCTCAGGGCCATGACGACAAGATCATACAAAAGGTAACAATATCCAGTCTGCAGACCTAGTCCCACAAACATCCAGCTTGGCCCCTGCTACCTGAAACTATTGTGGACACTTTGGCTAACAGAATCAAACTGTCATCTCCTAGAAGGAGGAAGAATGGAGTACTCTGTGCATGGTTCCAAGACTGTCCTACCATTAAACTATTTATGATAGAAATTGGGCTGAAGACAGCAACCTGTATCATCATAACAGTACATTCAGCCCAAACAGATTCAATGTCATCAATTTTCTTTTTGAAGAATTATTGAAATCTGACCATAGTTTATAATACTAAGCCTTCCTGCTGGTAATAGAGCATAGTTTGGGCAATAAGAAACTTAAATCGAAGCCTGAAATGTTTTGTATGTTACTTGATTGGGGAGCCTGGAAGCACAGCCAAGTATTGCTTTTATTTCTAGGAAGTAGAGTGGAGATCTTGGCACACAGAATCTAGCCTTATTTTACTTAAATAGAGTACATGGCACACGGTCACAAGAACTTCATAGTAGGAAAAACAGTCGCTAGTAGTCCATGACCAAGGACTCAGTCTTCTTCCATAACTAGGGTAAATTATGTGGACATTTGAATACACAACACCACTCCAATTTCATTTACAAGGTACACTCGAGCACAAAATATTTCACAAACCAAAGCCTGATTCATCATAAGAGGTAAGGTAAAAACCTACAGCCACAGCAACAAATCTCATTCCTGGTAGACACCAGATTCCTGCAGGGTCTTCCTTGATCCCCACCTGAATCCCTCCAGGTATTCACTTGAACTCCATGTCATTCTCTGGTGATTACTACATGATTTTAAGGTGACTACTGCATTATTCTTCCTTCCCTATCTTCAAAGCAGTGTTTTCAAAACAAGTCTCATAAACAATTATTTTCAACATTGAGTCTTTGGCCTTTAAGCAATTTCTTTATGACTGTAATACCCTAAGGTTCAACTTCAAGAATAGTGTGAATCTCCCACCAGAAACATTAAGGGTTATTCTCTCAATGACTTAGCATTACTGCTATAATACAGTATAATGGCGCTTAGAGTTTCCACTGCTCTAAGGTAGCTTCAACATTCAGACTCAGCCTCTAAATTTTAACACAGTTAATGTGTGACCACTGCTCCCATTGTATATAAGAAGGATGCCTGATCAGAGTTGAAATTGCAAGGCAATTACCTAACGACAAGTATGTGTTAGCCTATGCCACCGTACTCAAACAAGTCTTCTCATGCAGACATGACCTTTCAATTGAAGGGCTGTTACATGGCTATGTTACACAGGTAAACTTATTTTCTCAGTGCTTATGTGAATTTGATCAAAGAAAGTAGAAGGGTAACACAAAAGTGAGCGCCACACCATCACCCCAATTTCACGTGATTTTCTTATGTGGCCCTAAGGCCAGGTTCTTCCTAGGCATGTGAATCCTGCCGGAAAGTCTCGAGAGTATCGCGAGATTCCCTAATTCTTGGTACGAGATTTCCAGGCGACATCCACCTCATATTTCTCCGTTAGGATAAAATATGCCTCTTCAGAACACATTAATTTACCAGACTAAATGTCAATATCTCAGTTTTCTTTCCTTGGTGATTAAGCAATCCTTCTCAGAATTTGTAGTCTGAGGTTTGGTATAGAGAAATTCTGAGGCAGCCATTCTGTCTGCCATCAAGTGGTATCCTCACAATGACTCAGCATTTTTCCTACACTACAGAAAAACTGCAGCTACTGTTTCCCCTACTCTCCAGTTGCTGCCTCACAGCACATTCAGGCTTAATGATCAATGCCGCCAATGTGTGACTGTTGCCTCCATGAACTAAAGGCAGTTTTCCTGATAAACAGACAAAACTAGAGGTGAATTAAAGATCATTGACTGCCCTCATATACCGTTTACTTCAAATTAGATTTGTAATGTGGACAGGACATTTGATCTGAGGACAGTTAAGAAGCGGTCTCGGCCACCTTCTGCTCCACATAGATTAATGTCTTCTTAGAGTTGCTGTGAATTTTCTCAGTGATATGTTGTTTTCATTACAAAGTGAGCACGACATCATCCTGCCTTATGAGAATATGGATTAATGACACGAGCCCAAGGCAAAAGACCTGTCTTTTCCTAACAAAAAGTAGAAGGGAAACTGGGATCCAAAGCACTAAACCTGTCCTCTATGAAAACTAGTATATAGGAGATCTTAATCCAAACAGCAAGCCTGTCTCATGTAATCTGAGTCTTATCTTGAAAACTAGGACCTTGTCTCTGGACCCTATTTCCAATTAGGATCCTAGGTACTGATCTTGGTTTTGCAGTTCCAATCCATACACCTATTTCCAAGAATTAGATTGGAGAAAAAGCCCACAGCATTTTTTTTTCCACTTTCTCCAAAATAGACTGAAATGGTGGCGTAAGCCCAAGTTCCAAGCCTCTTTTCTGTGAATGAATGTTGCCTGGAGGCATGGCTCAAAGCAAATGCCTTCTTTATGGAAGAAAAGATAAATCGGAGACTGTGGAAATCTGAATCAAGTTTTGTTCACCTAAAAAGAAGCAGTTCAACTCAGGCCACAACGTCAAGATCATCCAATTATTAACAATATCTAGTATGAAGACGTAGGCCCACAAACATCCAAACTGGACCTTGCTACCTGAAAATATTGTGGAAACCTTGGCCAACAGAATCAAGCTGTCATCTACTAGAAGGAGGAAGAATTGAGGAGTCTGTCCATGGTTCCAAGACTGTCCTACCTTTAAAATATTTACGATAGAAATTGGGCTGAAGACACCAACCTGTGTCATCTTAACAGTATATTCAACACAAACTGGTTCCACGTCACCAATTTTCTTTTTATAGAATTATTAAAAGGTGACCATAGTTACAGCACCAAGCAACAAGACTGTCCTATTTCTGATAGCAATTGGGCCAAAGACACCAACCTGTGTCATCATAATACTACATTCAGCACAAACTGGTTTTATGTCATCAATTTTCCTTTAAGACAATTATTGAAAGGTGACCATACCTGAGAGCATCAATCCTTTTCCCTGGTAATAAAACATAGTTTGGGCACTTAGAAACCTGGATCAATGCCTGAAATGTTTTGTAAGTTACACGATTGGACAGCCTGAAGCACAGCCAAGCATTGATTTTATTTCCAGGAAATAGAGTGGAAACCATAGCACACAGAATCTAGCCTAATTTTACTTAAAGAATTTTTAGATAGTGGACATGGCACACAGTCACAAGACCTTCTTGGTAGGAAAAAATGTCGATGCATGTCCATGCACCAAGACCCAGTTTTCTGCCAGAACTACAGTAAGTTCTGTGGACATTTGAATACACATCACCACGCCGGTCTCATTTACAGGGTACACTTGAGTGCAAAACATTTCACAAACTGAAGCCTGATTCATTGTAAGAGGTAATGTGAAAACCTACAGCCACAGCAACAAGACATGTCACCATATAACACCAGATTCCTGCAGGGTCATTCTTGATCATCACGTGAATCCCTCCAGGTATTTACTTGACCTCCATGTAATTCCCTGGTGATGACTACATGATTTTCAGATGACTTCCAACTAATTCCTCTTCCCCTATCCTCAAACAAGTGCTTTCAAAACACATCTCATAAATTCTTATTTTCAATATTTCAGCATTGAGTCTTTGGCATTTAAGTAATTTCTTATCCACAGTAGTAGCCCAAGGTTCACCTTCAGGAATAGCGTAGATCTCCCACCAGAACTGTTAAGGGTTATGCTCACAATGACTCAGCATTTCTGCTACAATACAGCATAATGGTGCTTAGAGTTTCCACCGTTCTAAGGTAGCTTCATCGTTCAGACTCAACCTCTAAATTTCAACGCTATTAATGTGTGACCGCTGCTCCCATTGTATATAAGCAGGTTGCCTGCCCAATGATAAATCCTTCAGGCAGTTATCCAATGACAAGTGTGTGTTAGCCTTTGCTGCTGTCATCACTTAAGTCTTCTCATCCCAACATGACCTTTCGATTGAAGAGCTGTGAGGTGGCTATGTTACACAGGTAATCTTTTTTTCTCAGTTCTTGGGCAAATTTTACCAAGGAATGTAGGAGGGTAACACGAAAGTGTTTTTCGGAGTTGCCCTCAGGCCAGTTCTTCCTGGTCACTTCTATCTCACAGGAAAGCCTCGTGAGTATCGCGAGATTTCCAAACACTTGGTATGAAATTTCCAGGCGACTCTCACCTCATTACCTCTGCTACGCTAATACAAGCCTTTTAAAAACTTGTTGAAGAAACTGCCTCAATATCAGCATCTCAGTATTTTTCTATAATGGTTATGCCAGTCTCTTGCAAATTTTTACTGTGGCTTCATATAAACAAATTTATAAGCAGCCGTTCTTTTTGCAGTGAAGAGGTATCCTCACAATGACTCACCATTTTTCCTACAATAAAGCAATATGGCTGCTATGTTTTCAACCATTATCCATTAGCTTCCTCACAGCACACTCAGGCTCATTTATGAACGCAGCCAATTTGCTACTTCTGCCTCCACTGACATAAGCAGTTTTCCTGACAAACAGTCCAAAGTAGAGGCGAATTAAAGATCATTGAATGCCCGCATATACTGTTGACCTCACAAAAGATTTGGAATGTGGACATGACATTCGATTGAAGGTCAGTACAAAATCTGTCTCGGCCACCTTCTTTCTATTCCACACATATTAATGCTTTCTCAGTGTTGATGTGAATTTTCTGAGTAATATGCACTTGTCACTGCAAAGAAAGCACAACATCTTCTTCCCTTGTGAGGGTGTGGTTTGGTGACATGAGCCCAAGGTACAAGGCCTATCTTTTCCTATCAAAAAAATATAAGGAAGATTGGGAACCAAAGCACTAAGTCTATGCTCTTTTCTTGAAACCTAGGACCTTGTGTCTTGCCTGCATTTACCATTTGGATCCAGTGTGCTTTACCTGGTTGCATTTACAATCTCTATTTCTATTTCTAGAACATAGATTTAAGAGATTACACCAGAGCATTTCTTATGAATGACTTTCTCCAATACAGAATGAAAGGGTGGCATAAGCACCAAGCTCCAAGCCTGTTCTCTGTAAGCAAATATTTCCTGAAGTCCTTGTCTCAAAGAAATTCCTTCTGAGGGAAGAATAAATAAAATGAAGATTGTCGAAAAATGAAAGAAGATTGGCTCTCCTAAAAGGACATAGCTAAAGCCCAGGCCTACAACGTCAAGACCATCCACTTGGTAACAAAGTCTAGATTCAAGACCTAGGCCCACAAACATGCAGTCTGGCCCCTGTTACCTGAAGCTCTTGTCAACACCTTGGCTTGTCATCTCTAAAGAGGAGAAAGAATTGAGGACTTGGTGCGCCTCCTAGACTGTATTTCCTTGAAAGAATTTACGATAGAAATTGGGCCAATGACACCAACCCTGTGTCATCATAACAGTACATTCAGTACAACCTGGTACAACGTCACCAATTTCCTTTTAGACAGTTATTGAAAGGTGACCTTACCTTGCATCACGAAGCCTTTCTTCTGGTAAGAGAAGGTAGTGTATGCACTAAGATACCTGGCCAAAGCCTCGACTATTCTTTCAAAAACTCAACTGGGGAGCTCGGAATCACAACCAAGTATTGCTCTTAATTCTAGGAAGTAGAATGGAGACTGTGACACGCAGAATCTAGCTTAACATTACATAACGAATCTTTAGGTAGAGGACTTGGCAAACGGTCACAAGACATTCATGGTAGGAAAAGAAAAGTCGTTAGAAGTCCGTGGCCTAGGAGGCCGTCCTCTGCTCGAACTGGGGTAACTTGGGTGGACATTTAAAAACACAACACCACGCCAATCTCATATATAAGGTAAACTCGTTTGCAATACAATTCATGCTCTGAAGCATGGTTCATTCTATGAAGAAAAGTGAAAATGGACGGCCACAGCAACGAGACTGATCACTTGGTAGATACCAGATTAGTGCAGGGTATTCTTTGATCTCCATGTGAATTCTACTAGGTGTTGACTGGATCTCCGCGTGATTCCTTCTTGATTTCGAAGTGATTTTCACGTCATTATCACCTTATTCCTTTTCCCCTATTTTCAAACAAATGTTTTCAAAACTCATCTCATAAATTCTTATTTTCAGTATTTAGCATTGAGTCAGTGGCATTTAAGCAATTCTCTGTTGACAGTGCTGTCCAAAGTTCCACATAAAAGAATATTGCGGGAGTCTCACATGAAGCTGTTCAGAGTTATACTTACGATACCTCAGCATTTTTGTTATAATACAACAAAATTGCACTTACAGTTTACACCACTGTAAAGTAGCTTCGTCAAGCAAGCTCAGCCTCCAAATATCAACGCAGTTAACGTTCAACAGCAGGTTCCATTGTGTTCCAGCAGGTTGCCTGACCGCTGATGAAACCAAAGGCCATTAATCTAAGGATAATAGTCTTTTAACCTATGCCGCCGTCCTCAAGCGAACCTTCTCATGCAGACATGACCTTTTGATTGAAGGGCCATTAGGTGGCTATGTTCCACAGACATTATCATTTTCTCAGTGGTTATTTAAATATTACCAAGGAATGTAGAAAGGTAACTCCAAAGTAAGAGCCACGCTATCAACCCAAAATGTGGTATTGGGGTTTCAAGTGTCTATCCAAGTCATCCCAGTTCCAGCAGAGGATTGCCTTATAGGCCATGGACTTCCAACGGCTTTTTTTACCAGAATGTTTTGTGACAGTTTGCCAAGTCCTCTACCTAAAGATTCGTTACATAAAGTAGAGCTAGATTCTCTGAGTCCCAGTCTCCACTCTACTTCCTAGAAATAGGACCAATACTTGGTTGTGATTCCGAGTTCCCCAATTGAGTTTATTAAAGAACAGTCCAGGCTTTAGCCAGATTTTTTAGTTCACACACTACCTTCTCTTACCAGAAGAAAGGCTTGGTGCTGCAAAGTATAGTCACCTTTCGATAATTGTCTAAAAGGAACATTGGTGACGTGGGACTATGTTGTGCTGAATGTACTATTATGATGACATAGGATTGGTGCCATCAGCCCAATTTCTATCATAAAAATTTTGAAGAAGGCGTGCACCGAGTCCTCCATTCTGCGTCCTCCTAGGAGATGACAGATTGGTTCTATAGGCCAAGGTTTCCACAAGAGTTTCAGTTAATCAGAGCCAGGCTGGATGTTTGTGGGCCTAGGTCTTGAGACTGGATATTGTTACCAAATGGATGGTCTTGACATTTTGGGCCTGGACTTTAACTATGTCTTTTAAGGAGATCCAGGCTTGGTTCAGATTTCCAGTCTCCTTTTTATTTTTTCACCCTAAGAAGATTTTTGCTTTGAGACAAGGACTTCAGGCAACATTTGTTCACAGAGAACAGGCTTGGAACTGTGGACTTACACCTATCCTTTTAGTCTATGTCAGAGAAAGTTGTAAGAAATACTCTGGGCTAATTTCTCAAATCTGCTTTCTGGAAATAGTGGTAGGAATTGCAACTGCAACCAAGAATACCACACTGGATTCCAATAGGAAATGCAGGCAGGAGACAAATTCCTAGGTTTCGAGATAAGACTCAAAATCCATGAGGACAGACATGGCCTGTGGTTTAAGTTATTCTATCTACTAGTTTTTAGAGAGCAAAGGCTTAATGTTTTGATTCCCAGTGTCCCTTCTACTTTTAGTTTGGAAAAGAGAGGCCTTGTGCCTTGGGCCCATGTCACCAATTCATATCATCACAAGGGAAGAGGATGTAGTGCTTTCTTGAAGTGACGAGTGCATATTACTGAGAAAAATCACATCAATACTAAGAAATCACTAGTGTGTGTGGAACAAAGTGGGCGAGTCAGACTTCGTAATGACATCATGTCCACATTCCAAATCTTATGTGAGGTCAATGGTATATGCAGGCATTCAATGATCTTTAATTCGCCTCTACTTTTATGTGTTTGTCATGAAAACTGCCTATGTAAGTGGAAGCAGAATACGCACTTTGGCTGCGTTCATAATTGAGCCTGAGTGTGCTGTGAGGAAGCGAATGGATAGCAGCTAAACCCATAGCTGCCATATTGCATCATTATAGGAAAAATGCTGAGTCATTGTGAGATTACCACTTCATTGCAAAAAAAAAACAAAAAACAAAAAACAAAAAAATGGCTGCTTAAGAATTTCTATAGATTTTAAACCAAAGAATAAAAATCTGCGAGAGACTGGTTAAAGCGATTTGGAAAAAAAGCTGAGAAACTGACATTGAGGCAATTTCTTCAACATGCTCTTAAAAGACTTGTATTATCCTAGCAGATGTAATGAGGTGGAAGTCACCTGGAAATCTTGTACCAAGAATTAAGATATCTCGCGATAATCACGAAGCTTTCCAGCAGGATTCAGGTATCTAGGAAGAGACTGGCTTGAAGGCAACACACAAAAATCACGTGAAATTGGGGTGATGGTGAGGCACTCACTTTTGTGTTACTCTTCTACATTCCTTGGTAAAATTCACATAAGCACTGAGAAAATAAGATTACCTGTGTAACATAGCCATGTAACAGCCCTTCAATCGAAAGGTCATGTCTGCATGAGAAGATTTGCTTGAGGACAGCAGCATAGGCTAACACACGCTTATCTTAGGTAACTACACTGAGGTTTCATCTCTGGTCACACAACATGTTTGTATACAATGAAAGCAGTGGTCTCACATTAACCACATTAAAATTTAGAGTCTGAGTTTGAATGACAAAGCTACTTTAGAGCGGTGGAAACTCTAAGAGCCATTATTTTGAATTGTAGCAGAAATGCTGAGTCAATTGTGAGCAAAACCTTTAATGGTTCTGGTGGGATATCTACACTATTCTTGAAGATGAAACTTAGGCTACTAGTGTCGAGAAAAATTTTCTTATAGGCCAATGACTCGATGCTGAAATATTGAAAGTAAGAGTTTATAAGACGTGTTTTGAAAACACTTATTTGAGGATAGGGGAAGAGGAATAAGGTGGAAGTCTCCTAAAAATTATGTAATAATCACCAGGGAATGACACAGAAGTCAAGTGAATACCTGGAGGGATTCACGTGGGGATCAAGGAAGACCCTGCAAGAATCTGGTGTCTACCAGGTGACTAGTCTAGTTGCTGTGACTTTAGGTTTTGACCTTACCTCTTACAATGAATCAGGCTTCAGTTTCTGTATTGTTTTGCACTGGAGTATACCCTGTAAAAGAGAACGGTGTGGTGTTGTCAATTCTAACGTCCACACTATTTACCCTATTTTTGGCACAGGACTTGGTCCTGGGCCATGGACTTCCACTGACATATTTTATACCAAGAAGTTCTTGTGACCATGTGTCACATCCCCTATCTAAAGTTCCATTCAGTAAAGTTAGGCTAGATACTGTGTGGCAAAGACTCCAACCTACTTTTTGGAAATAAAAGCAATTCTCGGCCTTGATTCCAGACTCTCCAATTGAGTAACTTACAAAATAGTACAGGTTTTGATCCAGATTTCCTAGTGCCCAAACTGTTGTATTACCAGGGGAAAGGCTTGATGATGTAAAGTATGGCCACCTTTCAATAATTGTATCAAAGGAAAATTGGTGACTTGGAACCTGTTTGTGCTGAATGTACTGTTATGATGACACAGGTTGGTGTCTTCTGCCCAGTTTCTATTATAAATACTTTCAAGGGAGGACAGTCTTGGAACTGTGCACCACGTCCTCCATTCTAACTCTTTCAAATGGATGACAGCTTGATTTTGTATGCCAAGATATCCACAGTAGTTTCAGGTAGCAGGGGCTAGGCTGCAGCTGGATAGTGGTGGAAACAATAGCCGCCAATTTTCTGTATTGTGGAAAATATGCTGAGTTATTGTGAGGATACCACTTGATGGCAGAAAGAATGACTGGCTCAGAATTTTTCTATACCAAACCTTAGACTACAAATTCTGAGAGAGACTGGCTTAACCACCAAGAAAAGGAATCTGAGATACTGACATTGAGGCTGTTCCATCAAAGTGTTCTGAAGTGGCTGATTTTAGACTAGCAGAGGAAAGTGCAGTGGAAGCCCTCTGGAATTCTCGTAACAAGAATTAGGGAATCTCACAATACTCATGAGGCTTCCCTGAAGGATTCACAGGCCTGAGGGTATCACAGGGAGTCAAGTGATATTGGATTGATGATTTGGCACTCACTTTTGAATTACTATTCTCTATTCCTCGGTAAAATTTAGACAACCACTGAGAAAATGATAACATCTGTGCAACATAGCCACCTATCAGCCCTACAATCGAAAGGACATGTCTGCAGGAGAAGGTTCACTTGAGGACGGTGACATAGGTAAACAGACAACTGTTCTTAGATAACTGGCCTTAGGTTTCTTCTGTGGTCAGGCAACCTTCTTGAACACAATGGAAGCTGCTCTTGAACATTAAAGCATTGATATTTGGAAGCTGAGTCTGCTTGATGAAACTACTTGGGAGTGGTATAAACAGTAACACCATTTTTCTGTGTTATAGCAAAAATACTGACTAATTGTGAGTATAACTCTGAACGGCTTCATGCGGGAAACCCACACTATTCTTTTGTATGGACCATTGGCCACTACTATCAACAGGGAATTGCTAAAGGCCCATGACTCAATGCTGAATATTGAAAACACTTGTCTGAATATAGTGGCAGAGCAATAAGGTGGAAATCACCTGAATATTACTTAGAAATCACTAGGGTATCACACAGAGATCAAGTTAATACCTGGTAGAATTCACGTGGGGATCAAGGAATACCCTGCACTAATCTGGAATCTACTAAGTGACCAGTCTTCTTGCTATAGCCTTAGGGTTTCACTTTACTTCGGAGAATAAATAAGGCTTCAGAACATGAATCGTATTGCAAATGAGTTTACCTTATATATGAGATTGGCGTGGTGTTGTGTTTTTAAATGTCCACACAACTTACCCCGGTTCCAGCAGAGGATTGCATCCTACACCACAAACTTCCAACGACTTTTCTTTTCTTACCGAGAATGTCTTGGGACCGTTTGCCAAGCCCTCACCTATGCACTCATTATGTAAAGGTAAGCTAGATTCTGTGGTCCATGGTATGCACTCTATTTGCTAGAAATAGGAGCAATACTTGGTAGTGACTCCAAACTCCCCAGTCAAGTTTTTAAAGAACAGTCCAGGCTTTGGCCAGATTTCTTAGTACTGACACTACCTTCTCCTACCAGAAGAAAGGCTTCGTGCTGCAAGGTATAATCACCTTTCTATAATTGTCTAAAAGTAAAATTGACGTGGGACCAGGTTGTGCTGAATATACTGTTATGATGACACCAGGTTGGTGCCATCAGACCAATTTCTATTGTAAATGCTTTCAAGGGAGTACAGTCTTGGAGGCATGAACAAAGTTATCCATTCTCACTCCCCCTGGGAGAAGACAGCTTGGTGCTATAGGCCAAGATTTCCATAAGAGTTTCACAGGCCTAAGTCTTGAGACTGGATATTGTTACCAAATGAATAGTCTTTACATTTATTCCTGGGTTTAAATATGATATTTTTAGGAGGTCCAGGCTTGGTTCAGATTTCCAAAGTCTCTGTTTTATTTTTTCTTCCTTAAAGAAGGCTTTTGCTTTGAGACAAGGACTTCAGGCAACATTTATTCACAGAGAACACACTTGGAAATGTGGGCTTATGCCACCCTTTCAGTCTAAGTCCGAGAAAGTCGTAAACAATGATCAAGGCTAATTTCTCAAATCGCCTTTTTGAAAATAGAGGTATGAATTATAACTGCAACCAAGGACAGTACACTGGATCTCAATAGAAAATGCAGGCAGGAGACAAGTTTGTAAGTTTTGAGATAACTCAAATTACATGAAGACAGACTTGCCCTGTTGTTTAAGTTATCCTATATACTAGTTTTCAAGGAGGATAGGCTTAGTACCTTGTTGCCCAGTCTTCCTTCTAATTTTTGCTAGGAAAAGACATGCCTTTGCCCATGTCACCAATCCAGATCTTCACAAGGGAAGATGTTGTAGTGGTTTCTTTGAAGTGACGAGTGCATATCACTGAGAAAATTCAAATCAACCCTGAGAAATCCTGAGTATTCATGGAACAGAAGGTGTCCGAGACAGACTTCGTACTGACTTCCAAATGAATGTCATGTCCACATTCCAAATCTTATGTGAGGTCAACAGTATATGTGGGCAATTTTCTTTAATTCGCCTCTACTTTTGTCTGTTTCTCAGCAAAACCGCCTCTGTCAGGGGAGGCAGAAGTCGCACATTGACTACGTTCATAACTGAGCCTGAGTGTGCTGTGAGGCAGCAAATGGATAGTGGTTGAAACCATAGCTGCCATATTGCATTATTGTAGGAAAAATGCTGAGTCCTTGTGAGGATACTTCTTCATTGCTTAAGAATTTCTCTATATCAAACCACAGACTAAAATCTGCAAGAGACTGGCTTAAACAATATGGAAAAAAAGCTGAGATACTGAAATTGAGGAATTTTCTTCAACGTGTTCTGAAAAGACTTGTAGTAGCCTATCATAGGTAATGAGGTGAAATTTGCCTGGAAAATTCGTACCAAGAATTAGGAAGTGTTGCAATACTAGCAAGGCTTTCCCGCTAAATCTTGTGACCAGGTAGAGACTGGCCTGAGGGCAACACACGAAAATCACGTGAAATTGCGGTCTTGGTGTGGCACTCACTTTTGTGTTAACCTTCTACATTCATTGGTAAAATTCACATAAGCACTGAGAAAATAAGATTTCCTAGGTAACATAGCCCCCTAACAGACCTTCAATTGGAAGATCATGTCTGCAGGAGAAGACGTGTTTGAGGACAGCGGCATAGGGTAACACACATTTGTCTTAGGTACCTGCCCTGAGATTTCATCTCTGGTCACGCAACCTGCCTGTATACAATGAAAGCAGAGGTCACACATTAATTGCTTTGAAATTTAGAGGCTGAGTCTGAATGACGAAGCTACCTTACAGCGATAGAAACCATTGTGCAATTATGCTGTATTGTAGCAGAAACGCTGAATCATTGTGAGCATAACTCTTAACGGTCCTGGTGGAAGATCCTCGCTATTCTTGAAAGT
The DNA here is from genome assembly GCF_000325575.1 of Pteropus alecto. NCBI lineage: Eukaryota > Metazoa > Chordata > Mammalia > Chiroptera > Pteropodidae > Pteropus > Pteropus alecto. The sequence continues at coordinate 231,841 of NW_006434441.1, forward strand.
AAAGCCTAGACTACTATTGTCGAGAGGAAATTGCTTAAAGGCCAATGATTCAATGCAGAATATTGAAAATAAGAGTTTATGAGATAAGTTTTAAAAAAAATTGTTTGAAAATGGAAGAAGAGGAATAAGGTGTAAGTCAACTGAAAATCACTTAGAAATCACTAGAGAATCATGTGGAGATCAAATAAACAACTAGTGGAATTCACATTGGGATCAAAGATTACCACGCACTAATCAGAAATGTGCCAAGTGACCAGTCTTGTTGCTGTGGCCGTACGATTTCACTTTACTTCTTAGAATGAACCAGGCTTCATAGCATGAATTGTACTGCAAATGATTTTACCTTATATATAATGTTTGCGTGGTGTTGGGTTTTCAAACATCCACACAACTTACCCCTGTTCCAGCAGAGGACTGACTCCTAGGCCATGGACTTCCAACGACTTTTCGTTTCCTAGCAAGAATGTCTTGTGACTGTTTGTCAAATCCTCTACCTAAAGACTTGTTATGTAAAGTCAGGCTAAATTCTGTGGGCCACAGTCTCCACTCTACTTTCTAGAAATAGGATCAAAATTTGGCTGTGATTCCAAGCTCCCCAATTATGTTTTTTAAAGAACAGTCCAGTCTTTGGCCAGGTTTCTTATTGCCCACTCCGTCTTCTCTTACCAGAAGAAAGGCTTGGTGCTGCACGCTATGGTCACCTTTCAATAATTGTCTAAAAGGAAAATTGGTGACGTGGAACCAGTTCATGCTGAATGTACTGTTATGATGACACATTTGGTGTCTTCTGCCCAATTTCTCTCGTAAATACTTTAAAGGAAGACAGTCTTGGAACCGTGCACCGAATACTCCATTCTTCCTCCTTCAACGAGATGACAGCTTAATCTGTAGACCAAGATGTCCACAAGAGTTTCAGGTAGCAGAAGCCAGTCTGCAAGTTTGTGGACCTAGGTCTTCTGACTGAATATTGTTACCAATTGGATGATCTTGACATTGTGGCCTTGAGTTTCACTGCTTCCTTTTAGTTGGTCAAGGCTTCATTCAGATTTCCACAGTCTCTGTTTTATATTTACTTCCATAAAGAAGGTTTTTATCTTGAGCCAGGGTTCCAGGCAACATCTGTTCACAGAAAACGGGCTTGAAACTTGGGCTTTCATCACCATTTCAGTCTATGTCGGAAATAGTTGGAAAAATACTGTGGGCTATTTTCTCAGATCTACTTCCTGGAAATAGGGGAAGGGATTGGAACTGCAAAACCGAGGTCAGCATCCTGGTTCCTAATAGGAATTAGAGGCTGGACACCAGGTTTAAGTTTCTAGATAAGACTCAAATTACATAAAGACAGGATTGCCCTTTGGATTCAGTTTTCCTCTCTACTAGTTGTCAGAGTGAACAGGCTTAGTGCTTTAATCCCAGTCTGCTCTCTTATTTTTGTTAGGCAAAGACAGACCCTGTGCTTTGGGCCCATGTCAGCAATCCATATCCTCACAAGGGAGGATAATGTAGTCCTCCCTTTGTAGTGAAAAGTGCATAACACTGAGACAATTCCCATCAATATGGAGAAGTCATTACTCTACGTGGAGCAGAAGGTGCGGAGACTGCCTCCTACCTATCCTCCAATGGACTGTCCTGTCCACATTACAAATCTAATTTGAAGTCAAAGGTATATGAGGGCAGTCAATGATCTTTAATTTGCCTCTAGTTTTTCAGTTTGTCAGGAAAACTGACTTCTATTTGTGGAGGAAATAGTTGCATATTGGCAGCATTGATTATTGAGCTTGAGTGTGCTGTGAGGCAGTGACTGGATAGCAGTGGAAACAATAGCTGCATATTTCTGTACTGTAGGAAGAATGCTGAGTCAATGTGAGGATACCATTTGATGGCAGAAAGAACAGTTGCCTCAGAATTTCTCTATACCGAACCTCAGACTACAAATCCTGCGAGGGACTGCCTTAACCACCAAGGAAAGAAATCTGAGATACTGACATAAGGATGTTCCATCACTGTGTTCTGAAGTGGCTGATTTTAGCTTAGCAGAGGAAGTGGAAGCCGTCTGGATTTATTCTCGCGATACTCACGTGGTTTCCCTATGGGATGCACATGACCGTCAAGACATTGGCCTATGGGCATCAAAAGGAGTCACGTGATATTGGGTTGATGGTGTGGCACTCACCTTTGAGTGACCCTTCTCAATTTCTTGGTAAAATTTAGATAATACCTTAGAAAATTACAGTGTCTGTGGAACATAGCCACCTAATGACACTTCAATAGAAAGGTCATGTCTGCATGACAAGATTCACTTGATGATGGCAGCATAGGTTAAGGGACAATTGTTGTTAGATAACTGGTCTTAGGTTTCATCTGTGTTCAGGAAAACTGCTTCAATGCAGTGGAAGCTGCTGTTGAACATGAACTGCGTTGTAATTTGGAGGCTGAGTCTTCTTGACAAAGCCACTTTAGAGCAATATACACTATAAGTGCCATTTTGCTATATAGCAAAAATGCTGGGTCATTTTGAGTATAACTCTGAATGGATTCATGTGAAACTCTTGCACTATTCTTTTATGCGGACCTTTGGCCACAGCTGTCAACAGAAAATTGCTTAAATGGCAATGACTCAATGCTGAATATTGAAAATAAGAGTTTATGAGATGAGTTTTAAAACACATTTTTGAAATAAGGTGGAAATCACCTGAAAATCACTTGGAAATCACTAGGGAATCACGCAGAGATTCACTAAACACCTGGTGGAATTCACATGGGGATCAAGGAATACCCCGCACTAATCTAGTATCTACCAAGTGACCAGTCTTGCTGCTGTGGCCGTAGGTTTTCATTTCACTTCATATAATGAACCAGGCTTCAGAACATGATGTGTATTTACCTTATATATGAGATTGCCTGGTGTTGTGTTTTCAAATGTCCACCCAACTTACCCCTGTTCCATCAGAGGACTGACTCCTAGACCATGGGTTTCCGACAACTTTTTTTCCTATCAAGAATGTCATGTGACCATTTGCCAAGTCCTCTACCTAAAGATTCGTTATGTAAAGTTAGGCTACATTCTGTGGGCCAAGATCTGCACTCTAATTCCTAGAAATAGAAACAGTACTTGGTTGTTATTCCAAGCTCCCCAGTCGAGTTTTTTAAAGAACAGTCCAAGCTTCTACCAGGTTTCTTAGTGCCAACACTACAGTCTCTTACCAGAAGCAAGTCTTGGTGCTGCAAACTATGGTCAACTTTCAATAATTGTTTAAAAAAAAATTGGTGACTTCGGACCAGTTTTTGCTGAATGTACTGTTATGATGACACAGCATTGGTGCCATAGGCCCAATATCTATTGTAAATGCTTTCAAGGGAGTACAGTCTAGGCGAAGTGCACCAAGTCCTCCATTCTTCCTCTTCCTAGGAGATGACAGCTTGGATCTGTATGCCAAAGTGTCCACAAGAGTTTCAGGTAATAAGGGCCAGGCTGGATATTTGTGGGCCTAGTTCTTGAGACTGGACATTGTTACCAATTGGATGGACTTGAAGTAGTAGGCCTGGGCTTTAACTATGTCCTTTTAGGAGGTCCAGGCTTGGTTCAGATTTCCACAGTCTCCGTTTTATTTTTTCTCTCCTGAGAAGGTTTTTGCTTTGAGACAAGGACTTCAGGCAACTTTTGTTCACAGAGAACAGGATTGGAAATGTGGGATTATGCCATCATTTCAGTCTATGTCGGAGAATGTCGTAAGAAATGGTTTGGGCTAATTTCTCAAATCTACTTTCTGGTAATAGAGGTGGGATTATAACTGCAACCAAGGATAGCACACTAGATCCCAATAGGACATGCAGGCAGGAGACAAGGTCCTAGGTTTAAAGATAAGACTCAAATTACATGAGGACAGACATGCCCTGTGGTTTAAGTTATCTTATCTACTAGTTTTCAGAGAGCATAGGCTTAGTGCCTTGTTTCTCAGTCTCCCTTCTATTTTTGTTAGGAAAAGATAAGCCATGTACCTTGGGCCCATGTCACCAATCCACGTCTTCAAAAGAGAAGATGATGTAGTGCTTTTTTTGAAGTGACGAGTGCATATCACTGAGAAAATTCACATCAACACTGAGAAATCACTGCGTGGAATTGAAGGTGGCCGAGACAGATTTCATACTGACCTCCAATCGAATGTCATGTTTACATTCCAAATCTTATGTGAGGTCAACGGCATATGTGGGCAGTCAATGATCTTTAATTTGCCTCTACTTTTGTATGTTTTTCAGGAAAACTGCCTATGTTAGTAAAGGCAGAAGTCGCACATTGGCTGCGACTCAGGTTCATAATTGAGCCTGAGTGTACTGTGAGGAAGCGAATGGATAGCAGTTGAAACCATAGCTGCCATATTGCTTTATTGGAGGAAAAATGCCGAGTCATTGTAAGGTTACTTCTTCATTGCAAAAAAAAAAAAACAGCTGCTGAAGAATTATTCTGTGTCAAACCAAAGACTAAACATCTGTAAGAGACTGGTGAAACCAATACGAAGAAAAAGCTGAGAAACTGACATTGAGGGAGTTTCTTCTATGTGTTCTAAAAAGACTTCTATTAGCCTAGCAGAGGTAATGAGGTAGAAGTCGCCTAAATCTCGTACCAAGAATTAGGAAATCTGGCAATACTCAACAAGGCTTTCCCACGGGATTCATGTGACCAGGAAGAGCCTGGCCTGGGCAAGGCCATTCATGTGACCAGGAAGAGCCAGGGCAAATCTTGAAAAACCCTTTTGTGTTACCCTTCTACACTCCTTGGTAAAATTCTCATAAGCACTAAGCAAATAAGATTACCTGTATAACATAGCCACCTAACAGCCCTTCAATCAATAGGTCATGTCAGTATAAGAAGACTTGCTTGAAGACAGTGGCCTAGGCTAACACACATTTGTCATTAGGTAACTGCCCTGTGGTTTAGTCTCTGATTGGGCAACCTGCTTGTATACAATAGAAGCAGTGGTCACACATCAACCACATTGTAATTTAGAGGCTGAGTCTGAATGATGAGGCTACCTTAGAACAGTGGAAACTCTAAGCGCCATTATGCTGTGTTGTAGCAGAAATGCTGAGTCATTGTAAGCAAAACCCTTAAAGGTTCTGGTGGCAGATTCAAGTCTGTGTTAGCCTATGCCGCTGTCCTCAAGCACATCTTCTCATGCAGACATGACATTTCAATTGAAGGATTGTAAGGTGGCTACGTTACACAGGTAATCTTATTTTCCCAGTGCTTATGTTAAATTTACCAAGAAATGGTACCTAGCAGGGCAGGTGCAAAGGTTTCTAGGGGTCAGTGGAGTGGGCAAGATGACAGGGCCTGCCCATCTGTGGGTAGGGGGTGGGTGTCTGTTCAAGATTTCATCCCCACCCAGGGCACTTGTTGCAGGCTGGCTGCCTTCAGGACGAGGTGCTGTGGAGGTTCCCTCCAAGTCTTCTCCTATAAGAAGCGCGCGGGCGCGTCTGTTTGTGAGTGTGCAGATGTGTGTTCGTTTCAGCTGTATGTATGGTTGTGTGCGCGCGTGTGGTTGTGTGTGTGCGCGCCCAGGCCTGGAGCCAGCAGACCCAAAGTAAGGCAGAAGGAAGGGTTATGTACATTATGCCAAGGGTAGGGATGGAGAGGCAGCGGTGATGAGCCCGTAGCAGCGACCCTTCCGCAGGAGCTGTGGCTGGAGGCAGCAGTGGAGCAGGGCGCACGCAGAGCAGGACGCGGGGCCAGGCCCAGAACTTGGCAGACCATAGTGACAGCGGCCTGCCACTGACCTGCGCTGCTCCCGGCCAGCGCGGAGAACATACACGCTCCTTCTCAGCAGGAGTTTTGGGGGAAAAAAGCCGGGAGGGAGGGAGACGGAGAGGGAAGGTGCGGGGAGCTCGTGCGTCCACTGGAACACAGTCCACTATGATCTTACTTGCCTTCAGCTCTGGAAGATGGCTGGATTTCGTGCATCACTTGGGGGAGCGGTTTTCTTGCAAACCTTGCTTTGGATTGTATGTGCTGCCGTCTGCAGAACGGAGTAGTATTTCAATGTTGTGGTAAGAGTACCAGGCTTCCTTCCTTTCCCCGGCACGGCTGCTCTTGAGACTCTGGTCGCCCCCGCCGAATCCCGGTAGCTCAGAGTGGGGTCTGAGTAGTGTCCCCTCCAGCCAGTGTGGGTGATGGATGCGCGCAGACCGAGTCCGTTATCCTCAAGGAACAAAGCAGGATGCTGCGCGCTCGGCCACGGCGACGCCGTCCTCTCTCTTACTGGGACAGGAAGACGTGTGGCCCCAGGAGGCGGCCCGAGTTGGAGGGAAGCCACTACTCTGGTACATAGGGCTCACTGCCTGGCATCAGTGCTGCTCGGCATTATTCTGGGAACTTCTCTCTCTGTGTGCCCAGTCTAACAAAGGGGATTAAAAGCAGAATCCGCAGGGCGGGGTGGGGTGGGAATGCTGCTACATTTAATGATGTTAGTATATGTTAGAACACTTGACTAGCCTGAGTGTTTTTTCATTCAGACCTAAGTTAATACACCATAACTGGAGCTGGCTACACAAAGGAGATGTGGAATCCATCTCTTTTTAAGTGTCCGCTCCTCCCCTCCCTCACCATTCGAACCTCAACGTGGCCCAGTAAAATAGTTCTGAGGTGTGTTTTAAATTTGATTTCACACTCTCGTGGCACAACGGGAAGGTTTTAGGATGCCATTGGCTTGAGTTCGATAGTTCTGGGAATACGCAGACACAAAGCCAAAGGGAACTTAAGGGGTAGGACTTGCCAGACCTCTGCCAGAGTCCCCTTCCTGTCACCGACTGGGTACTGGAGCCAATGATGTGCAATGAGTCTCTGGAGGCGTGTGCGCACCTGGTTACCCCGCACACGATAGGCTCCTGCACAGCAGGAGCAACTTGTGAGATAGATCCCTTCGAATCAGAGCTGTCTCTGGCATCTCAGAAGAATTTAGACTCTGAAAAATCAGGTGATTTTTATCTTATAGTGTTGATCCTTGAGAGTTTCCTGTTATTTTGTTGGGAATATATTTACTCCATAGCAGGACCTATTGCACAGTATTTGAACATATTTCATGTATGAGATTTACATATAAAGTGTGCATAAGTGCCATATGTGAGAGCATATTCTGACATCACTGTTTATAGAAACCGTTCTTAGGACTCCATGTAATAAGTGATGGTTGGTAGAGAAAGTATTTGAAAAAGTAACAACCATTATTAAATGAGTTAAAGAAGTTCAGAGATGTTAAGTAGGATATTATGCAAAAAATCCAATTTGAAAATCAATTTTTTTAACCCTTTTTGGAAAAAAAAAACTTTGTTTTTCTGGATAAAAAGAGATAGAAAGGGGATGAGTGTCCAGACTGTTCACTGCAAATTCGAACTTTTGGAATTGCATGCCACAGATGTTTATATCTAACATTTAGATCAAGTGATAATGTTGAAATGAATACATAATTAATTTATAGACTGGAGGAATGTAAGTGGCAGGCTGTTACTTATAATGTTACAAACAGGCCTATGGTCTCAGATGGTGGTACTGGTGGTGGTACGGTGGGTCCTGGGAGGTGATCAGAATTAAGTGCTAGGCTCTGTCTTGCTCACCAAGGCTGCCAGCTTTAGGAAAGTCTTGGCTTTGCTTTCAGAAGTCTTTGTCATAGCATCAGCGTTTTGAAGATTATTTGCTTTCTTTCTGAGGCTAAACATAAACTTGATTGTAGTCCTTCCTAGCTTGAATACCTCAGTCACTTTAATCAGATATTATTATGTAATGAAAAGTTATGATTTTACTAAAAAAAGATTTCATTTTGAATTTCCATTGTATCCTCTCTTTATTCAAGATATGTGTGAAAAGGGAGTTTATGGGGGGGAAAAAGAACTACTTCCCCATTTTTAGAGCGCATTTATTATACAATGCAAAGATTATGAAAGATAAGAGGCATTGCCATCTGAGACCTTTTTTGATATACAGATTTCTAATAATTGAGATTATGTTTTAAAGTTTGTATTTTTCCCAAATAGTTTAAGCACTTGAGCATTTTTCTTAGTTAGCTTCATATACCTCTTTATGTGTAATGACAGCCTCTCTCTCTTTTAATTGTAAGTGTAGCTGCTGGTTAATTTGATATCCTGTAAAGAACATGAATTTCTGCCCAATTCACTTTTACTGGATGTTTCTTTTTGGTAGGAAATAGGCCATCACGTCGTCTTCATAAAGGGCATTTGGATCATGTTTCTCATTCTTGGTTGCAAAACCTACACTGGCCAGGCTTCATTTGATTGATTCTCAAGGACAGTCTTACAATAAACAGCAATGGTACCAATCATGCATGAAGCTCGTACGATCATAATTTTTTCTAGCGAGCACACCGAGTTATTATAGTTGGAAGGGAGCTCTGTCATATGCTTTTTGTGAGGACATCTGCTTTTTTGTGAGGACATCTGCTTTTGTTCCTCACTGAACTTCACAATTAGTGCACTCCCATCCTTTTTATTCTAACAATTTAAGGTTTAAAAACCAGTATTTTTTTTTCTCCTGGAAGTGGGGGGATTAGGTAGAGGTATTCATGTTAACTCTTTCCTGTCTGATTTTTAAGATCATAAACATTTGGAATTTTTAATGATCAGACCAGAAGATACTTGTTAATATGCTGATGAAAGTCTGTGAGAGAGAGAGAGGGGGCGGGGCATTTTGTTAGGTTGGTTTTGTTTTTAAGAAGCAGAAAAGACCGTTTATGGCTGAGGGAGGGTCTGACACCCCTGGAGCAGTGCTGTGCAGGAGATGCAGTTCATTCCTGTTCTTACCCATTTCAGACAGAACCCCATTTTTCAGGGTGGTCTTTGAGAGCTCACGCTTCTTTGTAATATATTCTATCATCAGCTATAATTATATTATGGAGGAAATGTACCTCTTGAGACTTCTGATTGTTTTCTAAAATAGCAGACACTCAATTTTACTTAGTATCCAGCTATATTTGCAAAGTATATGATATCTGAAAATAAATGCTATAAAATGAGAAAATGTAAGGACACACACATTGATAAAAATCAGCAGAGAATGGAAAAACATGGCATTTATATTTAAATGTATCTCTGAAGACACTTGTTCTAAGAAAATTTGTTTATGCCAACAATAATACATTGTGAGAAAAAAATGAGTGCTCACCTGGCAAAAACAGGAATTGTTTTTGTGTCTTCAAATGTGAGATTACTCTTGAAATGCAATGGTGAATGCTAAATCAAGATAATCAGAGAGGAGCTATAAAAACCTAGTTATCTAGTTCATTTGTGGAAAAGACAGGGCGATAAAGCCACCGTTAAAGTTCAGAAGCCCTTGGGTTAAGAAAGGTGGAACATATAACACATAAAGAAATGTTAAAAAGCAGTATTGCTTTTCAAGCTGGGTTCCAAAAATTTGGCAGAATGATGTAGTTCTCATTCTTTTTCACTAAAAAGCTAATTTCTCCACCTTTAGGTAATGTGAATTTCAACATAGATGCCCAAAAGTATTATTACACTTGATTACGTTAAGTGAGTGTTCTCTAATTAAGAGAATCTGGAAAGGGCTGGTATGTGAAGAAGTAATCTACGCTTTCTGTGCTGGTTCTGCGCCTTTCCGATTCAGCCCTGACTGGACCGTGCAGGGCTGACCCGGGCCGCGGGCCCGCAGGCTCCCCAGACTGCAGGCAGCCGGCGCTCGCCGAACCGACCGGCTCCCTCCTTGGAGATGCAGCGGCAGGACCCTACCTGGGAGACTCCCCGAAACCCGGATCCTGGCTGCTGCAGGAGAGCGCACCAACTTCCCAGCGCCCAAGATCAGCTCTGGGAGTAACAGGGTCACTGATTGTGGGTCCAGAACTGTGCCCAAACCCTAGGAAAAGCGGCACAAAGACGCCGCAGCAGAGCCGCAGGTGTTCGGGAGCAAAGGGAAGGTGGCCAGAGGGCACACAACCCCGCGCATGCGCGTTCCATCCAGGTGCTGCCGCAGGCGGCACAGAGTAAGAAGTGACGGAAAAGGGGTAGCGGCTGGTTACTAGGAGACGAGACGCTCGGATGGGTCGTCTAGGCGCTGCGTGGGCGTGCGCCTGCGCGGCGCGGATGGACCAGGAAGAGGCCTTTCCTAGGCGTCTTGCAGTGAGCAGGTGGACGTACACTCTCTACGTGCGTGAGTGCGCGCACACGGCTTGTAGTCCCCGCGAGAGGTCGGGTCGAGCCAGGTACGCGTGCGCATAGGGACTGGGGGCGCGCGGGACGGAAGCGGAGCGAAGGCGCCGGGGAGGTGGAGGACAAGCCCGCCTCAGGTACAGAGCGTGAGGGCGGGGCCGACCGCGGCGCCGGCCGCCGCTAACCGCCCCGGCTCTTTCCCGCCGGGTCCCGCCTCCCTCCTCCTGCATTGGGGCGGGGCCAGGGTGATTTGGGGGTGGGAAAGGAGGGTAAAGGGGCGGAGGATGGACCTTGGGAGGGTCCTGGATCCTTGGCCGAGGCCGAGGCCTGGCAGTCGTCGAGATGAGCTCCGGGAAGGACCGCGGGCTGAGAAGCCCGGGGAGGGATCCGGAGCTCCAGGTAGAAGCAGCGGGGATGCGCCAGGTTGGGTAAAAGCAGCTCCTGCGCCGGAAGGCCTCTGAGAGGGCAGCTGCAAGGGAGCCGGGATTGGGGCTGGGAGCGACCCCCGAAGTAGGTACTCACTGCTTGGCCTGCTGTGAGGGGCAGTAGCGGGCAGTGTTGCGGTGCCGGGAATCTCTCCAGGAGCAAACTTTGCTCCTGTTGCCGTTTCTTAGGAGCTTAGGGTTGAGCCCAGTTCCTATGGTGACCGCTTCGGTTCGTGCCGCAGCTGTCCGCTTGGTTGTTGGGGAGACTGTTCTGTTTAGAAACACTCTGGAGTGGAGCTGAGGAATTTGAAAGTCAGAGATTTGGGAGTTCAACTTGGCTCATCCTGACTCCCAACTTCTCACTTCTAAACCTCTTTATAAACTTTAGGAGGTGAAGGGCCGAGATTTACATAGGCATTTGCATGAAAATCTCTTATAATTTCAGTAGAAATTATACACAGGAAAAGCAGGGTAAGCTGGCTTTCGTTTGAAAAAATTTAAGACTTAAATTGAATAACTGCTGTGATCATGGACCTGCTATCTAAATACGTATAGGAATACATTTTTTTTTTCTTTCAATAAAGTCAAGGATCGTGGCTTCAGAAAAGTCGGCAAAGATAACAGTGTTCCAGAGTTTTCTTCTTTCATTTCATGCCCTTATAGCTCAGGATATTCCTTGTTTTAAATTTTCTCTACTGGCATTTCAACTGCACTTTTTATTTTTTTAATCTGTAAGGCAATAAACAATAACAGTCGATTTTTAAAAATAGATTAAAGTGTCAAATCTGTCTCCAGGATAAAACCCATTTTTGTTTTTATTTTAATTGTTCCATGAACTAAATCATTCAGTCTTATTTAGTGGGAAATAATTATGAAGACACTTTAATGAAATACTTATTTTAAACAATAAACTTTTACATTGTTTAAAGGCAGCTTCCAAAACATATCTTATTTTGTTTATCTTAAGAAAACACTCACTACTTATACCCCAGCATATAATCAGTTGTGGAGATTCTCTGGGCTCTCTTGTTTTGTTTTTTTGGTTGCTTAGTTCAATTTGAGGATAATTTGCTCAAAGTGCTCCATGTACAGAGAGCAGGTGTTATTCATTCTCTTTTCCTGTCACTCTCCCCTTCTGCTCCCCAGATACAGCCATGATCCTGACTTCTGTGATCGCCATTTCCTTGCTTTTCCTCATAGTTTCTCCATCTTTTATATGAACACGCACATTCTAGTTTGGCTTGTTTTTGAACTTTACATAAATGAAGTTATACTAAGTTTTCCTTTCCATTTTGCTTCTTTACTCAACATTATGTTTTTAAGATTTATCCTCATTGTTGCTTGCAGTTTGTTTAGTATTCTGTTGTAAGAGTATACCACAATTTATGTACTCTTGATGGACATTAAAGATTTTACAGTTTTGGTTAATGTGAACAACACTGCTGTAAACTTTTTTGTACATCTACCTCATATAATCTTTTGAAATGAGCTAGTTAGTAAGGTAGTTCCATGTCTTCATTATGCTAATAACAGCAGTCTATATATTTTTAAATTCTTTTAGTTCAGAAAAATCTCTTGAAAACAACTATTTCACCCCTTCTTATGTTTCCAAGAGGTCTTGATGAATGGTACTTCTCCTACAGCCATTATTTTATGTTCTTTGAAAAAGACAAGTTACTTCTTTACGGTATATCTAGATTGAAGGGAAGTGGGAGTTTGGGTTTGGATGGAATGACTGGAGAGGTTATTCTTTTTCATAAGAAAGCTTAAATTTGTTTGAGGTGAATCTCTAAAACATATACTTATTTTGATTATAAATACAAAAAGTTATCTCAAAATTATTTATAAAATTTTGTGTGGTTTTCTCCATCCTTCTGTTACTGAGGCTATTCTTCCTACTTCCTACTTTTGGAGACAGTTTTATAAAAATAAAGGAAGTTGACCTTCTGTGGAACCAGAATTCAGAATCCCATGTAAAATACTCCAGTAGTTTCAATTATTCTATCAAAATATTCAGTAGACATTTGTTCAGCACATATTATGTACCTGATAATTTGCTCAACACTAATGATACTTTTTAGCACATGATCTTGCCTCCTTTTTTACTGAAAATTCAAAATTCCACCAGGCAGGAACTTCTTCAGATTTCTACCCCTTCTTATCTAAATCTTCACCTGACCTTGCTTTCCTTTCTTATCTCAGAGGACAGGGCACACCCTTTACCTGGGCTTCTTATTCGCTCAGTGGCCTTTCTCCACCAGTGAACATTAACCCATGTCTTAGAATCTCTGTTGTGTTTGTACTGTAGGGCTTCTTAACCTGGAGTAAAGGAACTTTAGGGAGTTCTCGAACCCTGTTTTGTATGTGTTTGCATTTTCCTGAGTAGACCCAGGGCTTTTGTTTAATTCTTTGATGTAAAGAGAAACGAGTTCTTCTCTTGTAATGACCCTTAAACAGTCTTGGTTTTCTTCCAACTTTCACTCTCTGTCTCTTCTCTCAATTGTGCTTCCTAAAAGAGGTGTCTTTTTCCTACTGCCTTTACTTTACTAATCATTCATGGATTAGTCTTATTCAAACTTGCTCCTCCCCCATCCCTACAGTTAAGACTATTTTCTTCCAGTCATCAAAATTCCTTATTTCAGAAATGTTTTATTGAGTACCAACTTTGTGCTGGGCATTTTTCTAGGCATTAGAGATATAACAGTGATCATACAAGAGCTTAGATCTCTTGGAGCTTACATTCTAATAGGAGACAGACAAAAAACAAGTGAAGAAATAAATGATATAATTTCAAATAGTGTTAGTAAAAATAGCCTAATGAGAGAGTGAGTAGGGGAGAGGCTGCTTTAGGTGAGAGGTCAGGGAGACCCTCTGATGTTTCAGACAAAGAGTTGTAGGTAAAAGGGAGCCAGCCAGGTAGAGGGCTAGGAGAGTGTTCCTGACACAGGGGAAGCAAGGGCAGACTCCTCAAAATGCAATGAGATTGGCACATAGAGGGACAGAAAGAAAACCAATAAAACTGGTGGGTGAACAAAGAAGAGAGTACTAGGTCTGTTAAGGGAAATGAAGGCAGGGCCGAATCATGTCAGACGTTAAAAAGTTTGAATTTATTCTAATTACAATGGAAAAGTATTGTTTTTAGAAGGATCTCACTGTTTTAATACATATTACATGAATTTTTTTCAACTTTATTGAAATATAATAGATAGTTGCTCATATTTACATTGTACAATTCAATGAGTTTTGTTTTGTTTTTTTTTCAATTAGAGTTGGCATACAATAATATATTAGTTTTAGTTGTAGGGCATAGCGATTAGAGATCTATATAAGTCACGAAGTGATGACCCCACTATCTACTATCCCTCTTCCCTCTTAGGTATTTATTACATCATTATTAACTATTTTCCTTATGCTACACTTTATATCTTCACATCTCTTTTGTAACTATCCGTTTGTACTTCTTAATCCCTTTGCCCTTTTTGCCATCTCCCCTAACCCCCTCCCATCTAGTAGACTTCAAAATATTCTCTGTATCTGAGTTTATTTATGTTTTTGTTGTTGTTTATTTTGTTCTTTAGATTCCACATATACATAAAATCATGTGATATTTGTCTTTATCTGACTTATTTCATTCAATGCAATACCCTCTAGGTCCATCAAGACAATATCTTTTTCCATCCCCTTCCTTTTAGTCTGTGTGTGTCTTTTAATCTGAGTTGAGTCTCTTGTAGGCAGCATATGTAGGGGTCTTGTTTTCTTATCCATTCAGCCATTCTGTCTTTTGGTTGGAGCACTATGACATGGATATTTTTACATTTAATTGTGTTCCATAGGCTCCATAAATTATTATTATATTCTTGGCTTCTTTTTTCTTGCCACTTGATGGAGTGTACTTGGCTTCCCCATCCTCTATATTGGTGGTGTGATCATTTTCTTTATCCACTCTGTTGATTCCCTCTAATATATTCTTTATCTCAGATAATGTGTTCTTCATTTCTGACTGGTTCCCTTTTATAATTTCCATTTCCATTTATATGTTTTTTATCTCTTTGTCAAAGTTCTCACTGAATTCATCTACACTTCCCCTAAGTTCATTGAGCATCTTTATAACCATTGTTTTGAACTCTGCATCTGTTAGGATTGCTTGACTCCATTATTCCTGGATCTCTGTTCTGGTTTCTGCTTCTTTGTCATCCCATTTTGGCTGCCTTTCTGTGTCTGTTTCCATGTACTAAGCAAAGCTCCCAAGGCTCCCAGTCTTATTAGCATGGTTTTGTGTAGTAGGTGTCCAGTGGCACAGTCCTGGGAAGAGTTCAGCAGCAGGCCAAGTTTAGCCCCAGACTGTGCCCCTCCGGGGCCATCCGTTAAGACTCAGCAAGCAATCCACAGATGCTGTGCTTATAGTTGCCTTAAGAGGCCACACCAGAAACTGCGGTCAGCTGCCACCAGTGTGAGTCCTGGCGCTGCTCAGCTAGAAGCACCTGACTCTGAGGACACACCTAGATGTGGCTTGGGTGGGGCTGTGAGGTAGGGGAGCTGGAGTGTTAGGGAGTCCTCTGGGTAGAGCGACCTCTGTTATCCAGTTTAATGATGTCTCCCCTATGGCGGCACTTTGTCCGCACACTTGGAGTGGGGAGGGCTCAACAGAGGAACAGTGGATGCACCGGCACTTCTGTCCAGGAGAAAACCTCACCTCTGGCCCTCACTCTGACAACTGAACGTCTCTCTGTAAGTCCCTGGTGGCTCACTGCCCAGCAGCCGACCTGGCTCTGGTGTTCAGAGTGAGCAGGTCCGTCACCACAAAACTCCAGTTGCAGACATGGCCCTTTTAAGAGGAACGTCTGCTGCTGCTGGCTGCCACAACCTCTGTCCCACTCAGCCACTTGGGACCGGACAGCCTCGCGTCTTCGCCCTCTCCTACCTTCTTTCATTGCAAGGTGATTTCTTATTTTTATTTCTCTCCCTAGTTGTAGTGTTTCTGTTCATCTAGATCCCACGCAACTTTGCTTGCTATTTGCTCTGTTTCTTTCACAACTTTGATTTGGTTGCAGGAAGAAAGAACAAAGCCCCTATCATCTATGCCATTTTGTCCTGATCTTAGGATCTCACTGCTTTAAAGTGAATGTTTTAATTTCAGTCTGGAAGATAGTTTGTAGGGAGCTACAGTAGAAGCAGAAAGACCAGTTAGGAAACACGACAAGAATCCACACTGGAGGTGATGGTGAACCACAGAGATGGTAATAAAAGTGCAGAGAAGTGGGTGGAGTGGGGATATATTTTGGATTTAGAATAGCGGCCCCCCACCTTTTTGGCACCAGGGACCAGCGCTTCTATGAGAATCTAATGCCTGATGATCTGAGGTGGAGCAGAGGTGGTAATGCTAGTGCTGGGGCGTGGCTGCAAATACAAGATGAAGTTTGCTCGCTGGCCCGCTGCTTACCTCTTGTTGTGCAGCCCGGGTCCTAATAGGCTATGGACTGGTACTGGTCCGCGGTCCAGGGTTTGGAGACCTCTGAGTTAGAACGACAGGGCTTGCACATGGATTTGTTGGGGGTCAGGGAAGGAGGAAACAAAGACAAGCCCTTGGTTTTTGACCTTGGGTACTGCACAGATAGATGGTAGTACCATTTGATGTGGGAAAGACTGCGAAGGAACATGGTGGAGATGAGGTTGAGAGCAGGAGTGCAGATGGAGGAATTAAGAGGTCTGTTTCAGACATGTTAGAGTTGCAATGGCCATTGACATCCAGTAAACACGAGGTGATGTGTTATGTGCTCCAATAGGGGTGTGGTCATAGGTTTTATGGAACATGGAAAATATATTCTAAGTCTTTTGGAGGAAAGTAGATGTCAGAACTACTTTTTTGTAGTCCTTTTTCTATATTCCAGTGGCATTTGCGTGCGTCCCTCTTATGTGGCAATGTTCATGCAGCACTCTAATTTCTGATGTATTTGTTCTAGACTTCTCTAGATTCTTTGAGGGTCGAAATTGTAGGCTTTTATTTTTCATCTTTCTGTCTCCAGAATCTAATATTGTTTCTTCCTTATTCTACCTATTTATAAATTTGTTAAGTGAATAAATGTGACTGCTACAGTCTCATAGTATGAACTGAAGCAGTGATAGTAGGAATGGAAGAAATGTGTTTGAGAGATATTTTAGTGAAAAGATCAGTAGAATTTGATGGCCAATAGATAAGTTGAGTCAGTGAGAGAAATTAGTAGTAATAATTGTAAATAATAATGGATATAGCACTTATTTTTGTGAGGCAGTATTTTAAGTATTTTACATGTATTAACTTGTTTAATCCTCAGAACAACTCTATGAGGCAAGTACTATTATCATCCTCATTTTATTGATGACAGAGTCATAGCCAGAGGAGTAACTTGCCCATGGTCATTCAACTAAGAAGTGACAGGACAAGCATGGCACCCATCAGCAGTGTGATACTAAAGAACGTGCTTTCAACCACTATGCCATGTTGCTTCCCAGTGAGAATGATTGTGATTCTAGCTTGGTGTTTATGAGGATGCTTTTTCACTTGCTCATTCCTTTTACTTGCACTTTCTAAGATCTGTACAGGAACACAGTTCCATTCATAGTTCTGTTTCAAGATCATGGGAATGTGGAAGGTATTGAGGTGGCAGGCCAGGCCTGTCATTTCAGATACACTGATTTCTCTCCCTTTGTATTGCCTCAAAAGCTGGTGCAGAAGAAGCAGCAGCTCATACTGTGATTGCTCACACTTGTCAGATAAACTGTTGGCGTCTTCCTACTTTTAATTTCTACACTAGCCTGATAGGTAATTTTATAGAATTCCCACTTGAGTATTCAGTTGATCAAAGAGAAGAAGGAAAGTTTAATTTTGCTAGCTTTAGTACACTATTTGCTTATCAACTTCTACAAATTTTTGTGACACCTTCTCACTATACAAATAACTCTGTGCAGGTTAGGGGCAGTACAGATTGCTCTAGAACATTGCTTGTTCTTAAGATTCTGATGACAGTATGAAGAAGACATATCCAGAAAAAAACAGATAGCTACCTAAATTGTTCTATAACTAATATATACAGAAGTCTCAATGAAGATGTGATCACTGTTGGAGAAGACAGAAAACTTCCTAGAGAATATGGAATTCAAACTGAGCCTTAGAAGTAACTTCAGTTAAATGGAGAGAAGGGTGAGGGCAAGGCTTAAGAACAAAAGATAACATGTTTCTCAGTGTGTAAAGAATGTGTAGAGTACTTTAGAATAGTTTGTCTTTAATAGAAGGGTTCTTAGAGTTGTCAAGTAGGAGATAAGTTTGGAGAAGTGGGAAGGGACTAGTATGAAGAACTCTTTTGAGTGCTAGCAGATTTAGACTTCACTTAAATAGATCCTTGCTATTCAAGGTGTAATCTCTGCACTAGCCAAATAGGGATCACTGAGCAGCTTTTTAGATATGCAGTATTTCCGGCCTACTGTGAATAAGAATCTATATTTTAACAAGATTCCCAAGTGATTCTTATGTCCACTAAAATTTGAAAAATATTGCTTTGGTGAGGAATCATTTTATTCTGTTATTCTAAGTCAAATATTTATAACGAGGAACATATTTTTCAACAGAAACTATGTAAGAAACAGTAGTTAGGATTGCAGCCTAACCTATAAAGGCCTCACTTGTTCATAATTAGAGATGCTCTGTGAGATCTAATGCTTGAGGTCCAAGTGAGGTGGTAACTTCTGGAAGGAAGAACAGAAAAGCAAATTTGTGTCTTGTTTAGGGAAAAGGGAAAAGGAAGATAATCTGTCACACTTCTAAGTACTGGATTGTACAGGTTGTAACACAAAGTCAGTGACTGGGGGATCCTGATCCTCTAGTACCCCGAGCACTAGATTTTGGGCAATAGTAGCTGTGTTGCCAAAGGATACCTAGAGTGCTTGTAGCAAATTCTCTCTTCCTTGACATAAGGGTAGCCTTGATTCAGGGAAAAAACAAATTATTTCCCTAAATTACAGTTTCTAAGACACGTTGTCAAGTAAAAATTCACAATGCAGAGTAGTATGTGCAGTATGTTAAAGTGAAACACCTTTAACACTTAACACTTGTTATTTTGCACATGTGCAAATATATAT
>NW_006434441.1:250582-258604 GCF_000325575.1 Pteropus alecto
AAAATTCCTAAATGGAATTTTTTGTACAGAAGCTATGTGTATTTGTAACACTGCTAGATTTTACAGAGTTAGTTCTCCACAGATATTATATCAGTTTACACTGATGTAAATTACAGTGATGTATATGAAAGCTAAGTTATATATATCCAACTTTTTGATCTTTAAATCTATTTTAAAGCCAATTATGTGAAATATTCATATTCTTTGCCAAATTTTCAATTAGGGTATTTTCCTTTTTTATTTATAGGGGTTAGTTACATATTAGAGTAGTTAACCCTTTGTGATTTGGGTAACAAACCTTTTCGTTAATATACAAAAGCCATAATAAACAAGTAGCCAGTAGCCACTATATTTGACGACACAAGCCCAGAGGTAGACTACCGAATATGCTGCTGACCCACGTTTTCTTAAAACAGTGATTACCAAGAGGATAGGATGGAGTATGTCTTTTTGAAAAGCATGTTCAGTACTGTGGTTTTATATTTGGGAAACAGAAAAAGTTTTATAACAAAATTTTAAGCAAGTAAAGCTTGCTAAAATTCTCTTAGTGGATGGGACAAGGTTAAAAACAAGTGAATATGTAGCTAAAAATGTTGTTAATTTTCAGAATTTATTGATTATTGTGAGAAATCACAAAGCTATTTTAAACTAAATGCCTCAGTATTTTTCCCATTCTTTCCACCAGGTTACCACCAAAGAACATGGTTTTGGTCTAGGGGCTCCAGTTTCTGAAGCTGAAAAATACCAGACTACTCTCCAGCTAGAACAAGAAGTGAGAAATCAAGATAAATTCATCTCCGCACTGAAATTACAGGTTACACTTAATTTATTATGTATTTCCCTGAATTAATTTGGGATGAGGCCTATTTTAAAACAAGAAGATGGAGAATAAATACTAATTCAGTGCTCGTTTTATGGGGTTTTTTTAGGTCTAAAATCATTTCATTTTTATCTTAACCATTTTGATACACATAGATTCAGAGTCAGTGCAAACTACGTGCCAAGTGTTATATCAGGTGCTTTCAAGTACATAATCTAACTTCATCCCAACCTTGGGAAATAGTGATGTTATTTCTATTTTACAGACGTGGAAGCTGAAGTTCTAGGGGTTAAAGAATTATGATATTGGACTAATGAATGACAGAGCTAGGATTTCTCTAAACTCCCAAGTTAGCTAGGATTTGAACTGTGCTCTCCAAGTTCAGTATTGTTTCTGTTCTCCTGGTGCCTGATATGTGGTGTAGCTATTAATAAAGTTGTTAAAATGAAATACTTCTTCTAGGAAGATGAAGTAGACTTACTTTTCCCTAGTCCTACCACTAAATACAGCTAAAACCCCTGAGCATAATATCTAAAACAAACATAGAAAGGTGGAAAGTAGAAGGAAGACTGGCTAGGGACCTCAGCACACCATGAAATGACATATTAGTGAGTTCTTGGATTGTCTTTGTGCTCTATGTACCCCAGACAGAGTGCTAGAAAAACTGGCACCCAGAAACAACAATGAGTGCAGACAAAAAGAGGCATCAGAAAAGCCATCCCTCTATAGCCAAAAGACTAGGAAAGGGGCAGCCTAGTAAGGCAGCCCACTTTTAGACAGTAACTGTCTGCTCTAAGCAACACTGGAAAAACTCTAGCCCTGTTCCTGCCAGCAAAGGCTGAGTAAAGAGCCTAGGATTCTACCCTCAACAGGCTGTAGGTAACAAGGAGCCCCAGCTGTACCCCCTGTTTCCCCTCTCCCAGGTCCCTGTCTGGACAGAGTGGGGAGTGAAGGCTCTTGTGCCCACAAGGCAGTAGGGAAGGTCCCCAAGCCCCACGGGCCAGTGGAGACGATGTGGGGAGCCTAGACACCCATCCCTCCCCTGGTAGGAGCGGTGCCCCATCTCCTTGCTGGGGTGGTGTCAGAGGAGACTGGAACCAGGGTCAAGACTTCTGTTCCCCAGCAATAACAAGTCCGCCCTCCCACAGAGGAAGTGAGGACTCATGGGAACAGTAATTGGGTGTCGCTCTTCTTCCTGGCTGTGGTGGTATCAGCAGAGGCCTAGTGGGGAGCCTGAACTCTCATCCCTACCTAGCAGAAACAATGAGCCCCACCCTCCCCAGGTATCAGTGGAAGCCTAGTGGACTTCTTCCCGTACCTAACAGGACAAAGGCAGTGTCTCCCTTTTCTAGCTAGAGCAGTGTCACAGGAAGCCTACTAAAACACAAGAGCCAGAGTCTTAGAATACCAGATCTCAATAAAAAAAAAAAAATTACTCTTCATCACAAGAATTAGGAAGATCTCTACCTCTATAAGAAAAGACAGGAGATGCCAGCACAGTGATGAATCAGATATTGCAATTATTTGACAAGCATTTTGAATCAGCTATCATATACATGCTTCAACCAGCAATTTTGAGCATGCCTGAAACAAACAAAAAGAGAAAATCTCAGCAAAGAAATAGATATAAAGAAGAACCAAATGGAGATTTTGGAAGCAACCAAGATATTCTCCAAAAGATGAATAGATAAACAAACGATGGTACATCCATGCAGTGGAATATTATTCATCTGTAAAAAATGAGCTCTCAAGCCTCAAAAAGATAATGAAGGAACCTTGAAAGCATGCTAGGTGAAAAAGCCAATCTGAAAAGGTTGCACACTATATGATTCCAACTACATGACCTTCTAGAAAAGACAAAACAGAGAAACATTGGAAAGATCACTGGTTGCGAGAGATTTAGGAGAGAGGGAGGTGTGAATGGGGCACGGGGTTTTTAGGGTATTGAAACTACTCTCTCTGATACAGTGATGATGGATACATGTCATTATACATTTGTCAAAACACATAGAATCTACAACTCAAAGAGTGAACCCTAATGTAAACTATGGACTTCAGTTAATAATGTATCAGTGTTGGTTTGTCAGTTGTAACAAATGTACCACACAAATATAAGATGTGCATAAGAGAGGAAACTGTGTATGTGACAAGAAGAGGTTTGTGGGAACTCTGTACTTCCTGATCGATTTTTCTATAAACTTAAAACTACTCTAAAAAAAGTCTATTAAAAAATGCATGAAGGAAAATATTTTCAAGTCTTATATCCTAGAGATTAATATCCAAAATATCTAAAGAACTTCTACAACTCAACAACAACAACAAACAATTCAAAAATGGGCAAAGGACTTGAATAGACATTTCCCCAAAGAAGATATCAAATGGCCAATAAGCACATAAAAAATGCTCAACATAATCAACTATTAAGAGTATCCAAATAAAAACTATAATGAGCTGTCATTTCAAACTTATTAGGATGGCTGTTATCAAAACAACAATAAACAAACAAAAAAAAAACCTCAGAAAATAACAAGTATTGGTGAGGATGTGAAGAAACTGGAACCCTTTTGCGTTGCTAGTGGGAATGTAAAATGGTGCAGCCATGGTGGAGAAAAAGTTAAATATAGAATTACCATATGATCCCAGCTATCCCACTCCTAGATGTATCCCCAAAAGATGAAAAGCAGGAACTCAAACAGATATTCGTATACCAGCAATATTCATAGCAGCAATATTTACAATAGCCAAAATGTGGAAACCACCCAGATTTTCATTAACACATGACTAGATATACAAAATGCAGTCTGGACATGCAGTGGAATAGTACTCAGCCTTAAAAAATAATGAAATTCTGATACAAGGCTACAGCATGACGGGCCTTGAAAACATGCAGAGTGAAATAAGGCAGGTAGAAAAGGGAAAATAGTGTATGATTCCTCTTAGATGAGGTCCTTAGAATAGGCAAATTCATAGATTCTGTTTAATGGGTACAAGTTTCTATTTGAGATGATGAAAAAGTTGGAAATGGATCTAGAATGGTTGCACAACACTGCAATGTGCCAATGCCATCTAAATGTACACTTAAAAATGGTTAGGATGGTCAATTTTATGATATATGTATTTTACCACAACAAAAAAAGTTAAAAAATACAGTAACTGAAATTAAAAACTGTTTTTAATTCCAAACAACAGAATGGAGAGGAGAGAGTAATGGATCAGTGAACATGAGAATAGAAATTACATAATCTGATTAACAGAAAATAGACTGGAAAAAATGTGAACAGAACAGGTGGGGCTA
Source organism: Pteropus alecto (assembly GCF_000325575.1). Lineage (NCBI taxonomy): Eukaryota > Metazoa > Chordata > Mammalia > Chiroptera > Pteropodidae > Pteropus > Pteropus alecto. The sequence goes on from NW_006434441.1 coordinate 254,698, forward strand.
TAACAAAAGATCTAATGTTTAGATCATTGGAGTCCAAGGAAGAGAGACAAGAGAGGATGAGGCTGAAAAAGTATTTGAAAGTACAATGGCTAAATATTTCTCAAAAATGGCAAATGACACAAGACATAGTAAAGAAGGTGAGTGAACATCTACCAGGAGTCTCAAAGAAATCCATCCCAAGACACTTTATATTCAAACTTGTGAGAAGTAAAGACAAAAAAATAAAATAACCAGAGAAACAATTTATTACCTATAGGGGAACACCAGTTCAAATGGCAGCAGATCTGAAAATCTGGAGGTCAGAAGGAAGTGGCACAACATTTTTCAAGTGCCAGAAAGAAAAAAAAGTCAACTCACTATTCTGTATCCAGTGCAAGTATCCATTAGAAATGAAGGGAAAATCAAGACATCTCAGATGAAGAAAACTAAGAGAATCGGTTGCCCCCAGAGCTACCATAAAAGACTAGCTACAGAAATTTAACTAGGAAGGAAGTGATAAAAGAAGGAATCTTGGAAGAATAGAAAGGAAGGAAGAACAATGTATAGACCAAAAATAAGGGTAAATGCAATAGAAATTCCTTTTTTTCTATCTTTGTCAAATGTAGTTCTCAGTGCATGTAGAGGAAATATTTAAGACAGTTATTAATAGAGGGGGTAAAAAGGACATAAAGGGAGGTAAGTTTTCTATACTTGACCTGATAAAATGTAGATTGTGATAAGTTATGAATAGATAATGTAACGGCAACCACTAAAAAACTATGCAAAGAGACACACTCAAAACACTAAAGATAAGTAAAAATGGCCCTTTTCTTCATCCGTTGGTAGTTTGATAATGGGCTGGGAAGGAGAGCTGTGGTCCACGCTGGTCAGCAAATATTCCATTGATTTGGTGTTTAGCTTAGTCAAGGAAGTTACCGATTGGTTCAAAAGGACATTTCTAAAGAGTTAACACATTTTGATAACAACGATTAGATATTTAATTCTAAAGAATGCCTAATTGATGATATTATTAAAATAAAAAATTTCAAGACTGTGGTTTCTTTTATTGCAGATATAAATATTTGGCCTTTTTTCTAGTAGTGTGGTTTAAAATCAATAGTGATTAAGTTCTTTTTTTAAATTAAACTCTACATTTTCTTGAAAGATATAGCTATAAACCTTTAAATTTTCATTTAATATATTTTTCAGCTAGGTAATACATTCACATGGCACAAAATTCAGAAAGTTATAAAAGATAAATAATCAAGTCTCCTTGCCAGGGAAGCAAACTCCCTTCCCAATTCCAGTCACCGCGTTGTTCTCAGGGGGAGCTAAGGAAATATTTTAACATGTTTATTTTCTTTCTAATCATAACAGATTGAAGATCTCAAACAGACAAATCATGGCTTGGAAGAATATGTTAGGAAACTCTTGGATAGTAAGGAGGTGGTAAGCAGTCAAGTAGAAGATTTAACCAGCCACAATGAGCATCTTTGTAAGGAATTGATTAAGATTGACCAACTAGCAGAGCAACTAGAAAAAGAGAAAAAATTTGTGGTGGATACCGCTGACCAGGAACTTGAAGAAGCAAAGGTATTAGATATACTGCTGATCAGGATTTTTGTTAACTGAGGTATAATTGACATATTAGCTTCAGGTATGCAACATAATGATTCATTATTTGTATATACTGCGGAGTGATCACAGTAAGTCTGTTTAACATCCAATTACTGATCAGGATTTTAATTCTACTTTTAACATCCTGTAGTTATTAAATGCAATGAAAAAAGTGACATTCTCATTTATGTAATTTGAAAGTTTTCTAGATTTGACATTAAATATCTATTATATGGATTAAATTATATTTTATCTCACACTTTATTTTTTTAATTTTGTGCTCAAAATTTTCTAAATACTATGTAGTAATGGTAAAAACTTCAACAAGAATGTTCTACATATAGAACATTTCTCTCTCTCCCCAGTGCTCCTCTCTGCACAGATATCTACCAACAAAATTTACATGTTCACATTCTTCCTTTCTGTTTTCAGACCCACAATTTATTTCACACTTTTAAGATTTTTTTTAAAGTAAGGTTTTAAATTTGTCAAATTTGTCAGTCTTTACTGACTTCTGAGTTTTGATTCTTTTATTTTTTTGTTTCCTTTCCACTTTAAAAAAATTTTAATAGACCTTATTTTTAGAGCAGTTTTGTTTGTTTGTTTGTTTGTTTTTTAGGCGAGGCAACCCTTGGTTGACCTCACAGATTGCAAGGACCTTGTCAGCTTACAACCCTTATTTTTTTATTTTTTATGTCTATAGCACCTGGTCTTCCTAGGTGGTCTCTCATCCAACTACTAACCAGGCCCAACTCTGCTTAGCTTCTGAGGTCAGACAAGATCGGCCTTGTTCAGGGTAGCATGGTTATAGACTAGAGCAGTTTTAAATTCATAGCAAAACTAAGCAGAAGGTACAGAGATGTCCCATGTACTTCCTGCCCCCACACATGCTCTGCCTCCCCCATTATCAGCACCCCCACTAGAGGAACACGTTTGTTATAGTAGATAAAACTGCACTGACACATTGTCACCCTGAGTTCATAGTTTACATTAGGATTTGCTTTTGGTGGTATATATTCTGTGGGCTTGGACAAATGTAAAATGACATTATCAGAGTAATTGACTTCCCTAAAAATTCTCTGCATTCTGCTTAGTTTTGATTCTTGTTTAGGAAAGTCTTCTCACCTTAAGAACTATAAGAATTTTTCTACAGTTTTAATACTTTTAAATAATTTTTTAAAAAGTTTTAATCCTTTTGGAATTTCTTTTTGTTCTAGTATGTGGTAGAGTTGACTAGTTCTTTCTTTAGTCACTGAATTGAAGTGCCCTTTTAACAGCTACTAAATTCTATATGTGTGAGTATAGAATTTGGACTGTTTGGTTTCCTTAATTCATTTGCCATTTTCTGTGCCGCTACCACATTGTTTTAGTTACTGTAACTCTTGGATATTTTGATAACATTTTATTTCTTGTTTGAGTTTTAGTACTCTGCCATGAAATTTAGAAACTAAGAATTTCAACACAAGTATGAAATGAAAACCATTTTATTTTTCCTTGCTGCCTGATGGCTTATCAGCAAGCTACAAAGTGGATTTGAAAGACAAAAAGCAACCAGTTGAATTTTTAAATGATAATATGTGAATGTGCTTATTTGACTTGATTTTATTAATCACCATTAGTCAACTGTGTCTGTAATAAGATGGTTTCCCAAAGCTAATTGTTGTTACATGTTATTTCTTAAACATCTATATAATATACTCTTGATAGCATATAATAAAGAATATTATATGCTATTCTTAGTAGCATATGATAAAGCACTTAAATAAAGGTTCAGGCTGAGAACATTAGTGTGATTGAAGGTATTATTCGTTACAGTAATTTAAAATATGAGCCCAAATAATGAACTCTAGTACAGTATTTATATGCAGTAACCTCACTTAGAGTATGTAAAAGACAAATAAATTAGTGAAAAGTCTGAATAATGGAATATTTAAATATGTGAAGTTAATTCCTTTGATGTAAGGACACAGTCTTCTTCACAGTGTTGCCTGGAGGAAGTCCTTAGACCTACTTGAGAGAGTTAATAAGAATGATTTGTTTTTAACTTGTGAATTATTTATCTTGTCACGGTTGCTACTAAAGTATTTGAAGGACATTTAAAGCAGCTTGGCTATTTTAAACATTCCTCAATAAACTTTTTTTGTATTGTTTCTTTAAGAATAGTTATTACCATTTTAATGGTAAATTGAATTCAGTATCAGTTATAAAAATTATCATATTGAAGAACATTGGATTAATGTTTTATTATGTCTTATACTCTTCACATTAAAATTACTGCACTCCTTCCCAGAGTCTGAGAAGTCTAGTTGGC
>NW_006434441.1:258668-267512 GCF_000325575.1 Pteropus alecto
TGCATTTTAGAGAGAGAGAGAGTACTGTGTCAGGGTGAATGAATCCTTTGCTACCAAAAGGGAGAACAGCCAGAATGGAAAACATCTAAAATAAAAGAGCTAGGATTTACCTAAAACTAAAAATATTAAATTCACAGATGGAAATTCTGCTTGGCTCAGAAAAGAGTGTTTGTAGGAAATAGATACCCATATATGAGGGGCAGGAGCAGTGGGCAGTGTTCTTAGAGTAGAGATAGCACTGCTGTTGCAGGGAAGACAGAGAAGTCAAGAAAGAGGACAAAGTGGAAATAGGCACTTCGAGCTGGTAAAATGGCCTGAGTGAGATCACCAGCATCAGTAAGTGAATGTTACATTAAATGGAGATTAGAAAGACATGTGACCAGCGTTGGGGAGAGAAACACCAATGCCTGTTGTCATTGGGTGTGCAGTGTAGGTATCCAGTTACTGGGGAGAGATTTGTGGAATGACACTTGCAGCAAGAGAATTTCTAATTCAAGAACTGAGAAAGAATGTTTACGTTCTGGTACTGTTTGAGGTTATGCTCTGAATATATTCAGGTAGAGTCTGAGGCTAAAGTTACACCCTCAATATCCTTAACTCTGCTTTTTTTTTCCTGTTATCCTATGTAGTCTGTCTGGAATTGAGATTTATTTACTGGAATTAAATTTATTTACTCAGAAGAGATTACTTTTAGTTATTTTTAAATGTCAACAGAGTAATTTCTTCCATCATTTATTCCATAATGATGGAATATTGTTTTGAGTATTTTCTACGATATTATTTATTGTTATGTTACAAATTACCCCTAAACCTTACTGGCTTCAAACAACAAACATTTATATCTCAGAGATTCAAGAGCAGCTTAGCTGGGTACTTCTGGTTCATGTTTTTTTTAGGAAATTGTAATCAAGATGATAGCCAGGCTTCAGTCATGGCTTGACTGGTACTTGAAGATTTGCTTATAAGATGGCCTACTCAGATGGCTGATGGCTTTTGGCTGGAAGCCTCAGTTCCTGGCCAGGTGAATCTCTCCCTTGGGTTGTTTGATATATTCTTTATAGCAGCTGGTTTCTCTCCAGCCAGTGATCCAAGAGAGACAGCAAAGAGGAATCTGTAATGCCTGTTAAGCTTCATTCTCAAAAGTTACATACCGTCACTTCCACCACAGCCTGTTTATCAGATGTGAGTCACTAAGTATAGCCCACACTTTTGCTCTATCTTTTGAAGGAAGGAGTATCAGAATTTGTGGACATATTTTAAAACCACCACAACTGTATACCTCCTTTAATCTTCTCATTTTGAGTTGTTTATCATTCATGTCTTAATATAGTGTTTCCCAGATAATTGAACACAATTTTTTGAAATACAAAAAAGCAGAATTTCAATTTTACCATTACTGGTTTCTTCATATAGTTTATATTTTAATTAACGTAGCCATTTTGGACTGGATCTCTGGTAGCTCCTGTCATTATTGTTACCTTTGTTTGTGATTCAGTCAAATATATTTCAAAACCTACCATGTGGAAGGCAAAACGTGAGGTGTATTTAAGTTTTCCCCTGCTTTATTTAGCAGTTTCCTACTTCTTTATTCCTCCCTTCGTCCCTCCACTCCAGCCACACTAGCCTCCTTACTATTCCTTGGAATTTCACAGACATCTTTTGCCTTAGGACATTTGCTATAGCTATATCTTCTGCCTGAAATGTTCTTCTCCCAGATTTTTATGTGGTTACTCCCTCCTTCCTTTTATTCTTTGTTCAAAGGGCACCTTTCAATGAGGACTTCCTTGATCACCCAGTTTAAAACTCCAATCTGTTCTTTCATAAACACCCTCAATATCCTTAACTATGCTCTTTTTTTTCCTGTTATACTATGTAATTTATTTGTTAGGTTTATTTTCTATTATCTACGCAGCTGGAATGTAAAGTCCTCAAAAGCAGGGACTTTGTTTTGTCCACATTTTAAAATCTCAAGGGCCTAGAATAGATGTACATGCTCATTATATATTTTTTGAATGACACAATCACTATCTGATACATTTTTCCTGTTATAACCAGTTTTCTCTTTTCAACTAGAATGTAAGCCTCTTGAAGGCAGAGGTTTTTGTCTGTTTTATTCACGGCTATACCCAGCACATAATGCAATGTCAGGCACATAGTAGTAGGTACTTATTAAACAGTTGTCAAATGAAAACACTGAGTTAGCATCTCATTTGGGCCAGTTATAATTTTGTTTTTCAGAGTTGAATCAGCATTATGTTTATCTTTATAAAAGTAATACATATTTATTATAAAAATGTCAGTATATTCAGGGGAGCATAATGAAGAAAATAACATCTATAATCATACCTTGTGATAACTAGACATAATCCATCTTCCTCAGTTTACATATTATTGGTTTTGTTCCATCTGTATCTGGGATATGTGTGTATAAATTTTTATTTTTTACAAGAATATGTCATAATAAAATTTTTGGCAGTCTTAGTTTTTATACTTAAGTTAGTATGGACATCTTTACACATAATCCACTATAGATATATTTCATTTTAGTATCTGCATAGTAGTATAAATTAAAGCATCGAAAATTGTTTATCCAAAACTATATGTGACCTTATTCAAACTATACATAAGTAATGTCTCGTACCATAACTCCCCTTAATACTTCATTAACTAAAATAGGACTACCAGAGAAATCTTAGAAAAATACTTTGGTCTAAAGAAAACTGAGGTACGATAATTCCATGAAATTCAAATTTAACATATAGCAGAAGACATCTTAGTTTAAAATAATGAGGGGGAAGGTTTATGAATTGTGAAATCAGTTTATTAGACTGATATGCCAAACTTTAACCAAAAGATTTATAGCTTTGCATAAAAACAGTTACTGTCATCTAGGAACATACAATCTAGTCATATGCTAACTACATAACTATGGGTAGCTACACTGGAAGACTGGGTATGTTCTGTGTCATGAATCTGATACATAAAGTTTTTGTATTGAACTAAAACTTTGGGTTGAACTAAACTATTAAACAAGTTCAGAGGAATCAATTCTGACTGGTGATTTGGGACAGTTTTTTTATCCTAGTCATTTTATTTCTTCCCTATTATCATCTTCAGTAATAACATTTTTTCCAGTGAGGGGAGTAATTTGGTAAAATATAATGAATATTTTATACAAAACATTAGATAATTTAAAAGAACTGCTATATTTCATCAGAGGTTCTTTTACCATCAAAGGTAGGTAAACATAAAGGAGTAGATTATCTTTTCTTTTATAAAATATTCACTGCATGTTTTATTTATTTATTTATTTAAATTTTAAAAAATTCTTTAAATTAGTTTCAAGTATGCAGTACATTGGTTAGACATCTATATAGTTCATAAAATGATCCCCTAAATAGCTTCCTCCCTCCTCTGGCCCTCCACCTAGCCATCATATTAATGCTAACTGTATTCCCTATGCCATGCTCAGCCATTATTCCTTTTTTTTTTTTCTTTTTTTTTTTTTTTTTTTTTTGTGAAAGCTCTCTTTCCAGTAAAATCAGTTTAAACATTTTAAATCTAAAAAACAGGTTTTTTTCTGGCTTGATTTTCAGATTGAACTCATTTGCCAGCAAAATAATATAATAGTATTGGAAGATACACTAAAAAGACTTAGATCTGTAAGTACATTTTTCTTAAATATTATGGAATGTTAAGGAATCATTTTTATTGTTAGTATAGGAAGACTATAAAAAATTGTACATAGGTTTTGGCTCTCATGCATTTTGTGAATAATAAAAAATATTTTCTAAAATTAGCACTCTGCTTGGCACAGGAGCACACCCATCTGTAAGCGATGCTGCTCTTGCTCCATTTTATCACTACTTTCTTTCCTAAAGGTGGAGAGAGCTTTCGGTTAGTTTTATTAATGTCCTTAGCTGTTACTTGATTTAAAATGACTAACTTAATTCTTTAAAATATAAGATGCATTTGCCTACACATTAATTTTTATTCCTATTAGTAATAAATACCCTTAAGTCAGATTTTGTTACTTAATTCCGAGTAATTTATTTTCTTTATCTAACAATGTGAAATGGTAACTGCTCTGTTTAGACATTTTAATATTATTTAAGATATTTGAAACATCTCTGAAAGTATATGTCATTTTCTCTCAATACCGTATTGGTAACATAAATGATGTTAAAGAAATGTTTCTAAATATATTAAAGTGAATGGGAATGTAATTACAAATATATACAAGTATGGAATATCAAGCATTTATTTAATTTATTCATGCATATAGTTTATATTTTGAAGAATTATTGAACAAAACTTAGATGCTATACAAGTTTTTCTAAGCAAATTCCATTTCTAGGATTTGTAACTAGGTCTGTGGACATTTCTGGCCTCCTGAAAAATTTTTACCATTTTTTCAAAATTATTGAGTAAATTTATGGGCACTTTCAGTTAAATAAAAATATACTTCATTCAGAAATGCTGGAAAAGAAAGATATTTAACTGCTTTTTAAAAAGTATTAATGAATTATTTTTAAAATATCAAATTCACTATTTTTAAGGATCCCTGTTCATGTTCAACTTTCATGTAAAAAATAATGCTAGAGTTTAGCTTGAAATAATGGCCTAATTTTTTCCTCCTTGGCAAGATAATTTTAGAGACTGAAAAAGCACAAAATAAATCTCCTTCCAGACTTGATTCCTTTGTCAAGACTTTAGAAGCAGACAGAGATTACTATAAGAGTGAAGTTCAGAATTTGAGAAAGATGATCAGAAGTAGATCTAAAAGTCCAAGACGCCCATCTCCATCTGCCCGGGTAGGTTTTGGAAACTTAGAAGTATTTTGGAGTTTGTTGCTCAAACACTGATTTTTATTCTTTGATTTACCTAATCTGGAAATAATTCATATTGATTGACATGAATTGCTATCTCAAAGAGGTTGAGAGACAAAGGTCTCTTTGATGGACAGTGGACCTTCGAAATTGGTTCTTTATCTCCAGCTTTAGTAGTGGTTGGGAAGTAATCAGGCAAATGTGGAGCAATTTGGGATGAAGCTGTTTAAAAGAAGTGATTTTTTAGCTTTTTTTTTTCATCATTTTCTTTCATTATATATTTATGTTTAAGTAGATTGTATACTGCCATCAGTAGCACTTTCTGTTAGTACCACATGTCAAAGAAGAATTTTGAATTTATTATATAATAATTTTAGGGTACAAACTGTGATGTAGAGCTTTTGAAGACAACAAGAGACCGTGAAGAACTTAAATGCATGCTGGAAAAATATGAGCGTCATTTGGCAGAAATTCAGGGTAATGTCAAAGTCCTTACATCTGAGAGAGACAAGACCTTTCTTCTTTATGAACAGGTAAACATTTATAAGTAAACAATATACAAATAATAACAGTTAATTCTAGAGATAGGTAGTTCTTTATGCTTAAATCTGCAAATCAAATTAATTTAACATTTGGCAATTGCCTGTATTCTTAAGATATTCTTAATGAAATGTAATATATTTCCGATACAACAAGTGAATGTGTACACACACACATGTCATCCCCATACCCCAAAGAAGTCATATATATGTATAGGAATAGTTGAAATAAGAAATGGAGAAGATGTTAAAAGAGCAAATATGGTGAGTTCAAAGTAGATTTAGGTTTGAGGGTTAAAAAAATACTAATTTTGATGTTCTGTCAATCACTTTAGGAGCTGCCATATAATTTGTTTAATTTCAGAGAGTAAAATTTGTTTGTAGTTTATCTCTATTTTTTAGCTTAAAATTTTATAACCCTTAGTAATCCATTAGCTTCTTTATTCAACAAACATTAAACCCTATAAATCACCAACATAATTTTAAAATATCAAATTTTATTAAAATATCAAATATCAAAATTTTATTTACAGCAATTTTGTGCAGGGTTCTGGACTCGTCACTCTAAGAAAAAATGACAGGGCACAGACACTGCTTTCTATGTTTGCAGTCTAGTTGAGGAGATAAAATATATTGTCTTGTATTTTTTTTGGTACTTTAGCATAGTCTGTAAGATACTGTAAAAATAGAAAAAGTGGTATTTTTAGATATGGTGATCGAGGAAATCCTTGGTAGACAGGGTGGAATTTGAGTCCTGAGGGGTGAGTGGGGTTTCTGTTATCTTGAAAGGAGGAACATTTCAAGCTAGAGAATGGTGTGAGGCAAAGGATAAAGGCAGGAAAAATCAGCAGGTAAATGGATCAGTTTAAGACTGGAGGTGTGTGTCACTGGGGAAAGGGGGATCTAAAGTTTGAGAGGTTGTTGGGAGGAGAGCAAGGGATTGCACTCCTGCCAGGCCCATAATCAGAATCAAAGGTGTGTGTCACTGGGGAAAGGGGGATCTAAAGTTTGAGAGGTTGTTGGGAGGAGAGCAAGGGATTGCACTCCTGCCAGGCCCATAATCCGATAATCTGCTGCTTCTGTCACAGCTGTTCAACTCTGTTGTATTCCTGTGAAAGCAGCTGTAGACAACATATAAATGAATAAGTTGGCCATGTTACAGTATAACTTCATTTATCCTTTACCAGGGGTTTATACTTTGCTTTATAAGCAATGGGTAGTCTATTTTATTTTAAGGCAGAAGAAATATGACAAAAGCCACATTTTTACAATTTTAACTTGGTAACAATTTTATATTATTCCTTATATAACCTTTTCATGTTATCTTCTTATATATAAGAATTTCTCCTTGAAGAGAATGGGAGGAGGGAGGAACCATGGACTTTTTTTTATCCCCTCTGAGAATTTTTATAGTTTATTTTAGCCGAACTGACGACAATGCCAGGGAGCAAGATCTTAAATGCTCTGCAGAAGACAGTTTTGCACCCCCCCTTTAATGCACTTGAAATTAAGGAGGGAAGATTACATGGAGGTGAGGAAAGTGGGTTGGGGATTGGATTACAGGATAGTTAACAAGACATGTGCTCTCTTGAGGGTAGTTACACTTATTTCAAAGATGTGTTAACCTAGGTGCACAGAAACAAAGGACAGAGATTACTTAAGGCAAAAATAAACCTTTTACTAAAAAGTTGTATGCCTGGGGTGTGATTACCCACCATGACCTGCCCAGTGAGGAATTTATGATCAGATTACCCTGTGAGATGAGTTTCTATAGAACCCATTTTTTTGTCCACAGTTCCTTCTTTTGGTCATAAATTAATCCAAAGTATGGGTTGATGACCAACCTCACAGTGTGAGGACGGTTCATCCCTAGGAAGTCTCTAGGAAGACCTTATCTGTTGACCACTGGGGATGGGGCAATACTGTAACCACAGGATCTAAGTTGAGGCTGAATTTTCTGAAAATGAGAGGGAAAGTAAGTGGAAAGCAGTCAGGTTTTACGGCCTTCATTGTGAAAAAACTCTGGATCATTTCTGTTCTGTGAACGATCATGATCTAAGTTTTGCTTTCTGTTTCATTTTTCTGTATCGAATATCTGCTATAACAGCTACATAAACCATGAAGAGTATTAACAGTTATCTTATACATGTTCAGTAATCATGAACAGTTGGACTATATAGAAAAACCCAAAGAACAAATATCACTATTATGATGATTAATTGCAGACAGAGCCATGGGCTCTTTAAAAGGCTGTTGTAGTGGTCTGTGCATGAGCCATGAAGGGACTAAGCTAGGGTGCTATCAGTGGAAATTATAGGGACAGATGCAAAGGACACTCTAAAGGAAGAATTGGCAAGACTTGATTGAGCAAAAAATGAGGGATGGATGGACATTACTGAAGTTCTGTTTTGAGTGGCTGAAGAATTGTGGTAGTCTGCTGGCTGGAAAATTACTGCTTAGCTATCGCCCATGGGAACATAGGCTATCGCCTATGGGAACATAACATTCCAACAATAAGCTTTCTGCTTCTGTACCCCCGCTTGCACAACTGACCTGTGGGTTGACAGGTAGTGAATAGGAGAATGAGGAATGGGATTTAGGGCTTAAAAATCCTGTACCTCTACATTTTGGGGCTACTTAATTTGGGGTCTGCGTACCCCTGGCAGACCCAGCTGGCTGAATAAAGAGTGTGTTTCCTATAACTCACTAATTTCTGGTGGTCCGTGTGTCTTTCGGGGGCTGGTGGCTACAACATTTGGAGGCCCCAGCGAGATCTCAGGGAGTGGCCCTGGGATCTAAGACTGGACCGACCTCCGAAGCAGTTGCTGTCCCTGTTACGGATTCAAAGGGGTGGACAACCTGAGACATTCCAGGGCCCTTGAATGCTGTGACGGGTCAGTACAATCATCAAGGACACAACCTTTAGGACATGCTCTTTGTTCCTGTTCCCGAGGGGAATCTGGAATCTCTGAGGCCTCAGTATCTGGATAAAAGGTACCTTCCTGTTTCTGTTGACCGGTTAGTGGGTGTCTGTGGCGAGACTGGACGCAGTCATATCTCCCAGACCATGGCCAGGCCGCAGGACGCCGTCTCCTGTGCCCTGTTGTCAGGTTCTGTTTATTGTCTCTGGTCTTGTCTAGGTTGTAGGTGGCGGACTTCTCTGGGTCCACCTACACCCCAGTAATTGTTCTTGTTTGAGTGTTTGATTGTTTTTGTCAGAATGTCTGTTTTGTGTTTTCTGCGCAAGCGATGGGGGGAAGCCTGAGTTCACAGAAGACACCCTTGGGTTGTCTCCTGCGACATTTCAGAGAAGGGTTTGTAGAGGGAGCTGATTATGGCATAAAGTTTTCTCCAGGCAGACTAAGAACATTGTGTGAAGTCGAGTGGCCGTCTTTTGGTGTAAACTGGCCTCCAGAGGGCTCCTTTGACAAAGGGTTGGTGAGGAATGTTTGGAAGATTGTCACAGGAGACCCGGA
>NW_006434441.1:267768-269130 GCF_000325575.1 Pteropus alecto
CAGGGCCTCCTGCTCCTGCTCCGGGTGGGGCACCAGCCAATACCACCACCCTGGCCATCCTCCCCTTGCGAGAAGCACCACCCCAGGGGCATCACACAGACAGGCCCTTTATGATTTACATGCCTTTCTCGACTAGTGACCTGTACAACTGGAAGGCACAGAATCCACCTTTCTCTGAGAAATCCCAGGCATTAATAGGACTCTTAGAAAGTGTCTTTCAGACTCACTGCCTCACCTGGGACGATTGCCAACAGCTTTTAATTACCCACTTCACTCAGGAAGAACACAGACGCATTCAGACTGAAACATAAAAGATAGCTGCCAGAAGCAGGAGAGTTGCGGAAGCAGGGAAACAAATTGAGAAGGAATTTCCCTCCACCCGCCCAGACTGGGGACACAATTCTCAGGCAGGGAGAACGGCATTAGATCGGTACCACCAGATTCTAATTGGGGGAATTAGGATGGCTGCTCATCAGCCAACTAACCTTTCTAAGGTAACTGAAGTTATACAGGGACCTCAAGAATCCCCTGGAGCATTTCTTGAACAAGGCATACCGGGTATACACCCCCATTGATCCTGAGGCCCCTGAGAACCCGCAGACAATTAATATAGCCTTTGCTATTTAGGCAGCCCCTGATATCCAGTGTAAATTACAAAAAATCAGAAGGTTTTGCAGAGATGAACCTATCCCAACTTGTTAAGATAGATAGCCCAGAAGGTGTTCAACAACAGGGAGGCACCGGATGACCCCAAACGTATGGCTTAAATCCAAAGCTACTGTCATCAACCCAGCCAATCTGTTGCCAGACCCAGACCCCAAGACCCCTTATTCATGACTGCATAGATTTCACTGACACTGTGTGTTCCTCGGGGCCAGACCTCAAAGACTCCCCTCTGCCTGAGGCTGATGAAGTTCTGTTCACAGACTGGAGCAGCTTCATGCAGGAAGAAAGGAGGTATGCTGGGGCAGGGCAGTGGTAACTCTAACTGGCACCATCTGGTCACAAACTCTTCCCCATAAGACTTCTGCTCAAAAGGCAGAACTCATTGCCCTCACTGAGGCACTAAGACAAGACGGGGATAAGGCAGTCACGATATACACCGACAGCCGATACGCCTTTGCCACTGCACATGGACGCGGAGCCCTCTACAAGGAAAGAGGGCTTCTGATTCCAGCTGGGAAGGACATCAAGAACAAAGGGGAGATCTTAGCCTTACTTGAAGCCATATAGATGCCTAAGGCTCTTGCTATTGTTCTTTGTAAAGGGCATCAAAAAGGGGATAGTCCCGAGGTTGAGGGAAACCAATGAGCCATTGCAGAGATAAGAACAGTGGCCACAAGGCCAATCGGGCCCCCACCA
>NW_006434441.1:270373-303420 GCF_000325575.1 Pteropus alecto
AGGTAGTGAATAGGAGAAAAATAGACCTTTGTGTTTAAGACAGAATGAGGAATGGGATTTAGGGCTTAAAAATCCTGTACCTCTACATTTCGGGGCTACTTAATTTGGGGTCTGCGTACCCCTGGCAGACCCAGCTGGCTGAATAAAGAGTGTGTTTCCTATAACTCACTGATTTCTGGTGGTCCTGTGTCTTTCGGGGGCTGGCAGCTACAACAGTAGTAGAAGAAGAAATAAGAGAGTCACACAATTTGAGAGAAAAGACTTTGGTTTCAGACAGATGGAGGAAGACGATAGCACATCCAGGTTGTGATTGCCCTTAGGCAGTAAGCATTGTAGGACTGGGGTGGGGAGAAAGGCAAGAGCTGATTGTATAGTTTTAGAAGTCATCTTAGAGTGAGTTTTGAGCCTTCAGAGTAGATGAGGTCTCTGAAAGAGAGAGAAAGCTATAAAAAGAGACTCTTGGGATGTTTTCTTCCTTTGGGAGAGATTAGGAAGATAGGAAATTAAGGCAGAACAATGTTATAAGCCCAAGGAAGAAAGGAATAACAAGGAAGATGTTGAAAACAATGTCAAATGTTGCCAAAATATCAAGAACAGGAAATGAAAAAAGGCCATTGGATTTGGTGAGGTAGTTGAAATTCTGCTGAGGGTGGATGTGGAGCCAGGTTACACTATGGTAAGAAAGTGGGTGGTAAGGAACAGGCCATGCGTACAGACCACAACACTTAAAAAAAAAAAAAGGGAAAAAGAGACATGGGATGGTAAATGGGCTGCAGGATTAAGTGACAGTTTTTCAATTTATGGGAGCCCTGTCCATGGTTGAAGGCAGGGTTGAGAAAGAGCCAGTGGAGAGGCTTTTATTCATAGTAAGAGAAAATGATTATAATTGAGTCAGGGATAACTTAGATGACCTCGATAACTTATATACACTGTAGGAGTTGAGGTTCAGGATTCCAATAAAGGCTTAACTGTGGAATTTAGGAAGTTAATATAGCTTCCTCAGATTCGGAGGCTAGCTGAATAAATAGTGATCAAAATCAAGATGAAGGAAGATGAAAGACTTAAGCCACAAAGTAAAATATGCTGTCATCTGCAGGTGTAGAACAGATTTGAATAGGTGTTTAGATAGTATGTTGAGTTGTCAGTAAGGATTGGTGAGCCTTTCCGTCAGGGTAAAAGTAGCTAGGACATGACTGTGGCCTATACATTTATGTAGCAAAGACTGGAACACTGATGATATTTATTAAGTCAGTATTCTACTTGAATTGTGCTGAATTTAAATTTATATCACCAAGTGAATGGTCCATACTATATATATCTCTTAGTAAAATATTCTCTCTCATCGACTACCTTCAAAGTAGTTTCAGAAATTTTGGCAAAGATATTGTAAATCAAACTTTTATTTGTGTACATTCACTTGCATATTAGGGGCATCATTTGCATTTATTTGTATAAACTCATTAAAAATTATACCATTATCTTGCTGCATACATGTTAATATAGGCTTGAATTTTAACTGGTTAGATATAAGACATAACTCTATATTTATGTCTGTTACAAAGCTTATTAAGTACCAGTCTATCTATGTATTTAAATAATAGGCGCAGGAAGAAATTGCCCGACTTCGACGAGAAATGATGAAAAGCTGTAAGTCTCCTAAGTCAACAACAGCACATGCCATCCTCCGGCGGGTGGAGACTGAAAGAGATGTGGCCTTCACTGATTTACGAAGGATGACCACAGAACGAGATAGTCTGAGGGAAAGACTAAAGGTTTGTAATAGCTGTTTTTATGTGAACATATGTTAAACACAATGCAATGACTTTGAAAACACTTTGTTTTGTTTTTGTTTTTTTAACCAGATTGCCCAAGAGACAGCATTTAATGAGAAGGCTCACTTGGAACAAAGGATAGAGGAGCTGGAATGTACAGTTCATAATGTAAAGAAAAATCACTTTTGTGCTTTTGTCCATAAACTGTCAGTAGCTTCCCCCTTTCCCCTTTTCTGTGTTCAGAGAACTTCTTTTGCTTTTCTAAGATAGTGTTTATAATCCTAAAATATTTAAGATGGAATGTATGGAGTAAATTGTCATTTTTTTCATTATTTCCTTCTAAAACATGTGAGTGAAGTCTTTTATGTTCAGTTGAGAAGTGGGTTTTTTTTTTTTAAAAAAAGACATTAGAGATAATTCTCAGGGATTTTAGCAACTTTCTCATCTCCCTGTTTCATTGAAGATAACATTGCCAGATACAGTTAAACTGCCTTATTCTACCTAAAGAGTAAGTAGAGAAGAGAAAATTTTGATTAAATGAAAATTAATGAGAAAAAGATATTTAAAATGAAGTTAAAGTGTGAAGCATCATATTTTTACAAAACAAGGATTTGAGATGCTATGAACATATGTTTGAGATGTTATGATTATGTAAACAGAATTAAGAGAACTTTCTATTCCAAATTTAATTTATATCTTAAATATATATTTATAAACTCATCTGTATTATGTTGTTAAAATGGGTAAAAACAGTAGATAGGAGAAAAACAATTTTTTCATACTCTCACTGTATATGTATAATTTATTACTGTTGAACAACAGATAATTTCTTTGCAAATAATAATGTGTACTGTAACCAAATTGGACCAGATTGAAAATGTAGGTGGACATTACTGTTCATATACCTGCCCCACCACACCTTGTCCGTCCCGCTTCTCAGTGTTCAGGTCTGATCTGATTCTCTTAGCATGTAAATCTTGTCACTTGCCAGTTTGTACAAGTGGGTGTCACTTTAGGACGATCACTAAGGCTTTTTCAGTGACATTAGTAACCTTGTCATTCTACTTGTATAGCTTGATGATGAACGTTTGGAGCAAATGTCAAATATGACTTTGATGAAGGAAACCATAACCACTGTGGAAAAAGAAATGAAATCACTAGCAAGAAAGGCAATGGATACGGAAAGTGAACTTGGCAGACAAAAAGCAGAGAATAATTCTTTGAGGTAAATTAAATTGCCTTTGAACAACTAATAGTTTATTACAAATAGCTCTGCTTTTTGTAGTGTATTTTATAATGATAGTTAAATTATTTGTTGACTTTAATTTCTGAGAGGATTATTATGGAGCAGTTGTGGAAACCTCAGTACATATTAAGTGATTTTCCCAAGATTGATCACAGACTGGAAATGCCACACTTAACCAGGAATCAAATGTTTAGTCATCTTAACCTTACATGTGCAGAATGCCTCAATGTTTAACTGAAATTGCTTTTACAAAGCCTTTCCCAGAACAGAGCCTATTTGACTTTGGTGTTTGATCGTTAACTTACCTTTATAACTTAAATTATGTTCTGGCATTTGAACAGTGTAAGAAAGCACAAAGTACAGGTTGACGGTAACTTAGAAAAAAGGGTGGCTTAGAATATAATAAAAAGTCATAGCAGAGAAATGGGAGAGAAACATATAATGGGACTCCTGTTAATTGAATGTCAGGTACTATGTGTGTCCTTACATACTAGTACGGTAGCAGAAGAAATTTCAATAAAGCAGCCAACAGGCAGTAAATATAGGGGAATAAGTTTCTGAAGACATCCAGGCTAATGATTTTACTTTTAGTATCTGTTGATGTGAGAAATAGAGGTTCTACAGATTCAGTAAGGTTGAATTTCAGTGACTCTACAAATATTTGAAAAATAATAATTCATATGAGTGTGAAATATATTAAGTCTACAAATAATACTTGGTTCACATGTTAGTTCCCAGAGCCCCCTCTTTGGCTTTCAAGGGTCTGTGGTACATACATTGGAATCATTTGTCAGGACAGATAATCACTCAAATTCTTTCCCTTCATGTACCTTTAAATTTCCTGCTTAAAAAGATATTGCAAGCTCGTGTAAAATAAAAATAATAACAACAACAAAGAAAACCTTTGAAAATAGAGAAAAGTATAAAGAAAATTAAATCACCTATGATTCCATAACTTAGGGAAAGTGATTATTAATGTAGATCTATTTCTAACCAGAAACATTTTTATCTGTGTATATATAAGCTTTCTATGTAATTGACATCATCCTATATTAAGTTATATATTTGGCCAGTTTCTCTTAATTGTATACCATAAGCATTTTCCCATGTCATTAGATGTTCTTTGAAAGCATTTGAGTTTATTAAAATATTCTAACAGATAGATGTATAATAATTTGGAGGTTTTTTGTATATATTTGTTTTAACAGTATTATTAAAGTACAGTTGACATACATGCAGTAAACTGCACATAGTTTAAAGTGTTCGCTTTGGTAAGTTTTGACATTTGTGTGTACCTGTAAAACCATCACCACAATCAGGATGGTGGTCCTATCCATCACTCCCAAAGCTTCCTCATGCCCCCTCTCTGTAACCTCCCCATACCCTGCCAGTCCCCAGGCAACCACTGACTTGCTTTCTGTCATAGAGATTTGTTTGAATTTTCTAAAATGTTATATAAGTGAAATCATATAGTATATATTCTTTCGTGTGGCTGTTTTCATTTACCATAGTTATTTTGAAATTTATCCATGTTGTCACATATAATCAAGAGTTTATTCCTTTTTATCTCTGAGTAGTATTCCATTGTATAGATATACATTTCAGTTGTTTCCAGTTTGGGGTTGTACCAAATAAAACTGTCGTGAATGTTCTTATGTGAGTCTTTGTATGGACATGTGCATTTCTCTTAGAAAATACCTAACGGTAGAGTGACTGAGTCATCTGATGGGTGTATGTTGAACTTTTGAAAAAAACCATTAAACTGTTTTCCAAAGTGGTTGTACTGTTTTATTTTATGTTGGCACTAGCAGTGTATAGGTGGTCCAGTTGTTACATATTCTCACCAACACTTGGGGTGCAGTATCTTTTTAATTTTAGCTATTCTGATAGGTGTGTATTATGGTTTTAATATGCCTTCCCCAATGCCTAATTATTTCAAACATCTATCTGTTCATGTACTTACGTGCCATACATGTTTCTTCTTTGGTGTCTATTCAGATCTTTTGCACATTCTTCCTGAGTTGTTTATATTATTATCATTAAGTTGTAAAAATCTTTTCCGTATTCTAGATACAAATCCTTTGTTAGGTATATGTTTTACAAATATTTTCTCCCAGTCTGTGGCTTGCCTTTTTATTTTCTTAACAGTATATTTTAAAGAGCAAATGTTCTTGATTTTGATTAAGTGAAATTTATTGATTTAAAAATTTTTATATACAGCTTTTTGTTTTCTTTTAAAGAAATTGTTGTCAAGCCTAAGGTCACTGAGATTTTTCTCCCATGTTTTCTTCTAGCAGTTTTATAGTTTTAGTACTTATATTTAAATCCAGGATCCATTTCAAGTTAATTTTTGTGTATAGTACTAGGTATAGATCAAAGTTCACTTTTTTTTGCATATGGATATCCAGTTGTTCCAACACCATTTGTTGAAAAACTATCCTTTCTACATTGAATTGTTTCCCATCTTTTTAGAAAGTCAGTTGTCCATATATGTGTAGGTCTACTTCTTAGTTATCTGTTTTGTTGAGAAGATCTATTATATATCTTGAGGCCAATACAACACTCCTGATTAAGTGTTCAAATTAGGTAGTGTTAGTCCTCCAACTTGGTGCTTTCTCAAAGTTGTTTTGGTTATTCTAGTTCCTTTGCATTTTATTTTGATTTTAGAATCAGCTTTGCAACGTGTGCCAAAAAAGCCTCCTTGAGAATTTGATTGGAATTGGGGGAAAATGGTATCTAAAAATTACCAAGTGTTCCCACTCACTGAACACAGTATGTCTCTCTCCATTTCTTAGGTCTTTAATTTCTCTCAGAATGTTTTGTAGTTTTTAGTGTGTAGATTTGTACTTCTTTTGTCAGATTTTTCCCTATGTAGTTCCTATTTTTTGATTCTGTTGTAAATGGAATTTTAAAATGTCACTTTCTGAATGTTTATTGCTTATATATGAAAATACAATTGTTTTTAAAAATAAACTTTGTATTTTAGAAGTTTTAGATTTACAGAAGAATGACAAAGATAGTGCAGAGTTCCTACATCTCTCATACTCAGTTTCCTGTTATTAACATCTTACATTAGTATGGTACATTTGTTACAATTAATGAATTGATATCGATACATTATTATTGACTAAAGTCCATACTTCATTCAGATTTCCTTAGTTTTTCCCTAATGTCCTTTTTCTGTTCCAGGATCCCATCCAGGACACCACATTACATTTAGTTGTCATGTCTCCTTAGGCTTCTCTTGGCTATGACAGTCTCAGACTTTCCTTGTTTTTGATGACCTTGACAGTTTTGAGGAGTACTGATCAGGTATTTTGTAGAATGTCTTTCAACTGGGATTTGTCTGATGTTTTTCTCATGATTAGACTGAGTAATATGTTTTTGAGAGAAAGCACAGAGGTAAAGTGCTATTTTAGGTACATATATCCAGAGTATCATGGGTTTATACTATTAGTATGATTTATCACTGTTGATTTTGACTTTGGTCACCTGGCTGAGATAATGTTTGCCTTTTCCAGAATGTCATATAATTGAAATTATACAGTATATAGCCTTTTCAGATTGGCTTCTCTCACTTAGCAATTTGCATTTAAGGTTCATCTATGTCTTTTCATAACTTGAGATCTCATTTCTTGAGTAATATTCTATCATATGTATGTACCATAATGTGTTTATCCGTTCACCTATTGAAGGACATCTTGTTGCTTCCGGTTTTTGTCATTATGAATAAAGCTGCTATGAACTTTCATGTGCAGGTTTTTGTGCTGACATAAGTTTTCAAATCAGTTCAGTAAATACCTTGGAGCATATAGTAAAACAATATTTAGCCTTATAAGAAACTGCCAAACTCTTTTCCAAGGTGGCTGTACCATTTTGCATTTCTACCAGCAATGAATGAGAGTTTCTGTTGTTCCATATCCTTGTCAGCATTTGGTATTATCAGATTTTTGTATTTTAGCCATTATTATAGGTGTATTGCCATAGCACATTGCTTTAATTTGCAATTCTCTAATGATAAATGATGTGGAACATCTTTTCATATGCTTGTTTGCCATCTGTGTGTCTTTGGTGTTGTGTCCTGTTTAGAACTGTTGCTCATTTTTCAGTTGTTTGTCTGCTTATTATTTTAAGAATTCCTTGTATATTTTGGATACATATTCTTATCAGATACGTGTTTTGCAAATATGTATTCTCCCAGTCTGTGCCTTGTCTTTTCATTCTTTTAACGGCTTCTTTTGCAGAGCAGAAATTTGAAATTTCAATAAATTTCAACTTGCCAACTTTTTCTTTCATAGATTGTCTTAGGTGTTGTATTTAAAAACTCATCACTAAACTCAAGAACACATATTTTTATCCTTTGTTTTCTTCTAGCAGTTATATAGTTTTGCATTTTATACTTAGAATCAGTGATCTATGTTGAGTTAATTTTTATAAAAGATATAAAGTCTATATTTAGATTCCCTTAATTTGCATATGGGTGTCCAAGAGATGTTCCAGCTCCATTCTTCTCTGTTGTCTTTGCTCCTTTGCCAGAGATCTGTTGCCTGCATTTGTATGGGCCTATTTCTGGGCTCTCCATTCTGTTTCATTGATCTATTTTGTTTATTTTGGTTTGGTTTTTTTTGTTTTGTTTTGTTTTGTTTTGTTTTTACCAAACCATGCTGTCTTGATTGCTATTACTTTACAGTAAGTCTTGAAATTGGATAATGTGAATCCTCTAACTTTGTCTTCTTCAATATTATATTAGCTATTCTAGGTCTTTTGCCTTTCCATGTAAACTTTAGAGTCAGTTCGTTGATGTCTATATAATGGCTTTCTGGGATTTCAGTTGGGTATGCATTGAATCTTTAAGTCAAGTTGGGAAGAACTGACATCTTATCAATATGGAGTGTTTCAGTCCATGAACGTGGAATATTTCTCCATTTATTTAGATCTTTGATTTCTTTCATCAGTGTTTTGCAGCTCTCTGCATATAGATACTGTACATTCATTTTCAAAATTTCTAGATCATTATTACTTCAAATATTTTTTATGCTCCTGTTCTCTTCTTTTTTCTCCTTCCGGTATTTCAATTATCCCACAGTTCTTGGATGTTTTGTTCTTTTTTTTTTTTTTTTTTCAGTTTGGAAAGTTTTTATTGACCTATCTTCAAGCGTAAAGATTTATACTTTACTGTGACCAGTCTACTAATGAATCCATCAAGGGCATTCTTCATTTTTGTCACAGTATTTTTTTTTCTAGCATTTCCTTCTGATGAGCATACCTTATTTGTGACTCCCTGATTTGCCTTTCTTTTCAGATTTTGGGGTGGCAATTTGCCCTGCAACTTACTACCCTGATGATTTCATGAAAAGTCTTTGATTTGCAGTTTAATCATCATTTTCTTGTTGTAACAATGGGAATGATGTCTTTGCAGCTCTTTACATTTCAGGGCTAAAACCATCATAATTTATTTTTATATATTTATCTTGTATTCTGCAACCTTACTGAATTTACCTTGTAGATCTAGTAGCCCTTTTGTAGATTCCATTTAATTTTCTATATAGACAGTTCATCTGCAAATAAAGATATTTTACTTGTTCAATCTTCATGCTTTTTGTTCTTTTTCTTGCTTTGTCTCACTGTCTAGAACATCAAGCACAATGTTAAATGGAAATGGTGAAGTGGACATCCTTGTCTTTTTTCATATTTAAGGGGAAAGCATTCAGACTGTCAACAATTAGAGATATTAGCTGTAAATTTTTCAAAGTTGTCTTCTATCAGGTTGAAGAAGTTTCTTTCTATTCCTGGATTACTGAAGTTTTGTTTGTTTTTTGGTTTTTGGTTTGTTTTTTTTGTTTTTTTTGTTTTTTTCCAGGAATGGATGTGCTTTGTCAAATCAGTTAGGGTGTATTATACTTTTCATAGATTTCTGGTCTCAGTTAACTACTTTAAGATATTTATATCTATATTTATATTTAAGATTAGCCAACAATTTGCCTTTCTTGGGGCTGTTTTAAATCAGATTTTGGTATCAAGATAATGTAAACCTTATGATAATAGTCTTTCCAAATTATTTTGTCTTCTTTCAATATCTAGAAGAATTTCTATAATATTGGAATTTTAGTACTTGCCAGTGAAGCCATTTGGATATCAACATTTCTTTGAGGGATTTTATTTTCTTTAATAAATAAAGAATTAGAAATTTCTTCTTATTCCAGTCAGTATCTGTTTTTTTGAGGCATTTGTCCATTTTCTCTAAATTTTAAAACATTTTTAGGATAATGTTGTTTATAATACCTTTCAATTTTTTAATGTTCACATAATCTGTAGTGATTTCTTCATTTTCTAGTTTATTGTTTTTAATTATCTCTTCAAAAGGCCAACTTTTTGCTTTGGTGATCTTCCCTAATATTCATTTTACTATTTCATTAGCTTTCATTCTTTATTATTTCCTTCTATTTTCTTTAGATTTACTATTTTTTCTAATTTTTTCAGATGAATGCTTACATTTTTACTTTTCAGGCTTTTTTCTGACATAAACACTTAAGGCCATACATTTTCTTTAAAATATTTGTATCCTACAAGTTTTGTTATCTACTTTCTACTTTATGAAATATTTTCTGAATTCCATTATGACTTCTTATTTGATCCATTATGATTTTAAATATCCAGAAACAATGAATTTTTATTTATACTTTTGTGATTGATTTCTTAATTAAATTGTTTTTCAGAACATACTATTAGAGTTCAGATTTCTGAAATTCGTTGTCTTCTATTTTTATGGTCAATTATTGGTAATGATCTGTATACTTGAGAAATTATAAATTCTGAAATAGTTGGGTACAGTGGTTTATATTTGTCCCTTAGTTCAAATTTGTAATCATGTTATTCAGATGTTCTATATTTATACTAAATTTTGTTACTCATTTACAGGAATTTCATGGAAACTGTTGTCTAAACTTCTGGCTCTAATGTCTCACTTTTTGTTCTCTCTTGAGCCTACTGTAATCTGCCTCTCTCCCCCACCATTCTATCAAACCTTTTCCCAAGGTAATATTTATTTTCGTTTTACTCAATTTGATGATCAATCTTCAGTCTTCAGTTGATCGACTGTGCTCTCCCTACCAATTTAAAGACTTTCTTCATTTCACATCTGACATACCATGCTCATTCAATTTTTTTAAATCTTTGGCTGTCCTAGCTTAGTCTCTTCTGCTACTTCCTTCTCATCTCCATGATCTCCAATTATTGGATGTCCCTGAGCTCAGTCTTTAGACCTCTTCTCTTTTGTATCTATGCTCATCCCTCAGTGATCTCATCCAGTCTCATGTATTTACTCTTGACTCTGAAATGTATGTCAAGCCTGGAATTCTCTCTTGAACTTCAAATTTGAATGTCCAACTACCTCTTTTTCATCTTCACTATGATGTCTAATATATATTTCAAAGTTAGCATTTCAAAACCTCAGTTTCTGCTATCCACTGCCCTTTACCCTCCAACACACTCAAATCTGTTCTCTTTCAGTCTTCACATCTCAGTAAATGGAAACTCCACTCATACAATTCTTGGTCTGAAACCTGGAAGTGACCCACAGTTTTTCTTTTTATACACCCATATCCAATCCAGTTGATTCTGTCTTTGAAGTGGGAATTATTTTTAACACTTTGATATTCTTCTACTGTCTTCTGACTTTCATTATTTCTGCTGAGAAGTCAGTGTAAATTTATTTTTTAAAGATCAGTATCTTATACTTTATAATACACTTACATTTATCATAGGTTTCATATTGACATATATAAAAGGCAAAGAATTATAAAGAACCTGCTTAAAGAGCTATATAATCCAACTACATTCAATATAGTTAAAATACTGTTTTCCATTTTGTCACTTGATGGAAAAAATTATAAATTTTATTTCACATGTAAACTCCACTTATTAGAAGTTGAGTCAAGAGCATAGTTCTGCACATGTCTAGATTTCTATATCTGTAAACTGAGTATAGCGTTTCAGGCCAAATCAGCCAAAAAGAAATGCATCCATTGCTGTTTAGGTTTTACTGCTGATAAAGAACAAAATCCCCAGGGTTTCAAAACTGGTACTCATTGTCTATGTTTCTGTACTGCATAAATGAAATTTTCTTTCTAAATAGGTGTATTTTAGTAGCAGAAGTTTGTTTGTTTGGGTTTCTATGTCAGATAAATCAATACTTATAAAAAAAACTGAAGTGTTCCCAGCATACTTCCTAGAAGCAGATTTTAAAGAAATGTCTGTGCCTACATCTATTCATCAAACATCTTAAGATCCAAGAAGTTAAAATTCCCTATACAGTTGAATGAATGATTAATTGATGAATAAAATGTTAATTTGGGTCTCTGTGCCCAGTGATTCCAAGACAGGTTTAATTTGAGTTTGGGTTTTTGAGGCTAAAAAGATTTCAATATTAAAATCTTTTTCAGATGACATGATATTTTTATGTAGGAAGATCCAAAAGAATCAACAAAAAAATCTGGACCTAATAAGCAGTTATAATAAGGTTGTAAGATATAAGGTTAATATACAGAGTCAATTGCTTTCTTAATGAAGAAGTGGAATTCAAAATTAAAACATAATAGAATTTATGTTAGCCCCCACCAAAGAAATACTTAAGTATAAATCTAACAGACTATGTATAAGATCTATATGAGGAAAACTACAAAACTCTGGTGAATGAAATCAAAGTAGGACTATATAAATTTCATGTTTATGGATAGGAAAACTCAATATTGTCAAGATGTCAATTCTTCCCAACTTGATCTATAGATTCAATGCAATGCAAAAATCACAGCATGTTATTTTGTGGATATCAGCAAATAGATTGTAAACTTTATATGAAGAGGTAAAAGAATCACCAACACAATATTGAAGACGACCAAATTGGAGGGCTCACACTACCCGGCTTCAAGACTTACAGTAAAGCTACAGGAATCAAGACAATATGGTACTGGGAAAAGAACAGACAAATAGATCCATGGGACAGCACAGAGAGCTCAGAAATAAACCCACATAAATATAGTTAACTGATCTTGAACAAAGAAACAAAGGTGATACAATGGAGCAAAGATAGTCTTTTCAACAAATGGCGCTGGAACAACTAGACATTCACAAGCAAAAATAATAATATATCTTAGACACAGTCATTACATTCTTCAGATTAACTCAAAATGGATCATAGAACTAAATGTGAAATGCAAAACTATAAAACTTATACAAGAAAACAGAAAATCTAGATGACCCTGGGTATGGTAGTGACTCTTTAGATACAACACCAAAGGCACAATCCATGGAAGAAATATTGGTAACTGTCCTTTATTAAATCAATGACTTCTGCTCTGCAAATGACAATGTCAAGAAAATGAGAAGACAGGCTATAGACTGGGAGAAAATATTTGCAAAAAAACACATCTGCTAAAGGATTGTTATCCAAAATATTCGAAGAACTCTTTAAAAACTCAGCAATAAGAAACCAAACAACCCAATTAAAAAGTGGGCAAAAGACGTTAACAAACACCTCACCAAAAAAGATACACAGATGGCAAAGAAGCATGTGAAAAATGCTCCATATCATATGTCATCAGGGATATCCAAATTAAAACAACGAGATACTATTACGTACCTATTAGAATGGCCAAAATCTGGAACACTGACAACAAATGCTGGCGAGGATGTGAGCGAACAAGAACTCTTATTCATTCATTACTGACGGGAATTCAAAATGGTGCAGCCACTTTGTAAGACAGTTTGGTAGTTTCTTACAAAATTAAACATACTCTTTCTTACCATACGATCCAGCAGTTGTGCTTTTTGGTATTTACGCAAAGGTGTCGGAAACTTAGGTCCACAGAAAAGCCTACATATGAGGTTTATAGCATCTTTAATCATAATTGCCCAAACTTGGAAACAACCAAAGTCTATCGTAGGACTGTAGGCTGAACCAGATGGAAACTATGTGTCAGATCCCATATTAGTGTTTGACAGAGGACCTTCATTATGTGATTTCTGGCCAGGCAAATTACCTAACAAGACATTTTCCAAAATTACTTAAAAAATCTATCATTTGGTTAGTTATGTCATGTTTTGTAAAGGAAGCATTCTATTCTGTGCACTGAAGTTTATAATACATGCAGATTTCTCATCTTGAATTTTAAGTCGTAGAGTCATTCTGAGGTAACAAAGCATGAATTTCAGTCTCTGCTAATAAACCGTTGCTTGGAATATTATCTGTTAAAATCCTGTTTAGTGAATGCAAACTGTAAAAAAACCATAGACATACATTATAGCTTGGTTTATCAGTGCTATCATCTGTAGACTTTTGTATTTCATTGATTTGAGTATCTCCAGAGAGTCCCTGTGACTGTAAACAATTCTCTGTAAAAGCATTCATTTGGGTGTCTCTGAATGAGGCTCCCTTAGAATTGGGGGAAAAAAATGTACATATCTGAGCACTGGTGGAACGTGTAACTTGAGAAACAAATGACAGTTTGGTTTGAGAATAAGACATGTTTTCTGATATGGGAGTTACCAGAGTCTGCTTCAGCTTTATTTCTAAAGGTCTATTTCATGAGTGTTTTAGGTGTGAGTTTATTGGTCAGTGATTTAAAGGTCTGATTTGAAAATTTCTAATTGTGCATGTAATTTTCTATTTTCTTTTTTTAAATGGATCCCAGTGTTGTGCTAGGTCTTAACGCTATTTTGGAGAGGACAGGGCTGCAATGCAGTTTAACAGCATGAGGCTAGCTGCAGTGCACCCTGGAAGGCTTTGCCACAGTGTCTGCTGTCTTTTCAAGACACATTCATTATCATTTGAATTGATGCACTTATTACATTGGTGCTTCTTATTTTAGCACACTTTTTTTTTAAGTGCTGTTTTACAAGAAAAAAAAAAGTCTGTCAGGGCATTCGAAGGGATTCTTCAGCTAGACCATAGTAGAATTTCACTACATTTTACAATATTTTCTCATTGATTTACTACGCCACCCTGCATGCTGTGGTTTTCCCGATGCAGGCCATTATTAGGTGGGTCTTGTATTAGGTCAGGTGCAGTGCACAGAATGTGGTCTCCGTAGTCCAGGGAAGCTCTCCACCAAAAGCTAGATAAGCTTTGGTTGCTGCCTTGCTTCCATGATGCAGGGACACAGTGCGGCTCTCCTCATGGCTTCCTATCAGCCAGAATGCGGCACACTTAGCTCTCTTCTGTAGCCACTGGAATATTAGTATTTAAAAAAATTTCTTCCAATATTTCAACCTCCCCATTTTTATTATTATTCGAGGATATATGTTGCCTAGGTATTAACATTTCTACTCTACACACCATAATTTTTAGCTTTCTTGTGTTTTTTTTTGACAACTCTATTAAAGTATAATTGACATACAATATGAGTTAATCTCACATATTTAAAAGACACAATTTAATAAATTTTGACATATGTATGCACCCATTAAATTATCCCTGTAATCAGTATAATGAATATATCCTTCATCTCCCAAGGTTTCCTTGTCCTCCTTTGTAATCCTTCTCTCATACTGCCTCCCACCAGACTCCCCATCCTCAAGCAACCACTGATCTGCTTTCTGTCATTTTTGGTTAGTTTGGATTTTCTAGTATTTTATCTAAATGGAGTCATACACCATTTACTCTTCTGTCGAGCTATTTTCACTGAGCATAATTACCTTGAGATTGATTCATGTTGTTATATTTTTTCATTTTTATTGCTTAGTAGTATTGCATTAGATCTACCAAATGAACAGTTGGTTTGTTTCCAGTTTGGGGCTATAACAAATAGAGCTGCAAATACAAGCCTGTGTGTGTGTGTGTGTGTGTGTGTGTGTGTGTGTGTGTGTACTTTCATTTCTTTTGGGTAAAGACTTAGGATTAGAATGGCTGAGTAATATGGTGGATATATGTTTAACTTTTGAAGAAACTGTTTTCCAGAATGGGTTTACTATTTTACATTCCCACCAGCAGTGTGTGAGAGTTCCAGATGCTTTATATTCTTGTCAACACTTGGTTTTGTCTGTCTTTTTAATTTAGTAATACTAGTGGATGTATCTTATTGTATAGTATCTTATCGTGGTTTTAATTTGCTTTTTCCTAATGATCAGTGATGTTGATCATCTGTGCCTTTACTTATTTGCCATCCATATATCTTCTTTAGTGAAATGTCAGTTCAAATATTGCCCATTTTTAATTAGGTTGTTTATCTTTTTATCATTAACTTATACAAATCCTTTTTATGGTCTAGCTACAAATTATTTGTCAGATACATGTTTTGCAAATATCTTTTCCCAGTGTATGGCTTGCTTTTTTGTTTTGTTAACAGTACCTTTTGATAAGTAAAGTTTTTAATTTTGATGAAGTACAATTTATTAAAATTATTTTTTCATTTATATCACACTTTTTCTGTTTTATTTAAGAAATCTTTGCCAAACTTAAAGCCATTAAATCTTATTTGCTATGTTTTCTTTTAGAAATTTTATAATTTCAGCTTACATTTAGGTTAATGGTCCTTTTGAATTAATATTAATTTTTGTGTAGGTTTAAGATAAAAGTAGAGATTTGCTTTTGTTTGTTTTTTGTTTTGTATATGACTATCCATTGGTTCTTACTTGTTAAGATTATCCAGTCATCCACTGAGTTCCCTTAGCATCTTAATGAAAAATCGTATATGTGTGAGTCTGTTTCTGGATTCTCTTCTGCTCTATTGATCTATTTTCCCATCTTTATGATAGTATCACTCTGTCTTAATAACTGAAGCTTCATAATAAGTCTTGAAATCAGATACTGTGACCCTCCAAATTAGTTTCTTTTCAAAGTTGTTTTGGCTGCCCTAGGTTCTTCACATTTTCCTGTAAATTTTAGAATTGTCTTGTCAATGTCTGCAAAATGTTTATTGAAATTTTAATTTTATGTTGAATCTATAGATCAATTTTGGAAAAATTGACTATGAACAATATTGAGGCTTTTGAGTCATAGACACAGACTATTTCTCCATTTATTTATGTCTTTTTAAATTTCTCTTAGCAGTGTTTTATAATTTCCAGTGTACAAATTTTGTCATATTTGTTAGTGTACACCCTTTGTCATATTTATACTTGTTTTGTATTTTTAATGCCGTTATAAATATTTTTAAATTTCAGTGTCCTGTTGCTTATTGCTAGCATATAGAAACAATTAATTTTTGTATATTGTGCTTATATTTTGCTATCTAGTTTCTAAACTTTTAAGATTGTTTGTTGTTGTTTGTTTGTTTTGCAGTTTCATTAGCATTTTCTACATAGATTATCATGTTGTCTGTGAATAAAGAGAGTTTTACTTCTTTTCCACTCTGAATACCTACTGTTTTCTTTTCCTTGTCTTATTTCATTGGCTAGAACCTCTGGTATAATGTTGAATTGAAGGATGAGAACAGTCATTCTTATTTTGTTCTTGACCTTAGGAAGCATTCAATCTTTCACTATTGTGATGTTAGCTGTAGGCTCTTCATAGATGCCTATTATCAGGTTGAAAAAGTTCTCTTTTGTTCCTAATTTTCTCCAAATTCTTATGAAGAGTGGATATTGGATTTTGTCAAATACTATTTTGCATTGTTGATCTGATCATATGTTTTTTGTTTGTTTGTTTTACCTCATTTTTTAGTCCGTTAATATGGTAAATTACATTAATTCTAGGTTGTAAACAAATCTTGCATTCCTGAATTAACTCCGCTTGGTCAAGATAGATTATAGTTTTTAGATTAGATTAGGTTTCCTAAAATTTGTTAAAATTTCCGTATGTATGTTTAGGATTTCTCCCAAAAGCTCTGTAGTTTTAACTTTTACATTAGGTCTTTTGTATGTGGTGTATTGTAGAAGTCAAGATTCATTTTTTTCCCACATGGCAATCCTGTTGTTCCAGTACCAGTGGTTTCCTTTCCTCACTGGGTTGTTTTGACATATTTATTGAAAATTGACTATGTAACTGTGGGCTTAATTCTGGTTCTCTGTTCTGCTTCATTAATCTATTTGTTGATCTTGATACTGATGCCATACTGTCTTGGTTACTGTAATGATTACTGGAATAAGTCTTGAAGTTAGGTTTGCTAAGTCTTCTAACTTTTCATATTTTCTATTTATTTGTCCTTTCCTACTTCTTCCTGAGAAATTTCCTCAATTTGGTCTTTCAGTTTGCTCATTCATCAACTATATTCATTCTGCTTTTTATATCAGCTATATTTTTAAATTTCAGCTATTACATTTCTCATATTGGTTGCATCTGTTTTCTTTTCTTGGTTCCTTGTTCATGTTGCTAATATTTTTCTCTTTCTTTTATACCTTTACTAGTCTAATTTAAAATTATTGATTTACTTACTCTAAAATATCTGCCACCATTTGGATTCAATAATCAGTAAGTATGTCTTGTTTCTTTTGAAATGGCTTGCTTTTTCAAATGTCTTGTGATTTTGGACTATGATTTTTCTGTGGAGATAAAAGTTACTATGTTAGACATTGCTTTTAGGGGAACAGCAGTGTCAACTTCATTGAGTTCAGAGTATGGGGGATGAAAGAGTCCTAAGATGGGAGAAACACTGTAAAATCACAGTCACTTTTTGTCTCACATAATACGTGCTTTGTCATTTTTTCGCTTATTGCCCCTCTGGGCGAAGCAGCATTAGGAAGCACTTCTTAACAACCCTGGCTGCATATCGGAATCAAATGAGAAACTTTAAAATAAAATAGTGATTCCTAATTCCTGCTCCAAGATTTTTATTTAATTGGTTTAGATGTGCAGTTAGATTTAGAAGTTATTTTACTTCTTACATTTAAAATAATTACAGATTCACAGAAGTTGCAGAAATACACATAGAGGTTCCACTTACCATTCACTCAGTTTCCCCCAGTGATTACATTTTATATAACTATAGTGCAATATCAAAAGCAAGAAATTGACATTGATACAATGTGTATATAATTTCATGTTATTTTATCACATGTAACCACTGCCACATTCAAGATACTGAACTATTTAATTACCACAAAGATATCACTCATTCTACCTCTTTATAGCCACACTTTCCCTCCCACCCCCTGACCCCATCCCAAATATCTGGCACTCACTAATCTGTTTCTCAGCTCTACAATTTTATCATTTCAAGAATGTGGTATAAAATGGAATCAGATGTGGCTTTTGTGATTGGCTTTTCCACTTAGAATAATGCCATTGGGATTCATCCAAGTTCTTGTATGTATCAATACTTTGATATACTTTGATACTTTTTATTGCTAGTAGTATTGCATGATATGGATGTACCACAGTTTGTTTAACCATTCACCTGATGAGGAGTATTTTGGTGGTTTCTAGTTTTACTTACTATAGATAAGATAGACCTGATGCATTTACTGTAATTATTTGATATGTTAGGGCTCAAGTCTCCTATGTAATTTTTTTTGTTTCTTCCTTTTGGTTTTTTATCTGTTTTCTTTTTCCTACCTTTCTGTGAGTTACTTTAACAGTTTTTTAGAATTCTGTTTCAGTTTATATATAATACATTTGAGTATCTGTTTTGAATGGTTCCTCTAAGTATTATATTATACATATAAAACTCATCGCAGTCTATAGGTGTCACATTTGATCACTTTTAGTCTAGAAATCTTGCCTCCCTTTAAGTCCTTTTACCCTCCCCCAATTATAATTGTCTTAGTAAATATGGATTTGTTATTCATTCTGCCTAGGACTTATGTTCTCTTAGTGTCATTCATGTGTTTCATTGATGTTGCTTTAGTTTAAGATTTCATATACTAGCCATTATTTCTTTTAATATTGTTTATTCTCTCCTTCTAGAATATTGATTAGGTAAATATTAGACTTTCTCATCCTAACCTTTTATGTCTTCTAACCTTTCTTTTGTATTTTTTCCTATATTTTTATCTGTGTTCCATAAAAGGTAATTTCCTCTGATCTGTTTTTTTCCAGCTAGTTGTCTCTTCAGCTGTGTCTATTTTGTTCTTAAACTTATCTATTGACATTGATTTTTTTTTTAATTATTTCAATTATTTTTATTTTCTGAAGTTCTTTTTGGTTCTCTTTTAAAATCTTTTTTTAAAAAATGAATTCTGTTACTTATTTTACGTCTTAGTATTTAAACAAAACTCTTTTTATGTTTCTTTTTGATAATACTACAATCTGAAGTTCTTAGGTATCTAATTTAGTTTGTGTTATCTTTTGACTCCCACTAAGTTTGGGTTGTTTCTCAATGTATTTTTAAAATTTGAATTGTGAGCTCATTTTCAACCTCATTTATCTGAGGCTTAGTTCTGTGCCTGGGTGGAGGGCATGTCTCCCTGGAGAAGTTTTGTGTTTATTTCTGCCAAGTGTTCTAGATTATATGGCCATCCACAATGCAAAACCCACTAATTCTATAGAACCAGATTTTATTTTGATTTTTTATTTTGATGTTAAGAATTCCCAAGGAAGGGGAGAGGGAAAAAAAATGGAGTAGATGATAGAGGCTCTGTTTATCCCTCTGGCAACCAAATGAAAGTTGTGACAAAAACAAGGAGCAGCAGCAAGGAAAAATCGCCTGAAATCTAGAGCCATATAACTAGGGAGAAATTCAAGAAATCACCCTGCAATGTCAGAAGGTAGGACAGAGTAAGGACACAGGGCTGTCCAGTCTCAAGTGGCTGAGTGAGACAGAGGCTGCGACAGCGGCAGAAGCCTCTTAAAAGGACCACGTCCATAAGCGGATTTTCGCGGTGATGGACCTGCTTGCTCTGAGCACCAGTGCCTATTCGGCTGTGCACAAAAGCACTAGGGACAACATTGTCGGAGTGAGGGCCCAGAAGAGACTCATTCTGTACGGAAGTTCCGGTGGTATCCATTGTTCCCTGTTGAGGCCTCCCCACTCCCTGTACGCTGACACAGCGCTGCCATAGCCGTGATGTCATCAAACTGGATAACAGAGGTCACTCTGCCCAGAGGATTCCCTGAAACCCCTCCTCCCCCAACTGGAGCCCCACCCAAGCCACACTCATGTATATCCTCAGTGAATCAGGTGCTCCTTGCTGAGCAGTGCCTAGACTCACACTGGAGGCAGCTGGCCTTGGTTTCTGGTGTGGCCTTTTGAGGCAACTATAAGCATAGCATCTGTGGATTGCTTGCTGAATCTTAATAGGTGGCCCCAGAGGGGTAGAGGCTTGGACTAAGTTTGGCCTGCAGGTAAACTCCTCTCAAGACTATGGGACACCTACTTCACAAATCTACACTAATAAGACTGGGAGACTTAGAAGCTTTGCTTAGTACATAGAAGCAGACATGGGAAAGGTAGCCAAAATGGGAAGACAAAAAAGCAGAAACCATGTGAGAGAACAGAACAGAGATCCAGAGATAATGGAGTCAAGCAATCTGACAGATGCAGAGTTCAAAACACTGGTTATAAAGATGCTCAATGAACTTTTGGGAAGTATAGATAAATTCAGTGAGAACTTTGACAAAGAGGTAAAAAAACATAAAAATGGAAATGGAAATTATAAAAGGGAACCAGTCTGAGATGAAGAACACATTATCTGACATGAGAAGTATATTAAATGGAATAAACAGAGGAATAAACAAAGTGAATAAAGAAAAAGATTAAATGCCCTATCTAGATGATAGGAAAGCCAAGGACATGCAATCAGAATGGGAGAGATAAGATGCCAAGACTACAAAAATAATTTAAGGAGAATGTGGGACATTATTAAGGGTCCAAGTATCCATCTGTTTGGCATAACTGAAGAAAATCAAGATGCTGAACAGCTGTTTGAAGAAATAATGATGGAAAAGTTCCCTAACCTGGTGAAGGAAATGGACATAAAACCCCAGGAAGCTCAGAGAATTCCAAAAATCAGGGATGCAAAGAGGCCCAAATCAAGACACATCATAATTAAAATGCCAAAGATTAAATATAAAGAAAGAATATTAAAAGCAGCCAGCAAAAAACATTTAGTTACTTATAAAGAAACACCCATAAGACTGGCAGCTGATTTCTCAAAAGAAACTATGCAGTACAGAAGGGCTTGCAAAAAAATATTTGACAGGATGAAGACCCAGGGTCTACAACCAAGAATAATTTATCCAGCAAATCTATCATTTAGAGTTGATGGACAGATAAAGAGCTTCCCAGACAAAAATAAGCTAAAGGAATTTATCACCACCAAGCCAGTATTACAGGAAATGTTGGAGGGACTTCTTTAAGAAGGAAAAACGTATCAAAAACAGGAATAAAGAATGATAACAGCTACATTCCTATCAATAAGTACCCTAAATTGAAAAGAATTAAGTGCTCCAACCAAAAGATAGAGTGGCTGAAAGGATAAGAAAATTAGACCCCTACATATGCTGTCTACAAAAGGCTTACTTCAGATTAAAAAGACATAGACTAAAAGGAAGGGGATGGAAAAAGACATTGCTTTGATGGACCTAGAAGGTATTTAAGTCAGATAGAGAAAGATAAACACTATATAATTTCACCTATATGAGGAATCTAAGGAATAAAAGAACAAACTAATCAAAACAGATTCCAAATATAGTGGACAATTTGGTGACAGACAGAGGGGAGGGGTGTTTGGGGGCTGGGAGAATGGGGTGAAGGGTTAAAGAAGTATAAATTAGTAGCTGATAGATGGTCACAGGATGGGGAGCACAGCATAGGGAATGCAGTCAGCATTAATACGTTGGCTAAGTGGAGGGTCAGGGGTGGGAGGGAGCAATTGAGGGGATTGTTTTACAAACTATATAGATGTCTAACCAATGTGCTGTATACTTGAAACTATTTAAAAGAAATAAATTTAAAAACAAATCAAGGAGAAGCCAAAAAAAAAAAAAAAGAATTCCCAAGGAATATTTTTAGCTGTTGTTATTACCCTGAGCCTAGCAATGGTTGATAAGCTGATTTTCTCTAGTCTGACCTTTCAACTAATGTTATAGTCCTCAATGGTTTTATCTGGAGGGTCTTAATTCTAATACTTGTGTTACAGATAACTCTATGGCCTCATCTCCTGTCCCTGAGTTTAAACACAAGACTACTGAGACAGTCCAACCCTAACCATATCTAACATGACATCAGTTTATAGTCATCGCTCTAATTTGGCCCTAGGGGACTTTCCTTTCAAATTCTTAGACATTTTGCTATACACTTAAAAGGATGCTTCTTTTATTTTATTCAGTATGCCTCCAGTGTTTTGTGGCAAGAAGACTTTTAGATTATCTAGTTTTTATATTGCTAAAAGTTATACTCTGTTTATTTGTTTACTGACTATAAACCCCTTGAGGCAGGGCCAGTGCCCACCTGGTCCACGATAGTTTCCTTGGTATCTCGCGCCTGGTACATCAGTGTTCGTGGAATGAATGGGATGCTGTTCCTTATAGATGTATTTATAATAGTAAAGGACTG
Organism: Pteropus alecto; assembly: GCF_000325575.1. Lineage (NCBI taxonomy): Eukaryota > Metazoa > Chordata > Mammalia > Chiroptera > Pteropodidae > Pteropus > Pteropus alecto. The sequence continues at coordinate 292,819 of NW_006434441.1, forward strand.
AATTGAACCTAAATGTTTAATAATAAGTGGTTATTTGCTTAAAAATAAATGGTTATTACTCATATATTTTTTTTTGGCCAGAAAATGCTTTGGAGGGCTGTATTATAAGACTGAAAAATATTAAAGATTAAGTGTAAGTTAAAAAAAAAATCAGGATTCAGTTTTGATTTTATAGTATATTAACTATAAATAAGCAAAGAAAAAAAATACTGAAAAGGGAATACCAAAATGCTAATAGTAATTTATGTTGGAGTAGTGGATTAAGGATTCTTTTTTATCCTTTATTCTCCAAACTTCCTATAACATGGTTTTATAATGAAAATACTAAAAGGAAAAAAGTATATTAGCGTCCTTAAAAGTTTTTATATCTAAATACACTAAAAAGCTGATAAAACATAAAAATTTCAGAATTAGTTTTATTAAAATGTTTACAGACTTTTATATGAAAACACAGAAAAAGATCTTTCTGATACTCAGCGACACCTTGCTAAGAAAAAATATGAGCTACAGCTTACTCAGGAGAAAATTATGTGCTTGGATGAAAAAATTGGTGAGTTTTTTTTTCTGATATTACTTTTTCTTTAAGTCTGGTAGAAATGTTTTCTTTTCTTCAGTTATAACATAGATGAACTTGGAAATAGGCCCTTAAAAGTTAATGAATTAAAAGTCATGGAAAATGCCTTTTTCTTTAATAGTAAAAATTTTTTACTAATATTTAAGACTGAAAATACTTAGATATGGCTTCATATTTTTCAGTGAAAAAATAACTAAATAAAGCAGCAACACTTTGTAAATTTATGGTGATCACTTTTAAATTGAGATGTTTTTGTATTAGCTTGTGGTTTGCTATAGCTGCTGTAATGAAACTTATTATTTATATATTATTTTTTGTGGAATGTGTACATATATTTTGCTATATCTATGGTATTGGGTTTACAGAGAAAATTATTTTTATAAAATCTCCTATTTATGTTTATGTTTATGACCGGTGGTCTCCATGAAAGTATGGTCATAACTCAATCTCCTTATAACTGTAAAGCAAAATTTTCTTCAGGACTATAAAAGAACCCATTTTAAAACTGAGGAAATGTTTTTAACATTTGCTTTTATGCAGTTCAAAAGCATCTGGCATAAATAATTAAGTGGGTGGAAGTGCTTTTTATTTAGATAGGAAATATTTTAAAAGAAATACAAAAGGGGACTATTGAAGAACTCATTTTTGGATATTTTAAGTCCAAGTACAAATTTAAGGTAAGCAGTTAAATAGATAAGTTTTTTTTTTATCTCAAAAGAGAAATCTAAGCTAAAGATATACATTTGGGACACATCAGCATATAAATGATATTTTAAAACCATGACATCACCTAGGGGAAATATAGAGAATGAGGAGAAGAGGATCCAGGACTGAGTAAGAAGAAACCAAAGAAGTAGGAAGAAAACCCAGAAGTGAGTGTTATTTTGGGAGACAAGAGAGCAAAATGTTTTAAAAAGGAGGGTATCATCAATTGTCAGATACTTTGAGAAGCAAAATATGATAAAGATGAAAAAATATTGATTGGATTTGGCACAGTGGAGATTTTGGTACTTTGACGAAGTTTGAATGGAGTATTGGATGTGGAAGATGAAGTAAGTTAAGGAATGAATGGGAAATGAGGAAGTATAGACAGGAGAGAACAGAAATCTCTTTAGAAGTTTGGCTACCAAGAGTAGCAGAAAATTGGGGTGGTCCTGGGAGACACTAGAGCTGTTTCAGAGCTTTTCTATTTATTTTATGCCACCTGGAATGAACTCAGATATCAGAACACCCAAAACATATACTCTGCCTTAAGGACAGTACTGCCTAGAAAAGGGGCATGATGTACTCTCAGGTGCTGGATGGCTCATCCTCTTGGTGTATGGCATTGCCTCTCTTAGCACTGCACTAGAGGGCTGTTGGCAGGGGTTTACCTCGAGGTCTGGTCTAGTGGAGCTTCCCTTCTGGAGCTTTAGACCAGCAGCTTCCAAACTCTGCTGTGTGTGTCACCTGGAGAGCCAGTTCCTGGATAGAATATGGCCAGGGCTTTTGTGTCTTTACCAGTCTCCTCAATCTTGTTTTGTGCATTAGAGTCACGTGAAAGGAATGCTTGTTAAAACGTAAGTGCTCTGTCCACTCAGAATTTTTAATTCAGTACATCTGGACTTCCCAGATGGCACTGATGGTGCTGGTTGAGAATCCACAATTTGCAAACCACTGTTGTCTACCAGTCACTCAGCCCTCAGCACAGACTCGGCTTGCCAGCGTTCTCACAGATCAAATCAGATTTCCTGTGGTGATATTTTTTTCTAGGAATTTTTATACCACTACTTTAGGAAACTCCGAATATTAGAAGATATTTGACTCTGAAGATGACCTAATTGAATATTTTATTAGGATCTGTTACCAACTTATATACAACAGTGATTCTAGGCTAGAGGGAGGGGAAATTAGAGAGGGAAATGGTTGTTTTAATGTTCCACCCATCCTCTCCTCCCCCACCACACATGTAAATCTACTTTGAGAACTTGTGATATAGAGCTTTCCTTTGATGTTCTAATTCAAATAGTTAATTGTGCTTTTACATTTATGAGTCATTTAGAATTTCATGACTCATCTTGGTTTTCAATCACAACAAAAGCCATTTTTTATTTGAGATACAGTACTTATTTTTAGTCATTGAATATAATAGAGGAGAACTTACTTTGAAAAGTATTTCAACCAGCACGAACTGGAAAAAATCGATCTTGATTAAAATAATGTCTTTATGATTACACATTTAGATAATTTTACAAGGCAAAGTATTGCTCAGCGAGAAGAAATCGGCATTCTTGGTGCAACTCTCAACGATCTGGCTAAAGAGAAGGAATGCCTGCAAGCATGTCTGGATAAAAAATCTGAGAATATTGCATCCCTTGGAGAGAGTTTGGCGATGAAAGTATGTTCCAGAACTGCGGTTTAAGAGAAATGTTTGCACTTGAATCTGAATAAAGTAATAGGATTTTCTCAGTTTTTTTCTAGAGAGCCGAAACTTTAAAATCTGAGTTTGAAATATTTCGAGATAGTCTTAAGGAATATGTGTTCAAATCCACTAGCTAATATTTTTTTTCAAATAATGTGTATTTATTTTTTTAATTTTTTTTATGGTGACATTGGTTAATGAAATCCAATAAGTTTCAGCTGTACACTTTAACAGTGAGGCATATATATATTTACTCTGTGTTTACTAGTTAATATTTTTAAATCGATTTCTCATCAATTTTTGATTAACATTCACTGACAACTAATTCAAATGTCAAACTGTGGAGCATGATAATAAAGCAGAGAGACTGATTTCTTTTTAAAAGCACACCAGAGCTTATATTTTTCAGGTGGCCACCTTGGGATGCAATATGTTTATTCCATTTAAACTGCCTTTGTAATTGTGTTCAGAACAAGGAGCACATTTTTACCTCACCCTTATTAGCCTTTGAGACTAGATCGGATGCAACTGGTGCATAAAACTGGATGATAATCTCCATCCCTCGGTTTTTGTTGTTCAAACAACAGCAACAAAAAAGGTGTTGCCTAAAAGGCAGGGAAATATTGATACCCTTTTCTAACTCATAAACTAACCGATTCTGAAGGCAGCTCCTGAACTGTTTTCCACAAATGTCTTAAGCAAAGGCAGCATCATTGGAATAAGGCCCTTCCCCTCTCTGCAGGAACTCTTTCATTCCTTTATCCATCTATCCAGTCAGCAAACAGTTATTGACATGTACTAGATATTATGCTAGACACTGAGGAGGACTGGGCACGCTTTCCAAAGCCTATAGTTTAATTGGGAAAAAGATAAATAAAGATGCTATTATGATAGAATGTGCCAAGTGCCGTAATGATATCTGCACAAAGTGCTGTTAGAGTTTGGCAGAAACACACCTGGTTTGGCCTAGGGGTTCAATTAAGGGAGGAGGAAGATCAAGATAGCTTTCAGGAGGTCTTGGTGCTTGGACTGCCCTGGCAGATGACTAGGTATTAACCAGGAAAAGATTTAGAGAAAGGGGACAGTGAGAGAAAGGGCAACCCAGAGCAACAGAACAGCTAATCTGTAAGCCCAGTGGTTTCAAAAGAGTATTTCATGAGATGTCTTGATAGCTTAGTATGTCCAGAGAATAGATTACAAAGAGGTGGATATGGGGGCAGGGATGAGGAGGGCAAAGATAAGGTGGGGATAGACAGCAGCAAATCATAAAAATACATATGATTTCAGTTTAGACTCTATAATCATAGATAGAGAAAATCATTAAAATAATGTAAATAAAATATTACAATTAGATCTTTTTTAAAAACAAATATTCTGACACTTGTTAATCCATATAAAAGATGGATTATAGAGATGTGAGAATAGTGACAAGGATACTAGTTAGGAATAAAATAAGTGTTAGAATAGTGGCAGTATGTTTGAGAGAAATAGATCTATTTTCAGGAGATAAGACTAACAGGATTTGCTTTCTGATTTCAGAATTACATGAATAGTTGCTGTGCACAGAGTAGGAAACACAGGAAATAGAACAGGCTTAGAGGGGAAAATTACTGACACGTCTTTGGGACATGTAGTTGAACTATTTGTAGGCTTTTGGATTTTTAGGTTCTAAGAGAAAATGGAATTGAAGTTAATAGATGTGGGGATCATGAGCGTAACTGAAGTCCTCAATGTACATGAGATAGTAAATTTTAGTACACTTGTCGAAAAGGCTGACTTGTTACTTTATACATTATACCTAAATATTTTTGAAACTTTATGGCTTTGGGAGGGTGGAATTTTGATTCTCACTTTATTCAAACCACTTTTTGACTACTGAAACATGATTTTTTTTAAAAAACACTAACATTTAGAAACAAATTATTCAGATCTTTCTGAATCTCAGTTCTATCTTCTATATCTGACATTTCCTATTTCTTCCTTTCTCCTAACTGTACCAACATTATTTTTAAGGAATATCGAATTGCAAGTCCATTTCAAATCAAGAACTTCGTATAAGATTGGGAACATAAAAACACACCCATCCTCTGGAAGGAAAATAACTTTTAAAACTATTAGAAATTCGAAAGAGGACATGTTCTCTACCGTGATATTCCAGAGCCGAGTTTTAAAACACTCTGCAGTGAAAAGCAATAGTTTTACAGGCTTATCTGGAGATTACAGAAATCAATTCCTAGAAAAGTCTATACTACAGTGAATTAGGTGATATTTCTTCTGGTAATCATAGTTTAAAAAGATGTCCAACTATGTGTTATCAGTTGCAGTTTAAAAAAACCCAATAGCAAATTCACAGATTTTTTGAGTAATAAAAGCCAGAATTATTTGTATAAAATTTTAGTTTCTTGTTTTCTAAGTAGTTTTATGACCATCCTGTCCAGATTGAATTTTTAACAATTACCATGAGTCTGTCTCTGGACAAACATATTGAGATTGTACAAGAAATATTAAATTGATGGCACAGATTTTCACAGTTCGAGAAATAGTGGTATTCAGGCCATATTAAGAGAAAACAGGGCTAACAGGATATATTACTGGATTCCACCCAGTGATTTTGTTGCCCTAGATACTTTATAATATTCTTAGAGAATCTTACTTTCAAGATGAATTTCTGTTAAAGTCCTTTTTAGGCTTATAAAAAATATTTAAAGCTTAACCAAGTAATGGGTTTCAGAAACACTATAAGTTCAATTAGTTTTTCAGAATTTGTTTAGAAATGTATTAAATTATATTTTAAAAGCATGTGTAAATATCCCATTTTAAGCAGTATTTTCTCTGAGTTTTTCCTTCATTGACTTGTGCTTCCCAAAGGGGTTTAACTCTTTTGCTAATGGATATTTTAACCATACTTCAATAGCCATTACTGCCAGGAGTGGAATCTGCACCATTCTACCAGAAAGCAGAATGGGAAACCATAGCTAAAAGTACCCTGGGGAGGAGGACATGAATAAAGGAAAATCAAACACACACACACACACACACACACACACACACACGCCCGCACAACTAACTCTGTCTCTAATAAACAGGAACAGAACTGTTTGGTAAATATAGGTTTAGTTTTTCATCTTGTTACTTGGTTACTAAGAATTTGAAAATTCAAAGGGTAAAGTGAAATCTAGTTATTTAGTGAAAGGACAATTTTCCTACATTTTTGGGCTAATGTTAGCCTACGTATCTGCATATAGTATCTGTAACTGTTCAGATCAAGGAGAGTTTTGAAAGGAGATGCTGTGGGAATGGTATTGATGGCACAAAGATATCCACACCCATTTCAGCCTTGACTGACCCCAGTAATTCTGCTCCCTCACTACACCCTTAAAAAGGGAGACTGTCTTTAGTGTTTTTCTTTTTATACCTTTGTTCTAGGGCTAATGCTTACCTCCTTATTAACTCACACCTAAACTTAATAATATCCTTTATATATCCATTTAGCAGCTTTTTGCTATTGATGACTAATATAAATAATATACTTGATCAACGTTATTATTCTTAAGAACTAGATTTAGTTTTACATGATTCATTTTTTTATAACATGAAGTGAGAAAGTGAATCAGTCCTTTTGCCAATATAGAACACTTCAGTGCCAGACCATTGGTTTGTTTCCAAATGCAGAGTGCTCATGTTGCTGGGTAACTGCACAAAATAGCTTTTAACAAAGCATTTCATATATAGATCTCATATCAGTTTACCTGAGTATAGTCTTTAATGACCATAATCTATCATTTTTATCCAGTACAGATATTTGCATTGATATGTTAGGCTTTAGTTTTAAAGTGTAGAAAAAAATACAGAATAAATGTTTAAACCCAAATGGAAATCAAAAGAGTGGGGGAAATTTCTTTTCATTCACTCAGTTTTAACAGAATAATAGTTTAAGATAATTTTTATTTAATACTTATATTACTTTTCAAGGAAAAGACCATTTCAGGCATGAAGAATATCATTGCTGAGATGGAACAGGCATCAAGGTAAATCATCCATTCAACAAGAATTTGTGTGCTTATTAGGGCAAAGTACTATGGAAGGTACAAAGATAGTAAGAAACAAGGGGCTTAGTGTTATATATAAGGTGATAACTTTCTTAATATCTTAAGAAAGAAGGCCTAACTCTGTGTAAGGAAGTAAAAGAGGACATGGTGTTTGCCAGGTGAAGGAAAGGGAAGGGCATTTAGGTTGAAAGGATAACAAAGAACCACAGAGAACCACAGGGCCTCTCAAATGACAGGTAGGTGAGTGTGTTGGAACTCAAAGTGTAAGAGGAGACGTGAAGGGAGGAAAGGCTGAACAGGCAGGCAGAGGCCTATGTTAGAGATAAACGAGTCTTGATTTTATATTTAAAGATAAAAAATATTCTGGCACTTGTTAATCCATAGGCAATGAGAAGTCATTAAAAAATTTTGAGAAGATTGTTGCGTTAGAAAGATTACCGTGGCTGAAAACTGATGACAGATAGTGATTGGGGAGTTGGAGAACAGGAATGAGGTACTTGTGAAAGAGAAAATCTAGGAAAATGCCAGGTTAGGGGCTGGGGATGAATACTGGACATGTGGAAAGTATGTGAGAAAAAATTTTTCCTCTGAACTTGACAAGCCTTTGAGACCTTGTATATATGTCAAGTAAGTAGTTAAATATAAGAGTCTGGAGTGTAAAGAAAAGGCTGAGGCTGGAAATAATGATTTCAGAGTCATCTCAGTGCAGATGGGGTTGGGAGCCATGGGTATGAGTAGAATTTGTCTGAGAGAAGGTATGGAGAAAGAAGAATCAGCAGGTTGAGTTAAACCCTCATAACCATTAAGTTTTAAGAGGGCAGAGGAAGAAGAACCTGAAAGGGAGACTAATAAGCCATGGCGTCTAGAGATACAGTGAAGGTTTTCTTATGTCTGAGTGTCAGAAGTTCTGAAATATTTAGCTAATCGTTGACTATTATGTGTAGTTAGCACCCTTTTTCATAGTGAAATGTTGGCAACAGAGAGAAACTCTAATGCACAATCCTTGCAGTATTTACTCCTATAAATCTAAATGTGTTTAAAACTTTTTCAAATGTTTTCATGTTAACTGTCCATCTTCTGTCTTGTGAGAATTTGTTATTCTGTTTCGGTAAAATGTCTCTTATGTACTATTTGATTTATGGACTAGACAGTCTACTGAAGCGCTAATTATGTGTGAACAAGACATTTCCAGAATGCGTCGGCAATTGGATGAAACGAATGATGAGCTGGCTCAAATTGCCAGGGAAAGAGATATCTTGGCTCATGAGAATGACAATCTCCAAGAACAGTTTTCTAAAGCTAAACAAGAAAACCAGGTATATTTATTCCTAGAATCTTTTTCTCCAAGAAAATATTTAGTTCCTCTGAGACATGGCCCTTCTTTCATTTTGTAGAAAAGCTCAGACTTTGGAACCAGCCAGATTTTACTTTTATTACACAGAATCTGCCACATAATTTCTAAATGAAATTCTCAGACACAAAGTATTAAATATTAAAGAAGAGAGGGAAGGGGGGAGGGATAATATTTTATATTAAACCTTAGCAGTACTTCCTTACTGAAGGATACAAATGAAGATAAAACCTTCAGAAACTTTTAGGAAAAGGATGGATTTGTCTGACAGACCATTCTGTTTGAGTGTGTGGACTGTGTCACGTTTTTTGGTCCTCTTTAGCACTGTGATTTTTTTGGGGGGGGAGGGAGGGGGATTTCTTTTATAATTACTTCCTCTCTAAGTCAGTACACTTTAGCTTTATCCACAGTTCTCATTTCCAATATCATTATTTTAATTCGAACATTAAAAATTTCTATTTGGAAGCTTTCTTCCCTGCTTAAAATTCTTTGGTCCAAATGACTTCTTCCACTTTGGTATCACTCTCAGTATGTTTAGTTTGCATCGTAAAAGTCTGTATTTTTTAGCTGTTAAATATTTTTAGTTTACATAAACATGTATAAAGATGCAACCTTTTGTTAATTATAAAAAAATTGCCTGAGATATTAAAATACTTTCTTCAGAAGTTAATGAATAATGGGATCCTGGAACAGAAAAGGAATATTACATAAAAATGAAGCCTGAATAAAATATGGACTTTAGTTAATAATGTATCAATATTGGTTCTTAATTGTATAAATGTACCATACTAATGTAAGATGTTAATAATAGAGGAAACTGAGTGTAGGGCATATGGGGACTCTCTGGACTATTTTTACAACCTTTCTATAAATCTAAAACTATTCTAAAATAGAGTTTATATTAAAAAATCTGAATAGCAATAAAAACAATTTACAGTTTTGTATACTCTATAGCTAGAGCAAATGGGCTATAGATAAACATAACTTATATTTATGAAAAACTAGATTAAAAACTCTCTTTTTTACCTCCAGAGTTAGCCACTGTTAACATATTTTTTACTGATTTTCAATGTACTTAAAAAATGTTTTATACTATGTTTTACATAAACTTTTTAATGTAGCTGGACTATGACCACACACTCCTTTATATTATGCCTTTTTTTCCTACATGAGAAGGCAGTAGAGTGGAGTATTTAAGACTCACATGGGTTTGAATCTCCTGCTTGGCTGTGTGATAATACCGTTTAACTTCTCTGAATCTCAGCTTGTCATCTGTAAAAACGGAGAGTATATAAGACTATGCCTAGAAAGCACTTTCTTATCAAATTGTCCAGCATAATCACTTGATAAATATTTTATAGCCATTATTAGCTACTGTAACATAAGCATTTTCCTGCTTTTTAAAACTTCATAAACATTTTTTATAATCAGAAGAAAAGTAGTGTCACAGCAATTTACATGTGGTCAAGAGTAGCTTTTTCCTTCGTTTGGGTGATATACCCAAGGTTGGACAATGGATCATTCTGTGGACCTCAGATTAAGAACCCATATCATGAAAGGTTTGGAAAACAGAAGCCTTAAAAACATATATCCTCAGTCCCACAACTTTTAACAAATTGGGATAAGGTGTTTTTAGTGTTTTATCCTGATTTTTTTTCACTAAATATAGATGAACATTTTCCTCTGTTATTAAAAATTATTCCAAACATTCCTCATAGATGCATAATGTTCTATGCAGTTATACCATTATGTAGACGCTATTACTTACTGCATCATTCACTTAATGGGAGTGGATATTGTCACCGTAACAAACAATGCCTTAATGAATATTCTTTTTCATTAAATTTTATTAATTTCAAATTGAATTAAAGCTTTCGAAGTTTCTTTTTAATTAAAAATAAAACTTTCTAAGTGGACATTTTCAAATATAGTGAATACCCACCCATATCTATTTCTTACCTTCAAAGACACATTTGTCTTTCTTGTTTTTATGAGTATTTGAAAATGTCCTTTGATACATCACCTAATAGCACATCAGAGATTTACTTTTTACAAATTTATGTTTACTCCAACAGTACATGATTATTGTGGTTTTTTTTTTTTTTTTTTGGTGAATTGTCTGTCTAGGTTCTTTGCCCATTTACTGTTTGGATTTATATTTTTCTTACTGTGTTTATATGAGTTTTATATAGTAGGTATATTAACTTTTATTTATCATATTATTATA
>NW_006434441.1:303449-303698 GCF_000325575.1 Pteropus alecto
AGTAGTTTTGACATAGATCAAGTTTTTATTTTTTGTGGTCAAGTCTAGCTATCTTTTTCCCACAGGCACTGTCTAAAAAACTGAATGATACTCATAATGAACTTAATGACATAAAACAGAAGGTCCAAGATACTAATTTGGAAGTTAACAAGCTGAAGAATATATTAAAGTCTGAAGTACGTATATATTTTTTTCCTTTTTGCTCATGATAGCTAAGATAAGGACTCCTAAATTGTCCTCCTTGCTCTC
>NW_006434441.1:303720-319591 GCF_000325575.1 Pteropus alecto
GTAACACCACGAATGGACAGAAGCTCTAGAGTCAGCTGACCTAAGTTTTCTTCTCCCTCATGGCATGAACTCAGGGAGGCTACTTAACCTCCTGAGTCTCAGTGTCCCATCTGCAAGTGGGAAGAACACCCGAGTAAGTCAAGTAAACCTAGCACAGTAAGCCATTTAAAGCAAAATATGAATAGGGCAGAATGTGAATCAATGGATATCTGAACATTTAACACAGTACACTTTCAGTCAGTGTTCCTTTCCCCCGCAGCCTGTAACATTACCTGTTTCACCATTAGGGACTGGGGCTTTCAGAAGCTTCTGTCAGCTTTTAGCACCCTAATTATGAGTTTTTTTGTGAGATTTCATTTCACAGTGTAGCTGGGTGGATCCAGGTGTCCTCCTGAGGTCCAGTTTGTCCGAGAGGTCCGTTAGGACTTCTCGAGTGCTTCCTGCATTCGGCGTGCAGCATGCTAGATGCCGAATACCAGAGACGACAGGAAACAAGATGGCACCCAGTCTGTGGGGACAAAGTAAGCAGAGGTGTTAGAGAGCAGGTCCTGTAGCTGGAGCAATGTGATAAATGAGCAGGAAGGCCTCATTTGAACTTGAGTTTCAGGAAGCTTTTGCAACAACATAAGCACAGAAGTTACTGGAAGAATTGCCTTTTAGAAAGATCATTCTGGAAATGTTGGGAAGAATAAATCAGAATGGTAACAAAATCAAGAGAGAGGGCCATTAGAAGAGGCTGTATCCATAATTCAGTCAAGAAGGGTGGAGTATTGTGAGGAGCCAAGGAATCCCAGATGGAGTCATGGGGTACAGGGTGGGGGAAGCACCAGAAAGAGGTAAAGAGATCCAGAAAGGAGGAGTTGGGAAACCCCAAACGCCAGTCTCACTTTCTTGAAGAGTTGCCTGTCTTGAGTCCCACACTGCTCTGGCTGCTTTGGGTGGATCCAAAAAAAGGTGAACTCTGGTCTCTGGTTGCCATGAGAGTGGGATAATAGGTGATTGGAGGGCAGGAGAGAGATTTTATGGCAATTCTTTTTCACTACTTAAACTCTGAACATATATTACCTAGTCACAGAACTAAATTTAATATTTAGAAATGGTTCCTATTTTTGAAGTGTTATTGAGGAGACTGTCCAGCCACAACTGACCACAGAGAGCTGTGAGGCGGTTTTAAGAGAACGACATATACAATAGGGCCACAGAAAGTTAAAGTGGGTAAATAAAGATTAATGTGGGTCAAATTCAGTTTGTGTATGTCATATCATGTACCTCCCAAGTACATACTCTGTACACAACTGTTATTTTTAGTACAGTAATGGAAAACACGTCAGATTCCTAGTGGCACATTTGGAATATCTAGATCTTGAAAGCCAGGACTATAGTTTAGTAGGTTAACCTGTTAACAGACTTCGCAAAGATCTTTCACATCAGTCCAGGTATCATCACACCACAAGGGGGCGATATTCACTGAATTTCATCCAGACTCAAGATTAATCATATATGTGAGAACTTAAATCCACTTTGAAATCCTTACGGGATAAGACTTTGTTTATTACAATTTGTCATTTTATTTAACCCAATGTGTCTGCTAGGGAAATGCACTGTTTGTTAACAGGTAGGAGAGAAAGAGATCTAATGCCTTTTTAATTAATTACCAAAATTATAAATTATTTTTTAGAATGGGTTAGCCAAACCACACTACTAAAATATAGCCTCATAATGATTACTCGATATAATACATTATTTGTGGAATTGATTGTTTTTCTCTAGAAATAAGAACATACTTCAGTCAATCTGTCATGATAGAACTTTTAAGGTTTTAAAAATGTGATTCTATATTGTATGTCCAATATATACATGAATGTATATTTATCAATAGTGTTTATTGGCATAGGTTTGATATTTTACTTCTGAGAATTTTCAGGCAAATTATTAGAACAGCAAAAGTGAATGATAGAACAGTCCACAATCGCAAAAATTAAGCCCGGGGTTCTAAAGGAAAAAGATAGCAAATGGACCCAGATAGCAAATGCGCCAAACCAAGAGAATTATTAAAAGTTGATGCTTAAGGCATGTAAGCAGCCAGAAGCTCTGTGGCTAGTGCAAGTCAGAAGGGTGGTCAGGAACATGGGACACCCAGGTACAAAAGGTCAGGCCAAGGCAGGAGCTTAGGGACCAGACCAGCAAGTAGTCAGTAAGCAGATACATGGGGAAGGGAGCCAGTGGGGGATTTTATTGTAATAAAAGCAAATATAAGAACATATTCATCCAGGTCTTGAAGATAAGAGTAAGCAACGTACCCTTATGAAGCGGCTGGGTGTGACTCAGGAGCCAGGGCAGATCCTGCTCCAACATTCATGTATATTGTTAATTACGGATGACCAGCTTTCTAAACTGAGAGTATAGGTGGGATTCCTCAAGGTTATGTTGCAAATGACCCGGCAAGTAAGAATGTTTCTTCAGAGGTCAGACATTTTACACCTTTTAAAGTAATACCTAAGATTTGCTTTTTAGGAATCTGAGAACCGGCAAATGATGGACCAACTCCGAAAAGCTAATGAAGATGCTGAAAACTGGGAAAATAAGGCCCGGCAAGCAGAGGCAGATAACAATACCCTCAAGTTAGAACTTATCACTGCGGAGGCAGAGGGTAACAGATTAAAAGAAAAGGTGGATTCCCTCAATAGAGAGGTCGAGCAGGTGAGTTTGGGAAAATGTGCTTGTAATAATACATCCTGCATCATATTTAAAAGAGTTTTGTTTGGCTTCCATAAACTAAATTTATAAACACTTAAATTATTTAAATATACTGTGAATTGTAGCCTGATAACTGTTCTCTTTCTGTCCATTCTTGTTTTCCTGTAATTTGTTACCTACCTTACAACTAGAATAATCTTTAGCATTTTAAAAAATTAGGCACTATTTCAGACATACCAAAACAGTGCAAAAAAATTAGTATGAAACTTATACCTCCTCCCAGATTTAAGGATGCTAACATTTCAGCATATTTGCTTCAAGTTTCTCTTTACTTAAATTTTAAAAAAATTACAGGATACAATGCCTTGTCCTCTCTTTTCCTCCCTCTCAAATAGTTGATGTGTATAACTTACATGTCAGTTGTATAATTCTTTTGCATATGTTTATACTTTTTCTGTACATTTGTCACCCACAAATAATGTATAATGTTTGATGTGCTTTAAGTTTTTAAAAAAGTGGTAATCTACTATAGATATCCATTTGCAACTTGCATTTTTTGTCAATATTATAGTTTTACAATTTATCTGCTTTGATACATGTAGTGTACATCTAAACAGTTGCATCTGTAGTCATTGCATAAATATTTTCTTTTTAAAGTTTATTCTCATGTTGAAGGAAATTTAATTGCCTTCACTTTTTCTATAATAAAACGCTGCCACAAACATACTTTTATGTTTCTCCTTGGGTGTATAATTCTCTAGGTTTATGCCTGAAATGAAATAACTGGATCCAAGATACGTGCAATTTTGACTTTTCCCAATATTGTCAAATTGCTCTCTAAAGTTTTACTCTTCCACCAGAAAGCATGGAATTATCATTTTTTCAAATACTAATCAATAATTGAAATTATCAGACATTTAAATTTTTTCTAATATTTTGTGTTTTGTGTTCCTTGATCACAAATGAAGTTTAGGATCTTTTCATGTTTTTTAGCCATTCAGGATTCCTCTTCTATGAATTTTTCTCTTGATTTTCTAAAACACATTTTCATAAATTCTCCTGTTTTTCTATTGAGTTGTTTATCTTTTTCACATTGATTTATAGGAATTATCTATGTATTCTTGATAACAATCCTTTTAAAGATACTAGCAGTTACTTTCTCTTTTTGGCTTGTCTTTTCACTGTACTTGCACTATAAATAGAAGTTTTAAATTCTGATGCTGTTAGAATTATTGTCAGCCTTTTCCCTCACAGTTTATTTATGCTTTTATGTTTTCTTTAAGAAATCCTTTACTATCTATCCCAAGACCAGAAAGATATTTTCTTATATTTTAATTTAAAAGTTCTTCTAAAGTTATGTGAAATTTTGCCCTTCACATTTCAATCTTTAATTTACTTGAGATTGATTTTGTGTATAGTTTTAAATATAGATGTAATTTTATATTTTTGTGGATGGGTAGTCATCATTCTTTCTTCACTGAATTATAAGCTTACTTTGTCATAAAAATAAGTCTCCATCCATTCTGCTGCATTGGTCTATTGCTCTATCTGCTTGCCAACAACATACTCATGGAGCTTCTATAGTTTTATGTTAAATCTTGATGTCTGGAAGGATTCATGTTCCTTCAAATTATTTTGACTATACTTTGCCCTCATTAAACTCTCTCAAATGAATTTTTAGGATAAACTGATAACATTCCATGATTTAATATCTTTCTTCTTTATATATATTGAAGACTGGAAATTTCTCTCTAAATATATCTTTTTTTCAATATACAGGGTACTTGAGGTTATTATTCTATTTTTTATTTCTAATTTTGTCATATATTATGTTCAGATAAAATGGCTTATATGATACTAATTCTTTGGTATCTATTAATAAGACTTGCTTGGTGGCAGTGTATACATTTTTTGATAATACTCCAGATGAGCTTGAAAAGCATATATATTCATTAATTGTTGGGTATGTGTGTTTACATATATATATAATATATATGAAATGTATTTACATAAGATATATACACATGTGATAAGGCTTGTTTAATAGTGTCTTTCAATTCCTTACTAAGTTTGTATTCTTGATCTTTCAGTTATTGAAAGAAACATATTAGGATCCTCCTCTATTATTGTGGATTTGTCTGTTTTTCTCCAAATTTTTTCTCAGATTTGCTTTATTTTGGGGACTGTTGTTAGTTTTATACCAATTCAGCATTTTATATATTTCAGATGAAAATGTTCTATCTTTGTATAATGACTCACTTGAATAACTAATACTTTTTACTTATAGTGTTTTTTATGTGAAGGTAGCTCTCTAGTTTGTTTATTATTTATGAACTACTGGTATATCTAATTTTTAATCAATTATATTGAAGCATAATCTGCATGCAGCAAAAAGCACTTACTTTAAGAGTGATCTGATGAGTTCTGGCAAATGAATACACTTGTACAACCATCACTATAATCAAGTTATAGGACACCCCATCATCTCCCTAACGTTCCCTCAAGCACTTTTGCAATAAATCCATCCCAACCCAGGCAACAACCGATTTGGTTTCTGTCACTATGGATTAGATTTACTTTCTCTAGAATTTTATATAAATGGAATCACAGTAAGTACACTTTGTGTCTGGGCTTCTTTCACTCAGCAGAATGATTTTGAAGTTCATTCACATAGTTGCATGTTAGTTCATTCATTAGTTCATATTGTTGAGTAGTATTCCATCATCTAGCTATATCACAATTTGTTTATTTACCTGTTAATGGACATTAAGTTAATGTAGTAGTCTGCTAGAGCGCCATAACAAAATACCACAGATTGGGAGGCTTAAACAACAGAAATTCATTTTCTCACCGTCTGTAGGCTGGAAGTTCAAGATCAAGATGCCTCAGGTTTGGTTTCTTTTGAGGCCTCTCAACTTGGTCCGCAGATGGCTGCCTAATACTATGTTTTCACACCTTCCCCTGTACACATGCATCCCTGCTGTCTCTCTCTCTTCTTATATGGACACCAGTCATATTGGATTAGAGCCCCACCCTGTCTCCAAATACAGTCACATTTGGGGCTAGGACTTCAACATATGAATTTTGAAGGGACACAATTTAGTCCATCACAGGTTCTTTCTAGTTTTTTGGCCATTATGAATATAATTGCTGTGAACATTGCATGTAAGTCTTTGAGTGCATATAAGTTTTCATTTTTCTTGGATAAATAACTAGTAGTAGAATTGCTGGGTCATAGTGTGCTTAACTTTGTGAGAAACTGACAAACTGTTTTTTAAACTGGTTGTACCACTCGACACTCCTACTTCCATCATATGAGAATCCCATATCTCTACATCTTTCCTAACACACAGCACTGCTGTCAGATGTGTACCGTTACCACGTTGTAGGCTTCGTTTGCATTTCCTTCATGACTAATGCTGTTGAGCAGCTTTTCACAGTCTTGTCACTCACTAAAATATCTTCTTTTGTGAAGTATCTGTTCAACTCTGTTACCCATGTTTTTATTAGGGTTCTTATTATCAAGTTGTAAGAATTATTTTGAATACTCTAGGTGTTTCTTTGTCAGATATATGTATTTTTGAATATTTCTTTCAGTCATTGGCTTGCCTTTTTATTTTCTTAATGAAGTCTTTTTAAAAGCAGAGGTAGATAAGGGTAAAAAAGGTCAAATGGATGGTGACAGAAGGAGATTGACTTTGGGTGGTGAACACACAATGCAATATACAGATGATGTATTACTGAATTGTACACTTGAAACTTATATAATTTTATTAACCAGTTATTCTAATAAATGTAATATAAAAAGAGCAGAAGTTTGAAAATTTTGATGAAGTCCTATTTATCAGTTTTCTTTTACATTTTGTACTTCTATGTCCTATTTAATAAATCTGTGCATACACAAAGGTACATAGGCTTTCTTCTATGTTTCTTAGAAATATTACTTTTGCTATTTATATTTAAGTCTATGATACATTTTGAATTAATATTTGTGTATGATGTAAGATAGTCAATGTCTATTTTTTTTAATTTATTTTTTAAAGTTGACATACACTATTATATTAGTTTCAGGTGTACAACATAGTGATTTGACATTTATATACCTTACAAAGTGATTATCCTGATAAGTCTAGTACCCATCTAACACCATACATAGTTAATACAATATTATTGACTATATTTCCTATGATATATACTTTACATCTCTATGACTATTTTTATAACTGCCAATTTGTACTTCTTAGTTCTTTTCACCTTTTTCACCCATCCCTCTACCCCTTCCCATCTGGCAACCATCAATTTGTTCTCTGTATCTATGAGTTCGTTTCTGTTTTGTTTGTTTATTTTGTTTTTTAGATTCCACGTATAAGTGAGATCACATGGTATTGGTCTTTTTCTGTCTGACTTATTTCATTTAGCTTGATAGCTCTAGGTCCATCCATGTTGTCGCAAATGGTAAGGTATCATTCTTTTTTATGGCTGAGTAATATTTCATTATACACACACACACACACACACACACACACACACACACACCATGTCTTCTTTATCTATTTATCTATTTATCTATCTATAGATACCTAGGTTGCTTCCATATCTTGGCTAATGCTGCAATGAACATAAAGGTGCATACATCTTTAAAATTAGTGTTTTGGATTCTTCAGATAAATATTCGTAATGGAATTGCTGAGTCAGATGGTAGTTCTATTTTTAATTTTTTGAGGAACCTCCATACTGTTTTCCATAGTGGCTGCACCTATTTACAATTCCACCAATAGTGCATAAGTGTTCTCTTTTCTTCACATCCTTGCCAATTTATTGCTTGTTGATTTATTGACGGCCATTCTGACAGGTGTGAGGTGATATCTCTTATGGTTTTAATTCACATTTCTCTGTGATTAGTGAAATTGAGCATCTTTTCTTATGTCTATTGGCCATCTGTATTCTTCTTCGAAGAAATGTCTATTCAGGTCCTCTTCCCATTTTTTAATCAGATTTTTTTTTATGTTAAATGGCATGTGTTCTTTATATATTTTTTGGATATTAATCCTTTACTGGATGTATTATTGGCAAATATCTTCTCCCTTCAGTAGGCTGTCTTTTCATTTTGTTTATGGTTTCCTTTGCTATGCAAAAACTTCTTAGTTTGATATAGTCCCATTTGTTTATTTTTTCTTTTGTTTTTCTTGCCTAAGGAGACATATACAAAAAAATTTTTTTCTAAGAGTGATGTCAAAGAGTTTACTATCTGTGTTTTCTTCTAGGAGTTTTATGATTTCAGATCTTTAATCCATTGTTAGTTTATTTCTGTATGTAGTGTAAGAAAATAATCTAATTTCATTTTTTGGTATATATCTGCATGGTTTTCCAAACATCATTTATTGAAGAGACTGTCTTTATCCCATTGTATATTCTTGCCTCCTATGTCAGAGATTAATTGACCACATAGGTGTGGGTTTATTTCTGGGTTATTTTGTTCCATTGATCAATATGTCTGTTTTTATGACAGTACCATGCTGTTTTGATTACTATAGTCTTGTAGTATAGTGTGAAATCAGGTATCATGGTACCTCCAACTTTATTCTTTTCTCAAGATTACTTTGGCTATTCAGGGTCTTTTGCAGTTCCATATAAATTTTAGATTGTTCTAGTTCTGTGAAATATGCCATTGGTATTTTCTTAGGGATTGTATTGAATCTGTAGATTGTTTTTGATATTATGGACATTTTAATGATGTTAATTCTTCCTATCCATGAGCATGGTATATCTTCCACTTATTCTTCAGTTTCTTTCTTCAATGTCTTACAGTTCCATTGTACATTTTACCTTTTTGGTTAAATTTATTCCTAGGTATTTTATTTTTTTGATGCAATTGAAAATGAGATTGTTTTCTTAATTTCTCATTGTGATAGTTTTATATTGGTTTGTCAAATGCAACCAATTTCTGTTTATTAATTTAGTATACTGCTAATTTACCGAATTCATTTGTTCTAATACTTTTTCTGGTAGAATCTTTAGGGTTCTCTATATACAGCATCATGTCATCTGCAAATAATGCAGTTTTGCTTCTTCCTTTTCAATGTAGATGCCTTATCTTTTCCTTGTCTGATTGCTGTGGCTTTTCTGTTGTTTCTTGTAGCTTGTTGAACTTCCTTAAAATAGCTATTTTGAATTCTTTATGGGGTAAATTATAGAACTTCATGTCTTTGGAATCAGTTGCTGGAAGATTATTGTGATTCTTTGGTGGCATCATGTTTCTTTCATTTTTCATGTTCCTTGAACTCTTATGCTGTTGTCTTTACCAGTTATCTTCAGGAGAGAAAATGCCTTTCATCAACTCTATTAGAGATTCTCAGACCTTCTATGGATATGCCTGCTCCATGCCTCTTGTGGCAGAATTCTTCAGCTTACGTGCCTTCTTTTGGTCATGCAGCATCAAGCTGTGTTCTTATAACTTCCCTTTTGCTTTCCCAAGGGAAGTCTTTCTCAAGCCTGCAGATTTGGGCTGGCTTTCTGTACTATTTACTAGCCATTTGCAAAAGCTCGTTCTTGCTGTTGTTGAGAGCAGCACAGGGAGTCAGCCCCTGGGTGGCATATGTGTGCGGGTGACATATAGAGCACTGGGGGTGCCCATGGGCCAGCTGGGGGCTCACAGGAGAGGTGTCACCAGTGGCTTTTGGGAAGCTTCCCAGTAGAGCACCTGATGCCATTCCTAGGATCCACATCCTCTCGACACTCTCAGTTCCAAGCCTAGACTGCTATTTTCTCAGCTACTTCCATGGGAGAAATCAAAGGTCAAGAATGGCTTCTTTGGCATTGAGCTGTGCTGCCTTGGGGAAAGGGTGATGTGAGTAAACTGTTCCTCTTACGCTCTCCAATGTGTCCAATATCACTTTTTTTTTTTTTTTTTTTTGGCTTCAGTGAGTTGCTGGAACTTCTTTGTTGGACTTTTAGACTTCTTCAAAGGCTCTCTCATTTGTGGGTAAATTGTCTAATTTATTTTTCCTCCAGGGCTCCCAGATGCTGGCCCAGAGGGGCTGGAGCCACTTAACAGGGCACTTTATAGTCTACAGTTGGATCCAAGGTCTGTATGCCTATGGGTGAGTGAGATGACTCCTGGTCCCTTAGTGTAGTTGCTAGTGTCTGAACCAAAGACAAACTCAGGGGTACGGAGTTATTTCTGTAGTCAAGACCACATCTGCAAGTCAGCTACCTCTGTGTATGCCTGTCTTCTCGAAATGACCCTCCTGTTCTTGGACCACTGGGGTTTCACGATCTCTTACTTGGGTTGCACAGCTCCCACATAGGCTCTTTTGTTTGTGGATAGATGCCAGATTATTGTAGTTGAGGTGGGGGATACATGTGAAGGACATCTTGTTGGGCCATCTTGCTGATGTCACCCCTGTATCAATTGATTTTTGAATGTTGAAGTAGCCTTGCATATCTGGAATAAATTCCCATTGGTCATGGTGTACAATTCTCTTTGCACCTTATTGCATTCAATTTGCCAATATCTTGTTGAAGAATTTTGCATTATGTTTATGAGGGATATAAGTGTATAATTTTCCTTTCTCATAATGTCTTCCAATGAATTTGGTAACAGATAGGCCTCATAAATGAGTCGGGAAGTTTTCCATCTTCTGGAAGTGATTGTATAGAATTGGAATAATTTCTTCCTTAAATATTTGGTGTAATATTAATCAGTAAAACCATATGTGTTTGGTGATTTCTGTTTTAGAAGATTATATTAATTGTTGACTCAATTTCTTGTAAGATATAGGTCTGTTGACATTATCTAATTCTCCTTGCGTGAGTTTTGGCAGATTGTGTCTTTCGAGGAATCAGTCCATTTCATCTAAGATATCAATTTTGTATGTGTAGAGTTCACAATTGTCTTAGTCTTGTTTGGACTACTATAACAAAAATACCATAGATTAGGTGGCTTTAAAAAACAATTTATTTCTCACGGTTCTAGAGGCCGGAAGTCCAGGATCGAGAGTCTGGCAGATTTAGTGTCTGGCGAGAACCCACTTCCAGGTTTGTAGACAGCTGTCTTCTGTCTGCGTGCTCACGTGGAGGAAGAGGGAAGTGAGCTCCTTGGTGTCCTTTTTATGAAGGCACTAACCCCATTCATGAGGGCTTCACCCTCAGACGTAATCACCCCCCCAAAGGCGCCACCTCCAAATGCAGTCACATTGGTGATTAGATTGCAACATGAATTTTCAGAGGAAACAAACTTTCTATAGCAATAATATTTCATTATTATCATTTTTATGTCTTTATGATCAGTAGTGATGGTCTCTCTTCCCTTTCAATATTAGTAACTTGTGTCTTCTTTCTTTTTGTCTTGGTTAACCTTGGAGGTTTTTCAATTTATTAATCTTTTCAAGGAACCAGCTTTGGGTTTCTTTAACTTCCTATATTAAACTTCTTGTTTTCAATTTCATAGATTTCTGTTCTTATTTTTATTATTTCTTCTGCTTACTTTGGATTTAATTTGCTCTTCTTTTTCTAATTTCCTAAGGTGGAAGCTTAGGTTATTGATTTTATATCTTTCTTTTCTTCTAATATATGTATTCAATACTATAAATTTTCTATAAGAATCACTTTTACCGAATGCCACAAATTTAGAAATTTATATTTTTATTTTATTTTATTCAAAATATTAAAAAATTTATCTTAAGAGTTCTTTTTTGACCCAGGTGTTATTTAGAAATGTGTATTTACTCTCCACATATTTCGTGATATTCCAGCTTCCCTTCTGTTACTGACTTCTAGTTCAATTTCATTGTGGTTGAAGAGCATCGTTGGTATGATTTCTATTGTTTTTATTTGTTAAGGTATGTTTTGTAGCTCATACATGGTCTATCTTAGTGAATGTGCCACATGAGCTTCAGAAGAATGCATATTCTGCTGTTGTTGAATGAAGTATTCTAGAAATGTCAATTAGATCCAGTTCATTGGTGCTGTTCGGTTCAACTGTTTATTTACTGACTTTCTGCCTGCTAGATCTGTCAGTTACTGTTGGGGGGTGTTGCATTCTTCAACTATAATAGTGGATTTACTTATCTCTCCTGGTCATTCTATCATTTCTTGCCTGATGGATGTTGACACAATATGTTGTGAGCTGCAAAAACATTAAGGATTCTTATGTCTTGGTGAATTGGCCTTTTTATCATTATGTAAGGCCGCCTCTTTATCCTTCTGCTGTGAAATCAGCTTTGTCTGAAATTAATGTAGGTACTCTAGGCTTCCTGTGATTAGTGTTTGCATCTTTATATTAAAGTGAGTTTCTTGTAAATACATATAATTGTGTCTTATTTTTTTCTCCCACTCTAATAGTCTGTATTTTAATTGTATATAAGTCCATTCACATTTAAAGTGATTATAGATATAGTTGGATTAATATTTACCATATTTGTAACTGTTTTCATTGCCCTTGTTCTTTTCTTCTGTTTTATCTCCTACTTATTTATTGCTTTTTCTGGTTTGAATTGAACATTTTATATGATTTTATCTCCTTTATTAGCATATCAATATACTTCTGTTTCAGAAAACTTTGTTAGTGTTTTCCCTAGAATTTTCAATATACACTTTTATTAAGTCCACCTTTAAATAAAACAATACAACTGCAGGAATAGTGCAGGTATCTTATAACAGAGTATTCAAAATCTCTTCTCTCATTCTTTATGACTGTTATACATTTTACTTATTAATAAGCTATAATCTTCCAATATATTGTTGCTGTTGTGTCAAACAAACTGTTATCTTTTAGATCAATTTAGAATTAGAAAAAATATTTTTGTCTATGGCCATGCCACCCTGAGCGTGCCTGATCTCACCTGATCTCGGAAGCTAAGCAAGGTCAAGCTTGGTTAGTACTTGGATGGGAGACCACCTAAGAATACCAGGTGCTGTAGGTATAAAATAAAAATTATTTATTTACATAGATATGAGTTTCTGACATATCATTTTCCTTCTCTCTGAAAAACTTTTTAAACCTTTCTTCTAAGATATGTCTACTAGCAGCAAATTTGTTTAGGTTTTGTTTGTCTAAGGTCTAGTTCCCCACTTTAGAATAATAATTTCTCTGTATATAGAATTTTAGGTTGGTGGGTTTTTCATTCAATACTTTGGATATTTCAGTCCATTCTCTTCTCGTGTGCATGGTTCCTGAAGAGAAGGCTGATATAATTCTTATATCTGAGGTCAAGCTTTTTATTTCTCTAAACATAGTGTTCTTTTTTCGACTCTGGCTATTTTTAAGAATTTCCTTTATTGCTGGTTCCCAGCAATTGGACTTTGTGTAATTGGGATTGGTAAGGATATCCTTGAGTCTATAATGCTCAGTATTCTTTGATATTATACATTTCATCAGATTCAGGAAATGTTGGTCATTATTTCTTTAAATATTTTTTATTTCCCCTGCCCTTCTCCTTCTGGAACTCCAGTTCTCAGTATGTTAGATCACTTGGTATTGTTCCACAGATCATTAAGGCTCTGTACATATTTTTCCCAGTCTTTTTCTCTTTTTGCTTCGTTTTATATAGTTGCTGTTTTTGTGTCTTCAAACTTACTGGTCTTATGTGTCTAATCTGATATAAATGACATATAGTGAAATTTTAATTTCAGAGATTATATTTTTTATCTCCAAAAATTCCATTTGGTTTTTGGAATGTCTTTTACTTCTCTTATTATTTTAATTTTTCCTTTTAAATCTTTAAGCATATTGAGTGCATTTATACTAACTGTTTTAATGTCATTGTTTTCTAATTCCATCATCTCTGGCACATTTGCTTCTGTATCTATTCCCTGATTTTTCTTTTGATTATGGGTCCCATAGTCCTACTTCTGAACCCATATAGTAAATTCTGATTGTATTCTGGATGTTGTTAATTTTACATTACTGAGAGCTGAATTTCAAAAGTATTGGGTTTATCTTGTCAAACTATTAAGTTACTTGATATTCTATTGTGTTCCTGAGGATTGTTTATAAGCTTTTTAGGATAGCTCCAGAAGAGAGCTATCTTTATTCTCGGGCTAATTTGCCCTCATTACTACAGTGTGACCCTTTTGGGGTCTCTACTGAATGCCTGTGTAGTCAGTGAAGTGTCCAAGTGTCTCCATTCTGGCCAGTGAGATCTGGGATGATTCCTGGCCTAACACAAGATGTAGGAACTGTGTGGCTCACAGTTGCCCTGGTAATTGTTCATTCTGAGAAGTTTCTCTTTGGTCACATTGGGTTCCCTTGTGCATGTACATGTTTCTGAGACTCCGTCTCTGCACACCCCCGCTCTCTGCAGTACTCTACTCCACAAATTCTAGCCACCTCAGCTTCACTGAAGTCTGATCTTTATCTTTAGAACTCAGTAAGATCACTAGACTGTGCTTTGGTTCTTTTTCTCTGCATCATGGTCCAGAATTTGCCTTTAGCAAGATGCTCTGGCCACCACAGGGTTCTTCTTGTTTGTTTTCCATTGTCCCTCCTATACTTTGTCCATTTTTCTGGTTGTTTGTGCCAACATGGTAATTCAGACTCTCTTATCCCCCCTTGACTGGACAATAGCTATTTTACAGCCCTTGTCTGCTAATACCATCATCTTTGTCATTTTTGCATCTATTTATATTGACTGATTTTTTTCCTGTCTGTGGGTCACATTTTCCTGCATCTTTATATATCTGGTATTTTATAATTGGATGCTAGACATTGTGAATTTTACTTTGTTGAATTTATTCTGGCAGGCTGTTAAATTACTTGCAGGTCAACTGTTGCCTAATTGCTAAGCCACTGTATTCTTCGGGAATGCCCTGTGTGCCCCTTAAGGATGAGATGCTAGGAAGAAAAAGAAGGATATGATATTTCTTTGTATAATATTATAGCTTACATATTCCTTATTTTTAGACAGACCTCCAACTCTGTAAGACCCACAGAGTATTTTGCTCTCTCGGTTTGGTATAGTATAAATAAAACCTTTCTTTATTTTCCAGTCAATTATGTGACTGACCTCTCTGGGATATGGAGTGTATGTTTCTAAAACATTGAGAGGCTTATTCTTTATGGAAGATGACACATTTAACTTTCAGCAAATTGGGAAAGCTATATTATTTTCAGTGCCTAATAAGATATTCACAAACTTTCAAAAAAATTACCTGCAGTTCAATTGATACTTCCAAGATTGTTTTTAAGTTTTGTTAGGGCAGATGTAAAGTAGTCTTTTCTGTAGGACTCGTGTAGCCCCACCACTAAGGTATGACTCTTCTGGGATCTCTCTTAATGCCTGGTCCAGGCTGTTCACATTTAGGGCTTTTCACATTGGCGCATCCAGACACTGATGTCTCCCCAGCTGTGTATGAGATGTGAGATCTAGTCTACTTTATTTTTATTTTAATTTTTTAATTATGTTTTATTTTTATATTTCAAATTAATTAATCAATTGATTAATTTTTTAATTGAAGAAATGATTTAAATTTTCTCCCCATCTACCTCCACACTTGCCCTTCCCCTCTATTCTCTGATAACCACTAATCCATTGTCCTTGTCCATGAGTCTCTGTTCGTTTGTCTTATTCATTTGTTGCTTTTAGGTTTATATCCCACATATAAGTGATACCATGTGATTTTCTACTTTTTCTCTCTGGCTTATTTCACCTAGTATGATCATTTCGAGGTCCGTCCATGTTGTCACAAATGGCAGTATTTCGTCTCTTCTTATGTCTGAGTAATATTCTATTGTATATATGTACCACAGCTTCTTTAGCCAATCATCTATCGTAGGACACTTCGGTTGTTTCCATGTCCTGGCCACTGTGAATAATGCTGCTATGAACATCGGTGTGCAAATATCTTTTAGGATATGAGTTTTCAAGTCTTTGGGATAAATACCTAGAAGAGGGATTGCTGGATCATATGGTAGAACAATTCTTAGTTTTTTGAGGAACCTCCGTACTGCTTTCCATAGTGGCTGTACCAATTTGCAGTCCCATCAGCAGTGTAGGAGGGTTCCTTTTTCTCCGCATCCTCTCCAATATTTGTTTTCACTTGTCCTGTCGATTATAGCTATTCTAACAGTTGTGAGATGGTATCTCATTGTGGGTTTCTTTTTGTTTTTGTTTTTTATTTATGCAAGGCAACTTTTTGTTGAACTCACAGATTACAAAGACCTTGCCAGTTTATC
>NW_006434441.1:322055-330292 GCF_000325575.1 Pteropus alecto
TTCCTTGTCCTTGTGTTTTTGTTTTCTTTATGTTGGTTGGCTCTTGTGGGTTTTCCCGCTGGTCTTTCTTGTTTTATGTTATATACAATGGTTCTGAATCTTTGGTATGTGGTTACCATTATGAATATATAAAGGATAGTTATATATATATAGTCGTCCCTTTTCTTCTGCGTGTGCCTTATCTCCATTCCCCTTTGCGAATTTGGATCTTTGCATTCCTTCCTTTTCAGTCATTGTTATCTCAATTTGTTCCTATGTATGCTGAACATTCGTTACTATCTTGCTATAACAATTCTCTTATTATTATGTAATAATCCTCTGTTCTTAGTAAGGGTTGCATTCCTCTGCTTCTATTTGCCTGATAGTCACTTTATTCCTAATTATGTATTTTTTTGTGTTATTTTGTTTTAGATGAACTGACCCCTTTCAGTATTTCCTGTAGTGCAGGCCTCGTAGTGGAGAATTCTCTCCGTTTTTGTATGTCTGCAAAGGTCTTTATTTCTCCTTCATATCTAACAGAGTGCTTAGCTAGATACATTATTCTAGGCTGATAGTTTCTTTCACTTAATATTTTGAATATTTGATTCTATTCTTTTCCGGCTTGTAAGGTTAGCGCTGAGAAGTCTAAGGATAATCTAAAGGGTTTACCTTTAAAAGTTACCGTTTTTTTTCTCCCTGGCTACCTTGAGAATTCTGTCTTTGTTGTTGATTTTTGATAGTTTCAATACAATGTATCTTGGTGAAGGCCTTTTTGTGTTGAGATAATTGGGTGTTCTGTTGACTTCTTGAAACCAAGCTCCAGCTCATTCCTTAGAAATGGTAAATTCTCATCAACTATTTGTCTGAAAATACTTTCTAATCCCTGTTCCTTTCCCTCACCTTCGATAATGCCCTTTATTCTTATGTTTCCTCTCCTGATGGTATAAGCTAGTTCTTGTATTTCTCTTTCGTTACTTTTCATTCTTCGGTTTCTCTCTTCTTCCTTCTGATTTATTTCTAGATTTCTGTCTTTGATATCACTGATCCTTTTTTCCATTTGGTCGACTCTATTTCCCAAGCTTGCTATTTCATTTTTCAACTCTTGCAGTGTGTTCTTCATCTCCATAAGTTCTATTTGGTTCTTTTTGAAGGTTTCAATCTCCTTGCCCTACTCATCTACTTGTTTTTTCAATTCCTGAAATTGTTGATTTGACTTGTTTTGTATCTCATTGAGTTTTTTTCAGACGTACCATCATGAATTCTCTGTCATATAAGTCGCATATTTCTATGTCTGTAAGCTTATTTTCTGGAGATTTTTCTCTTTCTTCCTGAGATGCCTTGTTGCCTTCGTTGTTCATGGTATTTAATGGACTATTTCTCCACCTGGGCTTTAATAGGAGTGTATTCTACTGTTTTTCCAGAAAAAAAGATTTATTATATAAAGGTCTTTCTTTAGCCTGTTGAAAAGAAGGCACTTTTCTTTTGGTTTCCAGTAGGTGGCGTCTAAGCCTCTTGGATCCCTGCTTTATATAAAGTCTTAATAACACTTTTTAAATTTCCTTGTAGATATTTAAGCATGCTCGCTACCCTCAGTTTCAGTTCCTATCAGTGTCAGTGATAGTCTTGGCAGCGTTTGCTCAGATTCCTATGGCGCTCTGCAGTGATCGGTCTCAGAGGGTATGGGAGGAGGCGCCCTCTGGGTTGGAGGCTGAGGGCTGCAGCTCAGCCTTGTTTTTGCAACCACAGCGGCAGAAATCAGCTGTTGTTCCTCTGCTGATTTCTACCCTGGTGACTGGGACCTGCAGCCAGCTGGCCACGGGGAGCTCACAGCTATCATAGGCAGGAATGTTCAGGAAACTCCCACACAAACTCGCCACTCCTTCTCCCCTCTCCCTCCTCCTACAAGGTGCACAGGTAGCTGCAAGAGGCAGCTTCTTTATTTCTCCCAGTCCACCACTCGACACCCAGGATTCTGACCCGTGGTAGCTCTTATGCACATATCCCATGCTCAGACATGCTGTTGTGCAGTTTGGGTGTTTTTTGTTGAGTTTTAGATGTTCTGCTTATTGTTTCAAGGGGAGAGATCTGGGGATGTCTCTCTCTCCGCCATGTTTACAGTCCTTCTTGTTTTATGTTATATACAATGGTTCTGAATCTATGGTGTGTGGTTGCCATTACAAATATATAAAGGATAGTTATCTATATTCAGTCTTTCCTTTTCTTCTGTGCATGCTTTATCTTCATTCCACTTTGCAAATTTGGATCTTCGAATCGCCCCTTTTTGTCATTGTTGTCTCAATTTGTCCCTATGTATGCTGAATGTTCATTACTATCTTGCTATATCAAATCTCTTCTTATTTTTAAGCTTATAATGCCCTGTTCCTAGTAAGAGTTGCACTCCTCTGCTTCTATTTCCTGCTAGTCACCTTACTCCTAATAATTTTTTTTTTTTTTGTCATTTCATTTTATGTGAGCTGACCTCTTTCAGTATTTCCTGTTTTGAGGCCTCGTAGTGGAGAATTCACTCAATTTTTGTATGTCTGCAAAGGTCTTTATTTCTCTTTTATATCTGAAGGAGAATTTAGCTGGATACATTATTCTTGGCTGGTAGTTCCTTTCATTTAATAGTTTGAATATTTGATTCCACTCATTTCTGGCTTGTAAGGTTTGCGCTGAGAAGACTCATGATAATCTAATGGGTTTTCCTTAATAGGTTACCGTCTGCTTTTTCCTGGCTGTCCTGAGAATTCTTTCTTTGAGATTGAGATAGTTGGTGTTCTGTTGACTTCTTGAATTCTCAGCTCCAGTTCATTTCTCAGTTTTGGGAAATTCTTGTCAACTATTTGTCTGAAAATGCTTTCTAGTCCCTGCTCTTTTTCCTCCCCTTCGAGAATGCCCATTATTCTTACGTTTCCTCTCCTGATGGTATAAGCTAGTTCTTATATTACTCTTTCATTATTTTTTATCCCTCAGTTTTTCTCTTCTTCCTTCTGATTTATTTCTAGATTTCTGTCTTCAATATCACTGATCCTTTCCTCTATTTGGTCGACTCTATTTCCCAAGCTTGCTATTTCATTTTTCAACTCTTGCAGTGTGTTCTTCATCTCTAGAAGGTCTATTCTGTTCTTTTCGAGGGTTTCAATTTCCTTGCTAAAGAACTTATTCTGCTGATCTAGTTGATTTTTCAATTACTTAAATTGTTGATATGATTAGTTTTGGATCTCACTGAGTTTTTACAGAAGTACCATCCTGTCATAAAAGTTGCATATTTCTATGTCTGAAAGCTTATTTTCTGGAGATGTTTCTCTTTCTTCCTAAGATGCCTTGTCACCTTGGTTGTTCATGGTATTTAATGGACTATTTCTCCACCTGAGCATTAATGGAAGTGTATTCTGATTGTTTTTTCCAGAAAGTAGATTTATTATATAATGGTCTCTAGCCTGTTGCAAAGAAAGCACTTTTCTTTTGGTTTCCAGTATGTGGCATCTAAGCCTCTTGGATCTCTGCTTTATATAAAGTCTTAATGTCTTTTTTTTTTCTTATAGATGTTTAATCATGCTTGCTACCCCAAGTCTCTTTTCCTATCAGTGTTTGCGACAGTTTGGGTAGTGTTTGCTCAGATTCCCCTGGGGCTCCACGGTGATCGATCTCGGAGGGTATGGGGGGAGGAGCCCTCTGGGTTGGGGGATGGGGACTGTGATTCAGCCCCAGTTTTGCAGACGCTTTTCATAAAAATCAACTGTTGTATCTCTGCCATTCTCACTTTTCTACCATCCCCATTTCTCTGCCTTCTGTCCTGATGACTGGGTACTGCCACCAGCCGCGTGTGGCTCACAGCATTCCCAGGCAGGGCTATTCAGGGACTCGCCGCACCTTCTCCCCTCCCTCTCCTCCTGCAGGTAGTTCCTGCAGCTGTGAGAGGCAGCTTTTTTATTTCACCCAGTCTACCGCCCAACACCTGGGGTTCTAACCTGTGGTAGCTCTCATGTGTAAATCCAATGCTCAGGCGTGCTGGTGTGCAGTTTGGATGTTTTTTGTTGAGTTTTAGATGTTTAGCTTATTGTTGTTTCAAGGGAAGTGATCCGAGGACGTCTCTCATTCTGCCATGTTTTTGACGTCACTCGAGAGATCTAGTCTATTTTAGAGCTCTCTGGTGGTTCCTTCGCAGGCTTCTGAAGTTGCGCTCTATATGTTCAAGGCTCAGTATTCAGTCAGACGTCTAGGCAGATTTCTGGATATCTTTTTATGTAGATCCCTTGTTTCCAGAACTCTACACTGCACATTTCAGATACTTGTTTCTGTCTCCTCAACTCAACAAAACAACTATTCTCTGGTAAAAGTTTCCTTCCTTGGACCAGAAATTGGAAAGTGACTTCAGAGAGAAACCTGGATGTTCATGGGGGTCATCGTATTTGTTTTCCTTCTCTCAGAGACTGCAGTCCTGTGCTGCCTGTTGTCCAATGGCTAGAAGCAATGCTTTCATCTCTCTCAAGCGTTCTTGCGCGCGCGCGCGCGCGCGCTCTCTCCCTCTCTCTCTCTTTAAAAATAAGTTCATTCCCAGTTATCTTTCATGGCTGGAAACAGAAATATTATGTATTTTTTAAAAATCCTTTTCAGCTGTTTGTGTCTAATAAAAATCAGGTAGCTTGATTTTTTTAAAAATCAATCTGACAACATCTTTCCATTAACTGATAAGATTAATCCATTTCTTTGAATTTGTTTGAATTCCTGGAATGTTTAGGTTTACAATTATTGATTTATTTTGTACTTTCTACTTGTCATGATTCTGTTTTGTTTCTTTTTTTTCCTTTTATCCATCGTTTATGTGTTTGTTTTCTTTACATACTTCCTACCCTTACTGCTCATTGATTTGGAAGTTATACATTCTCGATCTATTCTTTTAGCAGCAAAAATTATAATATGCATATTTAACAAAGTCTATTGTTAGTATCTCCAGCCCTCCTCCTAAACAATATATAGTCCTATGAATATTGGAATATTGAGTACAACACCCTGCTTACCAGTGCATGTGTGTTCTCTCTTATTCTCTCATACACACTCACACACCAACCTTTTATGATATTGTTGTTACTATTTTAGTTCCACTTTGTTTTTTCATAACCTTAAGAATAAGTCATTTATTTCTATTGTTCTTATTCTTTCAGTCAATGCTTATTCATATCCATCCATAAATTTTCCAAACTCTTCATTCATCGTTGCTTCTTACATTCTATTTATTCCTTCTAAGTTCAATTTCCTTTCTTCAAAACTTTCTTTGATCTGTGAGTTAATTTTCTGTTTGTCTGAACATGGCTTTATTTTATTTTCACTTTTTTAATGGTGACATTGATGAACAAAATTCAATAAGTTTCAAATGTACAATTCAACAGTAAGTCATATATATTGCATTGAATGTTCACCATATTCTCATTCTTGTGTATTAGTTTAGCTGAATATAGAATTTTAGGTGGAGAGGTATTTTCCCTTGATAAGTTTAAAAATAATTGTCATTTTTGATGAGAAGTGTTTTCGTTCTAATCGTGATTCCTTATAAGACTGTCTTTCATCATTGGTTTCTTTTACAGTCTTTTCTTTTTCTTTGTAGTTTCAAAGAAACTTTGTCTTGTTATGGATTTATTTGGTTGGGGGGGAGGCCTTTGGTTTTGCTGTACTTTTTAAGTCAGAGTATTCATGCTTTTATTTAGCCTGGAAATTCTCAGATGTTATTTCTTTGAATGTTACTGCCTTCAAATTCACTCTACTGTCTCCTTCAACTTTTAATAATATGCTTCTTGGATCTTCTAGTCCAAATTTTTATTAATCTTCTTATTATAGTTATATGTTTATCTCTCTTTGCTGTAATCTGTCTTCTGTACATTCTCCTCTCTTCAGCTGTGCTAGTTAATTCTTTGATGCATTCATTAAGTTTTTCATTTTCATGGCTACTTTTTCTTTCTTTCCACAAGTTCTGTTTGATTCTCCTTCATATCTGCCTGTTTTTTTGAAATCTTATTCTTCTCAAATGTTATTTAATGTCTTTAAAACTTTTAAGCATATTTTCCATGCCTTATAAAATATTTTTTTCAGTGATCTGAAGTTCTAAAAGTCTGATTCTGCTATGTGTTATGTTACTCTGAGTCTCACTCATGGTGGATTGTGCCCTGTGTTTGATGGTAAGCTCCTCTTGAGCAGGACTTTTTCCCCCTATGGAATCCTCTATGGCCAGGAAGATGGATTTGCTTCTACATAGGGACTCTGGGTTACCATTGGCATGGGATAAACTTTATGTTAAAGTTTAGAATTTGGGATGGATAGTGTAAAGTCAGACTCTAAAATCGAGTGAAATTAGACCTAAGGATTCAATTTCTTACAGAAGATATATTTTTTCCCTAACCAGAGACTAGATCAAGATAAAATTTTGGTTGTATCTCTGTGAGATTGAGTGAATTTTTTCCCCTGGAGCCTCCTTTTAGAGGTCCCAGATTATGTGGAGGTCTCAGTTCCAACTCTCCATTTGTCCAAAAGTATCATTTCCTATCCTTGCTCGAATGTTAAAATGTAAGCTATTCAGTGTTACTGGCTCTTTTTACCCCCAGCTCTTAGCTTCAGGCCTGTTCATTTGCTGCCTGTTCCAGCTTTGTTTTCTCTTTGTTTTTGGCATGTGATAATTTTTCTTTCTTCCTCAAAAGTTCGTCTATGAATTGCAAAAATAATGTTTTGTTCTAGTTTATCTTAACCTTTAAGAGAAGGGTTTCCTTTTCATCAACTGTCTTACTAGAACCTGAAACATCCAGATCTTTTCAAAACACAGAACTGATTGTATCACCTCCTTCTTTAAGACTTTTCAATGGATCAGGACCTGAATTGTAACCCAGCTGAGTAGGCTCTCTGTCCTGTAAGTTTGTGCACCTTTTCAGCTGTATCTCTTCTCACTTTTTCCTAGGGTCTCTGAGCTCCAGCTGTTTCAGCCTTCTAACTGTTCTTGGAGCTCATCTTTCCCCTCTCTCCACACACTCCCTGCAGCACCTTTTCACTTAGCATTCCCGACTTGAAAGCTGCCCTCCATAACACACATGCTATATCTACTCACCTTTCAGATCCCACCCAGCTCAAATGTCATTTATTGAGGAAAGCCATTCCTGACTTCCCTGTCTCTCTCAGTCTAGGTCATTTTCCTTTGTTATACAGTGTTTTTTTTTTCTAGAAATATTTCCTTAATATGAATTTATTATTCATCTGTCCAATTATGTGATTGATACATAACTCCCCATAGTCTGGAAGTTTTATGAGAGCAGAGATCATTTTGCTTACCCTCGAATATGCATTTTGACACATTGATTGGAACATGGACTATACTCAATAAATATGGATGGATGGATGAATGGATGGATGGGGGATAGATAGAGAGTTATTTGAAGAATGAGTGAGAAATAGAGTGAGCGAGGAAGAAAGGGAAGGAGAAAGGTAAGAAAGAATGTGGCCAAATAATTTATTCCAGAAGGAATTTTTGGTGCTTTATGCTTATAAAAGCAGAAAAATGTCTTTATTTGCTTCTCTGTTCTATTGGCTTCACGTAATAGTAAACACTTCTCTGTATGTGGCAGTGCACTTACAGAAGACATTGTTTTGTTTTTTTTTCTGGGAAAAGGGGGGATGTATGGAATTATCTTGAATGTTTGAAATCTCATATAACTTGAATCTCATATTACCATTTTTAAAACATGCTCTGATTTCTCATAATGGGGATGTATTCTTAATTTATGCTTACCCAGTCTTTCCCTCAGGTGTTAGTAAGTACTAGAGAGTTATCAGCCCTCATTTTATGATACTATAATCGATATCAACATGCCACTCAAGAATTGGCTATTGTGAATTAAACAGGGAGTGGCTAATGTTTTGTTTGCCACTTTGTTGTTAAAGACAACAATAATATTTACATCATAGAATAATTGAAACTGTGGTAAATATAGACAGAACTATAGACCAAACATGTGTATCTCAATGAGCTTTGGGGCTGAGATTTTAAGTGGAAAAAGTTGTTTTCTAAGTACATTAAAAAGAACCATTAGTTGACCACCTTACTCATAGATTTTATGTGCAGAAATTTGAAACCCGAATTTATCTTTACCAGAGTGTTTTGTGCATGCCGTTACCACTTATATCATCTAAAGGTATGTGTAATATAAGTGTACTGTCATTAAAAGATTTTGCCCCATTTTGTTTTCCATTTTGTACACTTTATATATATGTGTATATAT